>NT_187023.1:2455918-2755918 GCF_000001635.26 Mus musculus | reverse complement strand
GGAGTGTGTGTGTTAATATTATAATGGGCCAGAGATCACCTTCTGCCTTACACCCTGGAGTGCCTCTGCATCTGCTCAGTGGACACAGCCAGTTCTAGTCTGCCTCCGCAGCTATGTGTGGTGGGGGTGGGGCTCCCAGCCTTTCGGATGCTCAGGGAGGTTCTCAGGGAGGCTGAGGCCTGAGTGAGGCTTGAAATTAATCACTGGAGCAGGGCTTCTGTTTATTTGCCGGACCTGGCCTCCTCCTATGAGAGTCATATGGAAAGTACCAGCTGGGTGCAGCTCAGACACTTGAACCCTCATAGGTGGCGGCGGCCCCACCCTTCTCTGCTGTGTGATCTGGGGCAAGTCACTTTCTCCCTTAGGCCTGCCTCAGTTTGGTCAGCTCTACCATCATTCAGCATGATTATGGAAATGAGCCGCAGAAGCTACACGAGAGCACCAGGATGGGGGTAGGGGTGAAGGGTAATGGCAATGGTAAGCACTGGAGGCTGAGAATAGACCCAGGCCTTAGGTTCTGCCCCAAGCTGTGAGCTCAGGCAAATATCTCAGCTGGGGCCCAATATCTTTGCCACTAACTCACCACCCAAAGCTCTCAGTGACCATAAATCATGTTTAATAACACACCACCTTGTAATTACCTCAGAGCCTCAGGGGGACTGAGAGGCACTTCAGACATGGTGAACTCATTACTGTCAGGTCAGCCTGCTGCCCTCTGGGAACCAGCTGGATTTCCGGCCCAGGCTCTGCCGGCTGCTGTAGAATAGCTGTAGACTCTGGGGACCCAGTGCTGACATTTGCGTGGTGACATAGATAGGATAAAGCAGGGAGCCAGGGACCTGAAAGGACTGACTCATGGGACTCCAGTGGATGTACCCGGAGGTCTTAGAAAGCCATGTCTCTGCAGGCTGGTGGAGGAGGGCTGTGTGTGTCTCCTGTTTCTCTCACAAGGACCCTCATGTTCCATAGGGTCCCCTGAGGAACCTTGATGATGAGTTACCTCTCATTGGCTCAGTCTCTCCCCCTCTGCTCCCCTTAGCCTCTCTCCCCTCCCTTTTCTAATGGGCCCCTCCCAGCTTCCTGATCTTCACACTCCAAATTCAACACACACACATCTGAGACTTGGATGCTAGTAGCTGCACATGAAACCAAAAGTGTGGCATTTGTCTTTCTGGGTCTGGATTTCTTGATTTAAAAATATTTTCTAGTTCTGTATCTTTGCAATTTTCATTTCTTTTTCTTTACAGCTCAGTAGAACTCTTTCATGTACACGTAGCACATTTTCACATCCGTTCATTGGTGAATGGACATCTAGGCTGGCTTGATTTTCTTAGTGCTGCGACTAGAGCACAGCAGTGAACACAGGAGATCAAGTACCGGTGTAGCAGGACAGTCTTTTGGGTCTAGGCCCAAGAATGGTATAGCTGGGTCATATTGTTGTTCTATATTTACCTTTTTGAGAAACCACCAGACTGATCGCCATCTAGGCTGGTTGCATTGGTTAACACTCCGCCCAACAGTGGACAAGTGTTCCCCTTTCCCCACATCCTCACCAGAACTTGTTGACATTTGTTTTCTTACTGGTAGCCATCTTGCTGGGCTAAGATGGATGCTCGGGTTTTTATTTGCATCTCCTTAATGGCTAACAAAGTTGAATACTAAAAAATAAAAGCTTAGTATCCATTTGTATTTCTTTTTGGGAGTCATTATCCAGTTACTTTATTTTAAAAAGTTCATTTCATTTTTATTTATGTGTATGCGTCTGTGTGAATGCATGCTAAAAGTGTGTGGATCTCTTGGATCTGGAATTATAGAAAGGTGATCAGCCAGCCACTATGGGTGCATAATGCCTGTAATCCCAGCATGTGGAGGTTGAAGAAGGATCAAGAATTCAGGGTTGTCCTTGGTTATCTGGTGAGTGTAAGGCTAGTCTGGACCACATGAGACCTTGTTTCAAAAAAAAAAAAAAAAAAAAAAAAAAAAACAGAGAGCAAGAGAGAAAAGAGGGTGGAGACCACAGGGAAGAGAAAAAGAAAACAACAACAGAAAAAACAGATCCTAGTATTCATGCTATCTTCTCAGTAACTAATGACTCTTATCTCAAATCTAGACTCTTGAAGTTTCTGAGCTAGAAGTACCTTCAAAACCAGGTCTGACCCCAAGCTTTGGTTTGTAATAATGTTCTTCAACAAAGGAACCAGGATCCTTAGAGGACTGGAAAACTCTAGGACTCAGAAAGGGAGCCTTCAGGATGAGCCCAGAGCATCTTGTGCCTGGAACATAGCAGTAATAAGTAGCCTAGGGCACAGGGACATGATGAGCTTCAAAGATGACAAAATAAATAATGTAGTATCGACCAATGACCCAAAGAATAAAGATCACGAGTCTACAGTGACAGAAATAAATAATTGAATAAAATATATACATGAGAGGAAAAGAAGCTAAAACTCCCAGCAAAAGACTTAACAAATAATTTATAATGCTTCCTCCGGAGCGGGAGGCTGACCTTGACCTTGAAGTGAGGACCTTGCTTAGTGCTCTGATTTTTAGGAAGCACTACCAGGAAGGGTAGATAGAGCTCCTATTTAGCAGAGTCTACAGAACTTGGTGAATGGTTGAGGTTATGGTTGCCAGCCACTCTAAATGGCATAGCCTGTCTTCACAGGCTTCTTCTCTTGAACATGGAAGCTCATGCCAATTGCAAAGACATCCAGGCAAATCTAAATTGAAGGAAGATTCTAGAAAACTCCTGACCAGGGGCTGGGGAGGCAGCACAGCGCTTGTCTCATACACACCCACAAGAAACCCGAGAGTGGTGTCTGCTCATAATTACAGCATTGGGGAGGTGGAGGCAGGAAAACACTATTCAAATACCTGGCCCACATTTCTCAAGCTTCCAAGGTTGATGGGACCAGAAAAGGACCAGCAATTGAGGGCAGAGATGGGAAAGGAGATGGGAGCCTGACTGTGAGGAAGAGACAAGGGGAATGGAGTAAAGCGGAGAGTTTTGTTAGGAATGAATGAGTGATGGCTGCTCATTAGTTTGTTTAGATATTTTTATTTATGTGTTGTGTGTTGCACATATGTTTTGAGTCCATGTGTACTTCATCACGTATTTGATCGTGAAGAGGCCAAGAGGCCAACCGTGGGTGTCTACCTTAGTCATATTCCCGCTTATTCTTTGAGTCAGGGCCTCTCACTGAGGCTGAAACTAATCAGCTCAGCTAGGCAGGCCTGCAAATGAGCTCTGGGACTCCATCTGTGTTCATTTTCCCAGGGCTGGGATCAAGACAGGTACGGATGTGTCCAGCTTTCATGTGAGTACCGCAGCTCTGCGCAGCCTTTCATAAGAGCCATCCCCCAGCCTCCGGCTCTTTACTTTTTTAACACAAGAGCCTTAGTTGCCCAGTATGTTGAGATTGGAGAGACAGTGTAAGAAAGGGGAGTGTAAGTGAACTCTCTGTAGCTTTTATATAAGTTCTCCGTAAATCTAAACTCTTCTCAAGGGAAACAGATAGTTTCAAAACTTCTTGGTTTGAGCTGAAAGAACCTAGTGGGGGAACCCCCACTCAATTCCAGATTCAGCGTGCACCCAAGAATCACGAACAGAACAGAATGCCTTGATGTAAAAACATGACGTAGTTTAATGGCGGAGCTCCGGGTCGAAACTTATCTCACGCAGGAGACAGTGGATTCGGCCACGAGGCTTGGAAGCTAGGGGTTTTTATAGAAAAGGGGCTGGGGCTGGGGGAGGAATTGGCGCAGTTTCACATGATTGGCCCATTTAAACATCAGCAGTCTGTTAACATTTAACTTAGGTCAGAAGGGTGGGAGATAGGGAGGCGCTGGGCCAGTCCGGCTAGTCTTTCTCTTTATCTCTCTTTATCTTTATGGCCAAGCAGCCTCAGGAATGTCTTAACTACGGGCCTGCCCGGGCATGTCCTGGCCTGTTCTGCTATGTTCTCAGCCCCAGGTTTCAAAGCTCACAAACAACTCTTTGGGCTATTTGACATAAATTACATAAATCACAGGTCTCAAGTTTTATTTTCTTTCAGAGCCTCTGATGTTTTGCTAAAGGAACTGAGGTCCAGTGAGATCCCAGCTATGTAGGGGTCTCACTGCTCACGAGTGCAGACTCAGGCATAGCAGAAGAGATATTGGAATGGAGGGCTCGGGTTTGTTTTCTAACTTGGGAAGCATTCGGTTGGGCCAAAATGAAGGCCCAACCACTCCAAAAGGCCATGAGGACCGGCCTTCTCCAGTTACCTCTTGGTGGTTGGTGTATATACAAATGAGGTCACGTGTGATGGCTCCTTACTGGGCCTCTTGTCACGAGAGGTAGATCTAGTCCTCTCAAAGGTCTTCCATACTCCTACTTTTCCAGGGAGCTTTCCCAGAATGCCGTGGGGCAATTTCTGTACTCATTTCAATTGGCTGGAGATATGTATCACATGATCCAGATAGGTGGGTAGAATACTACTACGTTCTCTCCTCTCATTGGTTGAAGTGAGTCACATGACTACTGCCGTGGGCGTGAGAGACATAAGTTTTAAGTTAGGTTGACTACTGTTCTCAGTTCAGTGGGATTCATGAGCTAGATACCTGAAGGCTATATAACCATCAGTGGGCAGCCAGCAGCCTCTGCCAGCCATTGTAGATGAATTGTCATGCTTCTATCATCTCCTCAGACTACACAATGACACATTTCTTGCTGTGACCGGGAAGTGGCAAGCTGAATCCTTGCCCAGAACCCTACAGTGAACCATTTGTTCCCTACTCCAAAACTAACACCTGGCTCCCGGCTCCCTGCATCCCACATCTGCCCCGCCCCCGTCTGGCTCTGGCTGGTCTGTAGCTTTCTGCCTCTCCGAACCCCTCCCAGCCCAGGATGGGTGAGCACATCCCTGCAGAGTGCGGAGGGGGAGAGGGTGTCATCCCTGTTTTTTCTGATGCCACTTCAGCGCTCTGAACTCCACTTTAAACAATCTCGTGAATGTGTCACACTCATACCGAGAGCGGGAGGTTTCTTTGAAATAATCTTTGTAGAGGACACTTAAGCGGCGCCCGATCACAATTCAAGACGCACCTGTCTTTTGACCCAGCAATCTGATTTCTTCTTGAGGTTGATATTTCTGAAAAGCTCAAGGGTATGCATTTATGCAAAGAGGATTTCTCTGGCACTATTTGTAACAGGGGGAAAAAATGAAAAACAAAAAGAGCGCATCAGGAGGCAGACAGCCTAAATGTCCGACTGGAGGAGATTGGCTGGATAAGTAACGGTGCTTCCAGACGACTACTTCCGAAGCAGTCATTCCCAAGATTGAGTTTTTGCTCTCCACGCTCTGCCAGGGGTGGTTCTCCGTGACATATTTTTGAATAAGGAAAACGAGAATGAAAAATATGAACAGCATGGTGTAAAAATACACCATTCATCTTGGTTTGTACACAGATGAGGATCTGGAAGGATATGCACCTTTGCTGGAAGACCCATGGGGACATCTATCATGTCTCCGAGCCCCATGTGTCTCTCCTTAAACCGTTTGCACAGAGATGCCATCCTTTCTTGTCAGCTCCTGAATATGTCCCTAGCAATCCCGCCCAACCTCCTACATTACCCCAGTTCTCTGTCTTTGGGCTCACTTATGCCAGTGTAACATGTGTAAACATGCTTCTAGATATTTCCAGAAGCACAAGGAATAATCCATGCAATGCAATAAGATACAACTACAGCCAGGAATGTGGCTTGGTTGATAAAGTGTTTGCCTAGAACACACAAAGTCCCGGGTTTGATGCCAGCACTGTGAACTGGGTGTGATGATGGGCCAGGGAATCCCACATCTTAGGAGACAAAGACAGGAGGATCAGAAAGTTAAAGTTAAGGGCTGGAGAGGTGGCTCAGCAGTTAAGAGCATGACTGCTCTTCCAGAGGTCCTGAGTTCAATTCCCAGCAACCACATGATGGCTCACAACCATCTGTAATGGGATCTGATGCCCTCTTCTGGTGTGTCTGACAACAGTGACAGTGCACTCATAGACATACAATCAATCAATCAATCAATCAATCAATCAATCTTGAAAGAAGGAAAGGAAGAAAGAAATTCAAAGTCAATTGAAGTACTTAAAGAGTTGTAGACTAGCCTGGGTTATATGAGGCTCTGTCTTGAAAAGAAATTAAATAAAAAACAACAACATAATTTCCCTTGTAATGCACAAAACTATGAGAGCCTTGTCTAGACTTAGCATCTGACCTCTCTCGGTGTCTCTGACTCATTCATACCTGGATCATACCTCCATTTTGTGGAAGCAGCTGGTGGCCGACCCTTCCTCGTCTCATCCAGTAAGCCGATTCAGGGCCCGTTTTACTCAGCCTGTGTAGCCAGAGTTCTGCCCTCTGCACCAAGACCCCTCCGCTGTGACTCATCCGGCTTCCCTGGTGGCTCCCTCTGTTTCCTTGGCAACTTCTTCTGACTCCTCCACCTATAAACCCTGACTTGTCCTGAGCTCTGTCCCATGTCCTCACCTGCTGGCTCTTTGCCAGAAGGTCTAGGCAAGAAGAGAGAACCCAGTCCAGCCGGGTCTGCCCAGGCCTGAGTGGGATGGAGAGTGTTGATGGTCCAAAAGAAACACACCAGGCCGGGAGTCTTATCAAAGCAGGAACTCATTTTATTAAACAAGGCACTTGTAAGAGAAGGCAAGGAGATGGGGATAGGGGTACGGGGTGAGATGACCTATAGGGTGGTGTGAGATGACAAGGGGTGTGGGGTGATCTCACGGGGCCTATAAGAGATGGATTCATCAGCGGTAGCTAGGCAGAGGCAGTCTCATTCAGTTCCATAGGTTGTGCTGAGTCACTGTAGTACGAAAGTGAGCGAGGCAGGTCCCCGGACTCGAGTCAGGCTCAGGTCTTTCCATTAGGCTGTAGACTTTTGGCCGAGTTAGGCCCAACACTCACCTCATTCATTTGGGGGCTTCACTAGGCTATGTGGCCTTTGCAAGCCGTGCCTATGCTGATAGCTTGAAAACCCACCCTGAGTTCATCGCCTGATCCCAGGCTGGCACATGCAACAACACAGATCACATTTCCATTCAGGAATCCATTGGGCCACTCTCCTTCCACTTACCTAAGAGCAGTCTCACACTAAACAGCACCATTCTCAAACTCAACAGAAGACTCCATAAAAAGAATGAAAACTTAAGCTACTGGGTAGGGCCATGGACTCAGGTCTAAGAGTAAACAGAACTGTCAAAACTCAATGGTCAGAAAAAAGATGGTGGGAGGCTGGGCACAAACCTGGGTCTTGTTCAGACCTTACATAAAAACAGCGGTTTGGCCATCACCTGTTGTAAGCTATCCTTACTCCCTTAAGCCCAACCAGGGAGATGCCAAGTCACTTCTCTACCCAATACTATCTGGTTCTTTTCTCCCAGCAACTGCCCCCAGAACAACAGGTTCACAGCCTTGTGGCCCATGTGGAGTGTCACTAAGATGCAGGTGTCAGTGGCCACCTACCTGCTTTGACAAAGCTCAGAATCA
The DNA here is from genome assembly GCF_000001635.26 of Mus musculus. Taxonomy (NCBI): domain Eukaryota; kingdom Metazoa; phylum Chordata; class Mammalia; order Rodentia; family Muridae; genus Mus; species Mus musculus. The sequence continues at coordinate 2,748,384 of NT_187023.1, read as the reverse complement.
GGAAACAGGTCCACGGCCTTGTGGCCCATGTGGAGTGTCACTAAGATGCAGGTGTCAGTGGCCACCTACCTGCTATGACAAAGCTCAGAATCAGGAGCCTTTGACAGCCCTACTGGATTCTCTCTCTCTCTCTCTCTCTCTCTCTCTCTCTCTCTCTCTCTCTCTCTCTCTCTCTCTCTCTCTCTCTGTCTCATCACTGTGTGAACTTCAAGCCATGTCACTGAAAGCAATGGGCTGATGAATAGACTATCATGTTAGCACAGCTAGAGAGAAATAAAAATCACAACAGTAGATGTCGGTGTGGATGTGGAGAGAGCAGTTTTGCAGGCATGGTAGGTAGGAGTGTGACGAGCTATAGCTGTTGAGAACAAGAGCCCGACAGTGCTTCTCAGAGACTCACTGCCACTCCTGAAATGTCACCTCCTCCATATAGATGACAGTTTCATAGGCAATGAGCTCAAAAAGATTAGGGCCCTGAGCCAGGTAAGCATGCCAAGTCTCCTGGGGGAGTATCGGCAGAATGTCCCCTGTACTTCCGCACAACATCTGGGACTACTTTATACAGCAAAATCACCAGCAGAGAGCACAAACTTGTAGGCTTACTGTTAAATTGGCTGCAGGAGATGCTGTTTACAGTATGAGAGTCAAGCTTAAAGGCTGTACCTCAGCTGGAAATGTCTGTCTGCTACTCAAGCTTTTCCTGTTTTGCCTAAGCCTCGAGCCTGCATTTGCAGGCTACAGATACTTTCTGCAAGTAGGAGATTTCCCAAATACTGGCATTGTAAGGAGTGCTGTGGGCTCCTTATGTATGCCCACACAGGAACATCATAGAGGGGTGTGTGCGTGTCTCTCTCTGTGTGTAGACAGATATGGAGAAGGCAGGGCAGGGATGGCACAGTGAGCACCCTTGACAGTTGACAGCAGTTCTCCACTTTACCCCTGGTTCTGGTTCCGCTGACAGCTTCCTTGAAATGCAGCTTCTCCAGAGACCCATAGAAAGAAAGGAGGTTTGACTTACTCTCTGCTTTTGCTTTGGTTTCCCCCCTTGCATTGAGTTCTGACAGTTTCCAGAAGAGTATGGCTGGCTCCTGCCCCACGTGGGTGCTGTGCTTGGCATTGTGGGAGCGCATGTGTAGATCAGCTCTGAGCCTGAATGCACCTGGCATTGCTGGCTCTGTCCTGCTGAGGCTTTTGAGGGACTGCTCAAGAGACTGACCAGAGGCAGGGCAATGGAATTCTCCAGGATGCCTACTGCTTAGACATGGGAATGAGGGGGCCAGGATCTGGATAAAGTCTGAATGGGGAGCCCTGTGTAACTGGGCTGCAGATCCCAGACAAGGAGCTCGTGAGGCATCCATCAAGCTGGGATGATGGTCGTGATGGCACCAGCTCAGAACAAGAGCAACTTAATAGCTCGCCAGTGCTATGAGAACCGGCCTGGCTTTTTCTTGTAATACCACTTTACCTCAAGCAAGTGTCTCTCCCTCCAGGCCCTTCTTATCTCAAAACTGGGTCTATCTGGTGGCTTAGTAATGAAGACAGGATTGTGGAAGAATAAATAGGAGACAGGAAGTTCCTGCCACACAATCTCTCTCTGTGCCCAGAGAGGAGGAGACATGGCCGCACCAGAGCAGCAGTACCTCACTTTTCCCATTCACTCACTCACTCATTCAATCACTCACTCATTCATTCACTCACTCATTTATTCACTCACTTATTCATTCATTTACTCATTTATTTATTCATTCAGTCACATACTTTTCACTCATTTGTTCACACACTTTTCATTCACTCACTCATTCATTCACTCACTCATTCATTCATTCAGTCACTCATTTATTCACTCACTCATTCATTCACTCACTCATTCATTCACTCACTCATTCATTCACTCACTCATTCACTCATTCGTTTATTCATTCACCCATTCATTCATTTACTCACTTATTTATTCATTCAGTCACATACTTTTCATTCATTTGCTCACACACTTTTTATTCACTCAATCATTCATTTAGTCATTCACCCATTCATTCATTTACTTACTTACTTATTTATTTATTTACTCACACACTTTTCGTTCATTTGCTCACACACTTTTTCATTCACTCATTCATTCATTCATTCATTCACTCACTCACTCATTCACCCACTCACTTATTCATCCATTCATCCACGCACAAGCCTTTTTTTAGTGACAGTAGTAAGTCTGGCCTAGCTGAGCCTGGTGTCAGGACATTCAGAGACTGATGTCTTAGGTGGACAGAGATGGCATTTGGGTTCCTAGTCTGAGTTAATGATAGAACCAATGAAGCAGCAAGAAGAGGCCCTGACTTAGTTGCTGGGGACTTAAGGGAATTCTATAGCCTATAGCTAAGGCACAGAGAGACTAAGAATCTGGCTGAAGATACACATAGACACAGGGCGGGACTCTAGCCCATGCTTCCCTGGAAAAACACCTGGGCTTTCACCTTCACAACCTCCATCTGGTCTACCCTCAAGGAGCAAAGAGTCTGCTTTGGGTACAAGTAGGGTCTTCTCAGCCAGGAGTCTTAGTGGTATTCCCTGTGAAGCTCGCAGAAGAAGCCAGCACCGTCTAGGGCTGCAGCTTCCTGGAGACTGTGAGGTGGTGGCTCTATTGAGCCTAGAATGGAGATCTTGGCACCTCTGGAGACAGGACTACTGTTCAGCTCAGAGCTACCACACCGGCCCTCCAGCTGAGCCTTAGCTCTGGCCAGCATGATGATACCACAGCCCTGTGTGGGGACAGCTGCTGGCTATGGTTGGAATCACTCTACTGCAGTATGGTTCTGGGCACATCACCCATTCTGTCAGGCAGAGGCCTTTCTATGTGAGTCTACTAAGAGGTAAAAATAATGTTGAGTGTCGAGATATGAACAGGCCCTTCCTCCAACGCTGCCCGAGACACAGCTGGGCTGCTTGCGTTTGGGAACAGAGGGGTCAGCCTTTTGCTTAGCGCCCAGAGGCTTTGTGCAGGGCCTGATCTGCAGCTGGGCTTGGCATACAATGGGTACCTAATAATTGCTGTTGACGCAGCCCGTTCTGGACTGAACACCTGGCTTCCCCTGCCACTCAAGCACTAGCGAGCGAGGCAGGAATCCTGGGTAAAGCTAACCCCGCAGCCTCACTGGAAAAGGGAAACAGAAAAGGTTCTCATTCCAAAGAGTAAATGTCATGAGCTTGGGGGAGGATCCCGGGGCTCTGAAAATAAAACAACCGTGTGAGGGAACGAGGGGGAGAGAGGGAGAGAGGGAGGTGTGGAGGGGAAGTGAGAGCTGGAGAGGAAGAGAAACCCGTTCCATGGTGCCTCCTGGGGAATCTGGTATGGGGGCTTGGAGCAGCTCTGGGCATGCCCTGGGAAGTGGCTGATGGACCATGGGACTGCTAGGCAGACTGTGGTCTCCTTGCAAAAGCTCTTCCGTCACCCCAGACACATAGAATGCCACCGTCCACACCGCCCCTCCCCACCGACTCCATAACTCATGCTAGAGCCACCCCGCCTGTGAAGCGGGAGCTTTCTTAGAACAGAACCGAGTTGTGTTGATTTCTGGGTCCCAGTGCCTGCCGATGGCTTGGCCCTCGCAGGGTATTTGGTCGGTAGGCAATTCATTTGTGGTAAGTGACTGCTTACCTTGACCAGAGTTTCTTCTTTCACATAGGGTGGGCATAGCACCTGACACTTGCCTCAGAATGTCAAGGTGTATAAAGTGATCTAGTCCATGCCAGTGTGTGGGTGGCACGTCTGAAGAAGTGGGTGGGCCTCTGCATGGGGGAGGGGCTCTGCTGGGTGGGCGGAGCTGGACAGGCTGTTGCTACGTGCAAGTGGTCTTTAGGGCATTTGCTCAGAACCCCTGGCCCACTCCTCACTTGCAAACAGTGACCTTTGCTACCATTTCCCAGGAGCTACTCTGATCTGTCATTGTCCTCGGCTTTCTTGTAGCATCTCCTCTTTATCAACACAACGCACGGAGGTGTTGAGACAGAGGTTCTGAGTGATCCCTGAGAAACACAGATCCTGTCCTCATAGTGTCCTGGCTACAATTTCAGGACAAGTTTGGCAGATGAGAAGGTGAAGAGGAGGAGGGGCTCTGCAGGGTGGGCGGGGCTGGGGGAAGGGCTCTGCAGGGTGGGCGGGGCTGGGCACAGAGCAGTTATCTTGGGCTGGATGAGAAATGTCCCTACAGGATCATGTCTTGGTGGTGGCAGGTTGTGGGGTCTGGGTGATGAGGTGAGTCACTGAGCTGGGTCTTTGAAGGTTATACACCAGCCATGTTTCTGATCCCACTCCCTCTTCATTCACCAAGATGTGAACTGGCTGTGCAGCAAGCTCTTGCCAACATGGATAGAGCCATTCCAGCCACTGTGGTGAATTGCATCTTCCAAACCCATGAGCCAAAGTGAACCTTTTCTCTATAAAATTGCCTCTGTCAGACACTGTGCTCCATCTATGAGACAATGGCTAACACAAACAGAAAGAAGACAAGCGTCTCTCCAGAGAGGGCAGATCCCAGCTGCTACCCACCTGCTCCATTGAAAACAGACAATTGAGCTCAGGCAACATGTATGTGTATGTGCAAACGCGTGTGCATGCATGAGAGTGTCTATATGTGTGTGCACACGCATATACATATGAGTAACAATGGAGCTCACATCAGCTTCTCTGTGCGGTCATCCCCTCTGGGAATCTGATGCCTGAGTGACAGTCCCGGAGGACACTGCTTCCTGGCATTTTTAGCCTATGGCAGGTTAGGATCCCAATTTTTCCCGTTTGACTCAATCCAGCAGCCCTAATCTTCTCCGGAAGGAGTCAGATTGAACAGCGAGAGTTCCCCTGGGAAAACCAGAGTGCAGAAGTGGAAGGCCACGCTGGGGTCAGGTTTCCCCAAGCCTGCCCACTCATGGCTTCACTGTCCACTGTCTACTGTACATCATCTATGAGTTGAGTGTCCCTATTGATGTCCCCATATTGATGTTGTCAGCTGCAGAGGTGGCTGTGGTGGGAACAGGCTACATTCTCTGACTGGAAGGTCAAGTCTCCCTCTGGCTCTAGTGACTTAGAGAGGACACATGATCTCAGCTTTGACTTACTGTTTGTAGCCCTGGGAGCTTATTAGGAAGCTTGCCAAGGCCTCTCCCCATATCTTGCTCTCCGTAGCTCCTATTGATCTAGTCTTCACCTCTTCAGAGGCACCTCTCTATTCAGCTACCTGTGACCCTCACACTGGTCACTAACAGGGGGGCAGGATCCCCCAAAGGATGCAAATTTAAAGAATTCAGCTACATCCCATTCTGTTCCCCTGCACCATCCAACTTAGAGTCCACCCATCCCCATCAGACCAGAAGGGTTCACTCAGACAGAGCCAGGGCCACACCCACATAAGCCTGTGACTGTGCAGAACTTGTCTGGACATCAAGGCACTTGGACTTGTAACCCCAAGCCTGTCAGAAATTTGCTTGTGACCTTGGTCAAGTCGTTTATTTTTCCTGGGCTGGTGGATGCCATGCAGGAGGAGCTGGGTGGACAAGTGAGCTCCCTGGAGACAGCTCACCATCTTGTTCTGCTGCCATGGGTGTCCTCTGGTAAGAAACAGAACCAGAGACTTCATCCAAGGATCGCTTCTGGCTATTGGTGTCCTTCCTCATGTTGATCATTGCCATATTCCTCATTTATGTGGCTTGGTGTGAGTGGACACCAGGAGAACCCTCACTGCCTATAGCTGCTGTGATCACTTCCTGGATGACAGCCACCCTACTGGACAAATGTCCTGCAGATCAACATGAAGATGAACTTTCACAAATTAATGCTGTTTACATGAATTAATGACTATAGAAATGATTCAAATACTTTTAAGAAGAAAGTTTAAGGAGGTGGTTTTAGTTGTTTTGTCAGAAAGATGTAATAAAACTAGAGTCAAGAATAGAATGTGCCCCCTCCTAGAATAGAATAGTAAGTAAGGGCTGCATAGTAAAAAATACAGTGAGCTTTCGTATATTGCACTAAGAAGAGAAATGGGCTTTGGACAGATTTGTGATCAAGGAAAACCATTCATCCTAGGCCAGGTCCAAGGATGAAGCCACAGGTGTGCACTATAATAAAGCAAGGCCATGGGGAACTGTTGCTTTGAACTTATAATGAGCTTGTAGAACAAAGCACTGCTTTGAACTGACTATTGACATCTTTCTGTAACTCCCCTTTTGTGTAATGTTTTGTGTAATGTTTTGTCTGTGAGGTAATTATATGAAGAATTTCTAAGAAGGTATAAAAAGGCTGAAAGAAAAAAAATAAAGAGTCTATATGCCTATATGTCTGTCTATATGTGTGTGCATACATACATATGTGTATATGTATATAAGTATTGTTGCGCACTTGTGAAATTGATGAAAAAGGTAGTTGGACCTGGAGCGCATATACACACGTGTGTGTGTGTGCTCCTGTGTGTGTGTGTGTGTGTGTGTGTGTGCACTACCTTCTCTCTATCCTTTTCTTTCTGAGCAGCCTCTTAAGAGTTAAGCGCTCAGAGTTTGTCACCAGGCATTCTTGCCAGCCCCAGATAATTAAGTTTTGTTCCATCAGCAGTGCTGACCCTGTAAATCACCCTCTGCTGTCAACAGTCAGGGGGTGGGAGAGTGGCATCGGCTGCTATAGCACCAACCCCAGTCACAGATGCCATAACCCCCTGCTTTCCCCAGCTCCCGGGATGTCAGAGCAGGCTTTCAGCACTGGGTCTCAGTTTCCTCCTCTGGAGAAGGAAGGGCTCCTTTTAACTCCATGGTGGATGGCTTCAGAGTAACAAGTCAAAAATATCCTGATCACATACTATGCTCAGGGTGTGAGCTCTATGCTATATACAAAACAACTATTATTTTTCTGAGTTACAGACAAATGGTGGTTAATAAAGGTGAGATGACACATCACGATCACAGAGCTAATTAACATCAGCACAGGCTCTTCTGTGCTTTACTGGACTCTACTAACTTCTAAGCCTGCCCTTAGACACAAGAGTCTCCCACCCAAAAGAACACAGGGCCTGACTACAGTGCTTGGGGTCAACATGGCTCTGACTATAGATGTACTGTGCCGGCAAGTCCAGTAGTCGCCCCAGCTGCTTCCCTGTATTGGGGTCTTTAGGGTCCCTCACCAGTTTCTCTGCCCTGTGGTCAGTAGATAGACTTCAAGAAGCATTATGGGTCTTTGGGCTGATGTGTCCCTGTGAAGCACGTACCTGCTGTCGCTCAGAGGGCCATCCATCATCCGCAGAGAAGAGGCTTCTGGAAAAGGCTAGCCAGAACAGTTTTCTAGGGAAAGCCACCCCTTGCACTCATACCTGTTGCCCCATTCCTCGACCTTGGCCTCCCAGCTGAGACCTGGATACCCAAGCCTTTTACTGCCTCTCTCTGGTCAGAGCTGGCAGGAGGAGGGAAGCCAGCAGCAGAATGTGTTTTAGGGCCGCCAGTTGTGACCAAATTCCATCTGGGAACACCTATTGGTGTGCACCAATGGCTGACTAGGTGCCCTGTCTCTGGCTATTCCACCCAGGCCTGGAGATCGAAAACACTCTCTTTAACTAGTGCTAGAACCTATAGGCACAGTAGCCCCGGAGATGGTACTCTGACCCACAGAGTGAAGGTAGTAAGATTGCTCTAATGCTTTCTGACCCCAACCCCTGCACATTTACTGTGAGACTGCTAGTGAGTTTCTGTACCTCTCTGAGACTTAATTTTTCTGATGTGACATAAGACACTGTAGATACTCATGCTGGGTACTTCGTATGCTTAGGACTGCTGCTCACAGTATTTGTCATGCTGAGTCTACTTGCTTTTACTGTAAGAAGCTATCAGAAAATAGACCATCAACTTAATAACAGCTTTTGGGGATGGGGTGGGGGTGGTGGGAGAAGAAAGAAAACAAGAGAAAGATGAGATTAAATGTCTAGGTCAATCAAAAGGTACATCTTACTGTAGAATGTTAAAGCATGTCTCGGAATTGAAAATTATAATATTGCTACGAAAAGCTGCCCTGGGCTTCAGCTGCCTGGGGCCCCTCCCTTACAGCACTGAAGCTGCTTTGCTGGGTGACTGGATTAGCATTGACTCTGATGTGAGCTGAGGGCTGGCCCTGGAGAGTGCCTCCTCCTCAGGCTACTAGGCCCTGTGAACAGTGAGCAGGTGCAGTCACTTGCTCCCCAGCCTTCTAGACCTGGACCTGGCATGAGAACACAGAGTTCCTTCCCCCTAGCCCTGTGCTAAGTTTAGTGCGCCTCATTTCTTGCCTTGCCGGATCCCCCAGGCACAGTTTCTGAAATACACCTAGCAGATGGTATTCCCTTCTTTTCAGGAGCATCCTGGGTGTCTTTGGAGGAGCAGGGAGGAGAGGAAGAGGTAGAGAAAGAGGAGAAGGAGGAGGGAGAAGAGGTGGAGGAGGAGGAGGAGGAGGAGGAGGAGGAGGAGGAGGAGGAGGAGGAGGAGGAGGAGGAGGCAGGACAAGAGAGAGCTGGGATCAGAACAGTTGGGCCTGTTACACCCATGTGCTCCTAGTTACCTTTAAACGGGATTAAATCATACTTGATTCCCTTAACCTCCATTTGGATCTTTTCTCAGAGAAGCAAGTTGACATTGCAGGAGGGAAAAGAAGGACCACGTGGGAAAGATGCTGCAGCCCGAAGCCGTGGAGGGTAGAGACTCTCTATCCACCATACTACCTTAAACCTAGAGAGCCAGATCAGCCAGTGATGGTCAGGTGAGCCAGGCACAGGTGGGCAGGGGGCCCGGCAGGAAGGTCAATGGCAGAGGTCAGGTTGGCCCTCTGGAGCAGAGGTTTGCAATGGGAGCTTTGGTAGCTAATAAGGTTTCAAATTCAGGGGCTCCCCCAGAACCTGTCTGTGCTAAGCCCACTGGTGGGCTAGTTTCTTTTTCATGTGGGCTTCTGGTCATCTTGCTACTGAGACCCTCTCTTCAACCACTCTATGTTGGCAAATTCTTGCCTTGGCCTTGGCTCCTGGCCTCCCTGCCTTCTTGGTTCCCTTCCTGGTCTTGTGATCCTATGTTTACCCCCACTCTCTGGGCATCCCTTTCTATCCTTTTGGTTTCTGTTCCTTTGTTTTCTGCTGATCTTTCTGTCTCTCTGATGATGTCTTCTACCCTGTCCTTGACCACTAAACAGCTCTTGGGTTGAGTGCAGTGGCCGTCAATCTTCAGACACTGTAAGTAACAGACAGGCAACAGGCCCTGGGCACTAGCAGCAAGCAAGAGTGGAATATTGTTAAAAGATAAATTCCACTCTTGGCCATTTTTTAAGATTAATGCAAGGCCTTAGAGACAGACTCCAGGCAAGCTCCTGTAGACACAGTGTCAGAAGAAAAGAGTTATTGCATGTCCTGGCTCCAGGCCACCCATTGGCCCTGGTACAGTTATTCTCTCTGTTGTACACTTGCACATTGTTGCTGATGGCTGCAGCAGCACCTGGGCTGTCACATGGTGGCAAGCCTGTGGCCAAGAGCATTTCTCTACTTTAGGATCATCGTCTAACATTCTATTCTCAGACGCATCCTTCCCTGTCTTCAGCCCTGGCTCCCTTTGCCCTGACCTCCCTGTGATCCAGTATTCCTGAATTCTCAGCACACTGCAGACACCAGTGACTGCAGATGCTCAGTGACAGCCTTTGATTTTTGTCTTGCATATAGCCATGAATTTGTGGTGGTCCAAATGAGAAAAAGTCCCCCAAAGGCTCGGGCATTTAAATGCTTGGTCCCCAGTAGGTGGCGCTGTTTGAGAAGGTTTAGAAGGCAAAGTCTTGCTGGAGGAAATGTGGGTGGGGAGGGGGCACCTCACTTTTCCTCCAGCCCACCCTTACTGCTTTGTGCTGTTGTTAAAGATGTGATCTCTCAGCTTCCTGCTCCTGCTGCCATGCCACGAAGAAGTTGCTCTGGGTCATGGTGTTTTATCACAGTGACGGAACAGTAACTAACATGGCCTCTGCGTGGGCCTTTCCTTAAGGAATGCACTTGCCATTCCTAAGAGCCCCTGTACAGATCTATTCAGGTCCTGCAGGGACTCACTGGCATCATCTTAGTGAAACCAGGCTCTCATAACTAACTGTGACACGGCACATGGGATGTTCTCCCTGTGCGCTCTCAGGATGACGTCACACAGTAAGTGATGAGCTCAAGGAGAAAGAAGAGGGACTTGGAAGTAGACACACCTGCTTCAGATTCTGGTAGTTTTATTCGCCGGTCACATGATCTTGGGTGACTCTCTCAAACCACTCATTTCTCTACAGTGAAGACCTTACATGGTCATACCTGGTCACTATGAGCTTGTTTCAACATCTGTGACAAGTCTCCATGCATCGGGGCCCATCTTCTCTGTGGCATTTCTTCTGCTGTGCTTGAATAGTCTCTGTCTGATGTGCTCACATCTGGAGAGGGGTCTTCCTGGCTTGAAGCAGCAGCAGCAAGTGCAGTCTGGTGCATCGGACTGAACATGGTGGACTCTTCAAATGGCGACTCTGCTACATCCTCGTGCCCCCAAGTTCAGGGCTCTTCCCTCTTTGGTCTTTTGTGCACTGGGTTCGATTCTCATCCCCCATATCACAAATGAATGAATGAATGAATGAATGAATGAATTAGTGAACAAATGATTTTTAGATAACTGGTTTAGTCTCTTATGTTTCCTTTGAATCAACATGTGTTTTATTAGCTTAAATTTATACCTTTTGGGTGTGATGGGAATGAGCAGTTTTACAAAAAAGAAAACCACATAGACACATGCACAGGTACACACACACACACACACACACACACACACACTTTTCCCGTTTGTTGCTGATATGGGCACCGTGACCACAGAGCACCTTTGGGCCCAGATTTTTTTGTAAGTGGTACTTTATTGCAGTGCCCAGCATTCTCCAGTAGAAACAGTGAGAGCAAAGTTATAACCCGTCTTTTATTAATATCTTTGAGACCTAGGGAACATTCTTGTCCTATTAGGACTCTGAAGAGCATCCAAAGAAAGCATATAGTGCCTGTTGGGCTGCCATGGTTACCCGTGTTCAGCTTCCCAAAATGAGAGGCAACACTAAACAGGACATGTTTCTCAGCCAAGTCTGGGAGGTACCAGGCTTTCCTCCTCTGCGGAGTGTCTGTCTGTAGACTATGACACCATGGTCTGGGACAGAAATAGCCAAAGACTTATCTGTGTCAACTGAATCTAGTGGAGCTCCTAAAGGTACTCATAGCTGAGCCTGGGGGGTAAAAGAGTCATAAGTTCAAAGCCAGTCTGGATAACACAATGAGACCCTGTCTCAAAATAGAAATTAAAAGAGATATAGCTAGTGTTAGATAGAGATGAGACAGAGATAGAGATAGAGATAGAGATAGAGATAGAGATAGAGATAGAGATAGAGATAGAGATGATACAGAGACAGCCATAGAGACATAGCTCAAGGGCAGAGCACCTACCTAACTTGCTCAAAGCCCCGGGTTTGAGTCCCCATACCACAAAAAGGAAGGAAGGAAGGAACAAATGATTTTTTTTTAGATTGTCATTTTCTTCTGAAGTCCCTGCCCATGAACTCTGTACTGTCACCAAGCCCTTTGACGGAGGGTGAGGCACTCACTCACAAGAAGCGGAATATTTCTAACCTCGGGTCCAAGTCAGCGGGGTTTGAAGCTCAACAGTACACAGGAGCTGAGGTCCGGCGGGGCTCATCTTATCTCTGCAGGCCACTGCAGCGCAGGCCAGCTGTTCAGGACCCTGAGCAGGAGCCACTGAAAGCGAGGCCGAGCCCAGGCTGCGTGGTGGGGAAGAGTGGGAATTTTATCTCTCGCTGTCCTTTTCTGTTTTGATCTGAGTGACTTCCGAACTGGGATTTCTGTTTCCCTGGGGTTGATTCTGCGCATGCGCACTCCTTTTCCTTAACCCCTTGCCTTACTTGGCTCCTAAGAAGCACCAGCTCGCCGTTCATCTCTTGATTCCACATTTCTTATCAGTAACTGTTTATTGAGAGTTTCAACTTTGATTCTAACCATCTCCCCCGCCCCCCAGATCTAACATACACCACCAAAACATACACACATTCTGGGGATTAAACCCAGGGCTTTGCAAGTGGCCCCACCACTGAACCCTAGCCCCAGCGTGAGATTTCATTTTGCTGGGAGTTCTGACATTTCTCTAGTTCCTGGAACTGATCCCCAGTCTACCACCACCAAGCCTGGTTCCAGCCATGAAGGCCTGCTCCACCTGCCTCTGGTGTGTTTGGTGCTGATTCCTGCAGGGCCGATCCTGGCCTCTTTGGGGGAGGAGTTTCTGTCCTGTGCAGGCCCCCAACCTAACTATCCCACCATTCTCATTGGAGCTTGTTGGGACTCATTCACTCTCAAACATCTATCCCGAGTTGCAGATATCGGTTAGTGAAATCTCTGGTTCCCTGGGTCTTCTCCCAGCTTTGGGGCAAGCAAGGATCTCTTTCTGGCATGCATGAAGGGCAAGGCAGGGTCAGGGGAGTGGGTCAGGCCTAGAACCTCACAATCAAAACCAGGAAAGGAGACCAAAGAAGGGTCTAAGCGGGGCAGCAGGCAGTTTGTCCTTGAATGACCTTGAGTTCTCCCTGCCCCTTCCACGGGCCAGCACTCTTCAAACATTGTTGATGCTTTTCGCCTTTCCCTCTTTGTCACTCTATCTGGATGATCCAATGCCCCCCCCCACCCCCGCGCTCCTGGTCCACCTGTAGTCTGCTGTCTGCAGAGCAGTCCGTGACCTCTCTCCCCACAGAACTCGCTACAGGGAGAGATCAGTTTCCACGCAGCTTTAGCTGTGGGAGCCACTGTTCTCTAGAGTCCTTCTAGAGCCCTTGGAGGGTCCGTAGCACCACTCATGGGTTAGTAAGTTAGCAAGACTTGTGTATTGGAAGATGAACTGGGGTCTGTGTCTGCCCAAGCAACTTTAAAGCTCACATCTACTACATCAACACACACGCGCGCACGCGCACACAAACACACACACACACACACACACACACACACACACACACACACACACACACACACACACACGATGTGGATGAAGTCCTTGATAGATATTTCCCCAGGTTTGACAGCAGTTCTAAAGATTTAGGAGACATTATCAAAAACAAATTTCGAAGATGAAAATAAAGCATTTCTAAACCATCAATAATAAAAAATCAATTTCCATCAAACTCTGCTCCAGGCAAGCCTGAGCGATCTCCTACCCTCTCTACAGAAAGTGCGGTTACAAAGTCACTGCCACAGAGGACGTAATCCATGGAGAGGGGACCCAGGCGTTGGGACAAAGTACTAAAGGGAGTGTGCATGGACTCGATTGTGTGGCAGCCCTGGCACTTTTCAGCTTTTGAAGTCTATAATTTCCCGTGATTTCCTTTTCCATTCTAAGTACATGTCAAATTGGACAGCTGACTTAGTTTCTAACTCTGGGTTCTACTTATCTAAAGAGATTGCTCCAAATTAATTGTTTCACATTTTACTGACTGGAGTGTCTGCCACCTTCTGAGGCTTCCTTTAGAATCACCTGGCCCCTGCTCCTCCCCACTCCCGCCCCCCCCTCCCAGTCTCACTCAGCCCTTCCTCTGTTCTTTTCTTCACCCCTCCACTCTCTCCTGGCTGCAGACTCTGGTCCTCTGCCTGCTCTGTTGTTCTTCCTGAGTGGACTGGCACCCCCTTAGCCCTCCCCTCCTTTTCCCTTCTGGTTACCTGGGACTGAACTTCAGGCTAGCTCCTCTGGGAATCCCTGTGAGCACACGCTACGTGCAGTGGCGATCTCTGTGCCCGGCTCACCTGCATTCTGTGCTACTGGCCTCCCTCTGCTCACCGCCACTGCCCTCCCCAGAACATTAGCCAGGGACCTTTCGAAGGACTGCCCTCTCCCTTCACATGAGCCCCCGGGAGGGCAAGGTCATGTCCGTCTGTCTCTCTTGTGGCCCCAGCACACAGAAGAACATCTGGTTCACAGTAAACACCCCCATGAGTAATTGTTGAATTAATAAACCGTTGTTATCGAGTCAGAGTCTTCTGGAAGAAGCGTTGGCAGTCTGCCTCTGGAGCATTGAAAGGCACAAGCTTTTTGACCCATGACCTTTCGTAAGGAATCCCAAGACGCTATCAGAAAGACCCATGGAAGGGGAAATTAACCTCCTGGTAAAAACTGCAGGAATCTTTCACCTCCCTGCTTCATCTTGGCTTCTCCAGGAAGCTGCAGGGTGACCCCAAGCAAACTCTTGATTGATTATTTTCTCCGGGTGACCCCAAGCAAGCTTGTGATTGACTGTCTTCTAATTGCTATGATAAACTACCCGAGGGAAACAAGAGGGGAAAGGTTTGTTTTGGGTCACCATAGGAGAAGGATTTCAGATCACAGCTTAGGGAAGGGACAGCCGTAGAGGTGGTGGCTCCCTCTGCATTGGTTGGGAAGTGGGCACACAGTGGCAGACACAGAATGGAGAAACGGATGCACCCAGATACAGAACAACCTACAAAGATCACCCTAGTAACAGACTCCAGCCGCCTCCTGAGGACCCTTAAGCCTTCTGCAGCCCCTCCTATGTAGGGAAGAACCGTGTGGCTTCTTGATGTGCCCTGGCAGGCCTGTGGCCGATTTGTGTTTGGAGCCACCAAAGCCAGGTACTCGAGTTGCTCATTCTCAGTACTGGTGCAGTGGTGGTGGTCTTCTGGCTATACTCACATCTCATAAGGACTACAGAAGTCTCCTGGAGTTGAGAACACCGAAAAATTTAGAATTATCATTATCAAGCATCTCCAACTGTACAACTGGTTCTTCTTCATGTAGGTAAGACAACATTTCCTATACAGTAAGCACTTCAGTGTCTTCCCCAGAGTCGTTCTGAACTCCAAGATTCGTGCTTAGGCTTATGTGTGTTGTGTGTGTGTACCATCAATAACTTCCCCTGGCTTTCAAGGTAACATGTAGACATTCGTTCCAGTTTGGGGCTGTGGTAAGCAATATCCTACACATTAGATCTCTCTCCATTTCTGAATGCCATCAGTCTAATCTGTGTGATGGAGAGAATTGACATCCATGACCTTCATGAGCCTCAAGCTCCAGGGTCTGACTGTGTTCAAAGAACCCAGGAAAGAGGGACTCTTTGAACCAGCATCCTCCATTCAGAAATGGAGAGGGAGCTCTATCAACATGCACCAACCTGGAAATCCCAGCTCTAGAAATTTAACCCTTAGAACCAGTCAGAGATGAGCATGGAGATCTAATGTGTAGGATACTGTTTACCACAGCCCCAAACTGGAACGAATGTCTACATGTTACCTCAAAGCCAGGGAAAGTTATTGATGGTGCACCCAAGTCCTTAAGAGGACTCAACGTAGGCTGTTCATCAGCAGGATAGGTCTCAGAGAGAAGTATGGGAGGAAGGAGAGGCAGTCAGGTGTGTCGAGGATCTCAATACTCATGCTCAGGTCAGCATTCCTCCTGCAACCTTAGTGGACAGATGAGAATATGACACACATACACCCATCATGACACACACCCCATGGGGACACAGACAGCAGCTCTGAATCTGACCAATGTCATGGCCAAGAGTGGTAGGGCTGGGCTCCCTGCCTCTTCTCCACCATTATTCCAGGTGACAAAGATAATGTAGACCTTTTCATAAAACCCTGAGGCTACAGCACGACACTGTCCATCCTGAGACCCTGATTCTCTGAAGACGCAGAGGTTGGGTGCACTATGGCCCCTACACTGAGCAGGGCTGTGAATCCTCTGGGTTTCTGTGGCCTAACTATATACAGCTGGAGATGGGGGCTTACCTTGCATGTTCTATGCCTTAATTGCAACACAGGCAGGGAGGGGAGTCCAGTTTTCTTATAAACTAAATATAAGTCGTAGTATAAGCAAGCTGCACTATGCAGAGGTCAAAGGGCAACATCTGGTTTCAGTCCCCACATTTCACCCTGTCTGAGAGTGGTCTCTGCTGTCCTATTGAGAACACCAGGCAAGCCGGCCTGGGAGGTTCTGGGAGTCTCTGTATCTGCCTAGAAATGCTGGGGTTACAAATATGTGCTCTGGGGATTCGAACTCAGGTCTTCGTGCTCTTAAATCAAATAACTTACTCACTGGGCCATCTATCCAGCATATGTTAATCTCTTTTAAATTACACATTTTTATTTTGTGTGTGCATAGTCATGTGGGCACATACATGCCACAGTGCACATGTGGATAACACACAAGAGTTGATTCTGTCTCTACCATGTGGGTCCCCAGATACTGAACTCATGTCATGAAGCTTGGTTCCAAGTGCCTTCAGCCCATGAGCTATCTCACCACCTATCATATGTCAACCAGTCTTGGTGTCTCTCTCTCCAAGTCCTCTTCTGCCACACAGGAGGTAGAAAGGGGCAGAGCCCCGAGTTGTTGGCTGAGAGCCTTGGTTACCAATACCAACCACTGTCAGCTTCACCTGGCTAAGGCTCAGCCTGTGTCCCACTGCACCCTTCCACAGTTGGGTCTGATGTTCAGATCAGTCAGCATGGCTCTTGATGATCTCAAGAGCTTTTCTCCCCTGTGAACAGGAAAAGGAAGTTGGTTTGGGGTCGCACATCTTTAATCTCAATGCCCAGGAGGCAAAGGCAGTCAGATCACTCTGAGTTCGAGGCCAGCCTGGTCTGCATATGGCTTCGTGCCAGTGAGAAGGAGCAATGAGAACCTCAGTGGGTGGAGGATCGTCTCCCCGGTGGCTTCAGACCTGTCTCGAGTGCATGTTCTTCTTCTCCACAGAAAGCCCGTGAACTTGGGAACTATGTCCCGCTTTCCTGAGGCAGTGACCAAACTAGGGTATTGAGCTCACATCTCTCGGATCCTGAACTGTGACAGGTGCATCTCGGAGCTCCCAGGGACCAGTCTTCCAGGGTCCTGTTTGCCTCTGCTTTCCACCAAGCTAGTGAGGAGAGCCTGCAGGCTGGCCTCACAGCTTCTCTTACCCTCTGGGTCTTATTGATAGGTCTTGAAGGATACAAAGAAAGAGAGCTAAAGGGCACACCTCTGGACTCTCCTTGATGTGACAGCTCTCTAAAGGCCAGCCCTGTCTCACTGGGGGACTGAGACACTATCACAGCCCTTCACCATTACCTGAGAAGCCCAATTGCCTTGACTGCTTCACTGGCTTGGGGTCTGCTAATAAACAACGTCCCCCAGGCGGGAGAGTGGCTGCCTCACAGCCATTCCAAACAAGGAGAAAACTGACTTTGAAGAAGCAATGGAAGGGGAAGAAAGGCTAGGGTTTACTTGTGGCTGATCCCCAGGACACCTTGTGAGTCTCCAGCACAAGCCATGGGGAGTCAGAGTCAGGGGGCGCCAGGCACAGATGGTGATGAAAGCTAGTGTGGAGGCAGGACCTGTCCCTTCGGAGGACCTGGCCTGATTCTGTGTGGTCCCAAAGGCTGGCTGTCCCCCCTCACTCCCCCTACATACACTAGCTCTGCTCTGTTACCTGCAAGGACCTCATGAAACCACCAGCCTATTTGTGTAACTGGAGTTCAAACAAGTCTATTAACCACTACCCAATTAAAGTCAACAGCCAGTGCTGAGTTTGCTGGCTCAAGCCTTTTGGAGCCCCAGGGACTTTCAGATGTTACAGGCTGTGACTTCAAAGGCCAAGGCTTGTTCTCTGCTGAAGGCTTCTGATGGGTTCCCTAGTGTCAGGACAGAGTACTCTCGCTCTCTCTCCTTTGTGTGTTATTTGATCACATGGAGACCTCAGGGCACTTCTGGCCCCTGGCCTTAGCTGAGCACTGAGCCTCACTACAGGTGTCATATAAATTACCTCACCACATTGACGCAGCCTCACCTGTATCTTCTGTGTGTGAAAGCTCCCCGCTCCCCGCTCCCCACTCCCCCTCAGCCAGCCATACTGTCAGCTCTATTCCAAGGCTGGCTCAGGTGTCACCAACCCCTCAAAGTCTTACCTGATCCCTCTGGGAGGAAGTGTCTTGTGTTGAGGCCACTCTTGAGGCCCAGGCCCAGATGTGACTGAGCCCTGTCATTGGTTCGATGCTGGCAGTCAGTCAAGCTGTCAGAAGATGGTGGGCTGTGACTGACACTGTCTCTTGCCCATTCTGGAAGCCCATTCTGGAAGCTGGGGTTTCTAGAGAAGGCTGCAGCAGAGGCTGTTCAAAAGCCTCTGTCCTTGGACTGTTGCAGTTGTCTGTTTGCTGGGTCTTTGCAAGGCCTCTCCTGGGTGTGGTATGTGTGGGTGGGAAGGTAGGGGGCGCTGTCACCTTACAAGGCCATCCACCCTATAGGATTGGGGCTCCACCTAGGGAATTTCACTTAACACTGTTACTCCTAAGGGCTGTCTCCAAACACAACCACATCAGGAATTGAGCCGCTGTGTGTAAATTTGGGAAATCTAGAACCCTTCCAGGATCCCAGGTAAGTCTCTGTTCTGAGGTAAGCAGGGGGTTAGCACATAGGGATGGACTCACAGCCGAGCTGAGGAGAAGATGAGAGAGGAAACATCCAAACAAAGGAACTGGCCAGCCGGCATGAGGGAGAATATTTTTCATTTCTAGAAACATAAAAGATGCACAAACTTCTCAAAATAATAACGTGCACTCTCCTGAGGGACTAAATCAGCCCGGTGGTAGGCTTCAAGAATGCTTTGATCAGGGAGCGAGGTGTGTATCTCTGCAGTCTTCTGTGTGATGTCTGTCTCATATGTAGATTTTAGCTTCAGGATGGCTTCCTGGGTGGCTGACTGCCGGACTGCTTCAGGATTCAGACCCATGCTTAGCAACAACTCTGAGAGACAGACCTACACATCCCAGAATTCTCTGCAAAAGCCTACAACTAAACTAACTCAACTGTCCTGAGCCAGCGTGACTTCAGACTGGCTTAATGCAGCCGTGTATACCTCATTGTTCAAGATGGGTGGTTTGTTTTCTGTGGGGCTGAGGGGAAGGGAGTAGTAGACATTGGAGTATTTCAGGGTTCTTTTTTCTCTTACCTTCCTCCCACAAACAGCACACAGTACTGCTAAGCCAGGCCTCCATCGGGAACTCAGGGTTGAAGTCCTAGATGCAATTAGGGTAAAATAGGACTTGGAGCCACTGACTAGCCTGGATAACTCTGGAGATTATCTTGAAAGCATGAGGGTCCTCAAGGGGGATTCAGGGCTGTCAACAACTAACTAGTGATCATGGGCTGTATGACAAAGGCCTTCAAACGTTTATGGCTTAAAAAGCTATGTTCTCCCAGGCCTCTTCCTGGCAGGGCTGAGGCACTGGCTGGTTGGCGCCTGCATCCCATGACCTGGCTCAAGGCTCAGTCACTGGCCAGGCTGCAGTCACATCCAGGATGGCTGAGGAGTGGCTGCCTCTGCTCATTCACATGACTCCTGGTGGCCTCAGCAGGCTTGCTTTGACTTCACTCATGTGACCCTCACGACTGTCTTCAAGGAAGCAAACAAAGGAGTGAGATCTAGCACTGCTGATGACAACCCAGCTCTCTGCTGCCTCCTATCAGCTCGTCCTGTGTGACAGAAGGGGACAGTCTGCAGGGACCAGAGAAGGACAGGAACCAATGGTAGGAGCAGGAGGAGGTGAGAATCTTGGGGGATGTCCACGGGTCTCTTAGGCACTTCCTCTCAGCGCCATCTGACCTTTCAGATGTGACCACAAGTGGGCGCTCTCCAGAGTAGGATTAACACTAGTCCCTGCAGAGAGAGACATCTGTGAACCAGAAAAGACCTGTTATGGGGGCAAGGGCAATTCTTCATCCTTTTTGATCCCAAGTAGCAACAGGACATTTCTATATCCACTCTAGCTTGTTTTAGCTCCCAAATAAATGCCACAGAGACCTAATATATTTATTAACAAGGTGCAGGGACTAGGCTGGACAGACACTCATCTATTCTAACTCCCTATGGCTGCCTACTTCCCTGCCACATGGTCCTTCACCTGCAAAGTGGAGTCTTGCCCTGGTTAGCTCTGTTCCATGTCCTCATGGAGGCTCTCCTGACAACCTGCCTACAGCTGCGAATCCTCCTCCTCCTCCTCTTCCTCCTCTTCTTCCTCCTCTTCCTCCTCTTCTTCTCCCGTTCTATTCTCTTGCTTTTTTTTTTTTTTTTTTTTTGCTTGGGCCTCCCTGTCTAGGAGGATCAGAAGCTCTACCCTATTCTCTTCTGCCCAGCTATAGGCTGAATCAGCTCTTTATCAGAGGTGATGGAAAAGAATCTTTACACATCACTGAGACGGGGGATGCTCCAAATACCACAACAATGCTAATGTGTGTCTGGACTACAACCAAATCTCCAGACACAGCAATCAGCATCTGAATACACAGTGCACAAAACCATCCCCAACAAGACCTGGCCCACACCTAATCTCCCAGTGCCTAGATCTTGGCCTTCACACCTTAGGAACTCATGAGAAATGACTGGTCCACGGTCTCATTGCCCTGAGGTACTCTCCTTGGAATGCCCCCATACAACCTCACCCTACTGAGACTTTGGAGCCCAAGAATGGAGATAATTCACAGCTTACAGAATTGGCCAAACACGCTGGTAAGCACAGCAGGCTGCGGGGACAAGCTGGCAGCAAACCTCCAGTTTCCAAAGGATGCCGTATCCTGGGATGAGTAGTGAGGGCTTCCTGAGCTTCTCATTGCTCCCTGGTAGATGGGAGAGAACAGACTCCCACTGGTTCACTTCCTCCCTCTAGTGCAGGCCTCAGGTAGACAGCTACCAGGGAGACAGGTGTTCAGCGAGTGTATTTCTTGAGTACATGCCTTCTTCTTGCTGGTCCATTCCCATCCTGCAC
This sequence comes from Mus musculus, assembly GCF_000001635.26. Lineage (NCBI taxonomy): Eukaryota > Metazoa > Chordata > Mammalia > Rodentia > Muridae > Mus > Mus musculus. The sequence continues at coordinate 2,727,547 of NT_187023.1, read as the reverse complement.
AGGGGTCTGTGTATCCATCCTTACTTGGACTCAGACACCCAGAACCCATTCTGCAGCAGGATTCCTCTCCTTAGGAGGTAAGGGAGATGCTAGAACACTGCCACTCATCCAGGCCCAAGCTTGAATATGTGCCTGAGGGTGTGAGTGTGCAGAAGTGCATGTGAGTCCAGCTGACAGGTCATGGTACTCTGTGTATCCTCCAGCTGATGGTGTGGCCACTTCCCGAAGTCCTTGCTAAAGAATTTTCAGAGAGGAGGGGTCCTCAGCTCCTATTCCTGCCCCACTCTGCCCTTCCCTTTGAACACCAGCAGCTTGGCACCTGGCTCAGCTCCTCCCCAGCCAATCTCCCTGTCACTACTAAGTAGGTTACTCAGGATCCTGCACAGGCTCCTCTCCTGTGGCCTTGGGCCCCTGGAGATGGCCACACCCCTGCTTTAAGGCTCTCAGACCCAGCAGCATCACCAGGCTTTGCTCCTGACAGGCCTCACACAGCAGCTGCAGGCAGAGAACTCCCTTGGTCCTTTTATCTTGCAGCTTGTTTGACTTCTGGTTTCACTTGGATCTGACAAGCTGTGATTGGCGGATACATCCCTTACAGCCTCCACACTGATTTTCTGCCTCTTGATTTCTGTTTGTCCTTGTGATTGATTTATTGGAGGAACCGAGGGTTGCCCCAGAGTCCTCTAACTGATGCTGTTAGGTGCTGCTGAGGACTCCAGCCCTTTCAGACCCAGCAGTGCAGCTACGGATTGGCATGGTCCCAGGGTAGACTCTGAATAACTTCATCTGATTTGGACCGGGTCAGGCCATCAAATTGGCTTTAAATACAGTTTCAAAGGGGGAAAAGCAATATTCTTTTTCCGGGAGTGTGGCGGCCTGGGAATTGAAGGCTCAGACTGAGAGATGGTTTTTATCCGATGTGGAGGGCTGAGACAGTTCACACCCAGGCTGATGGAAGTTTGTGTGGGTTCCAGGAACTCTGCTAGGTTGCCTTCCACTACTGGCACAGCCCTGGCATAGACACAGGGTTCTAATCCTGGCACTGTCAACTTGGCCTTTGGCTTTCACCACCTTTGGGGTAGGAGTAAAGCCCTGGGCATGGCTGCAGGGACTCCCTCACAACCAGGAGGGCAGGAACAGCAATTCACAGTGGGACCCTCAGGCCAACCCACACTGTAACTTGTAAGGCAGAAGAGTAGGTCTTCTCCTTAGCCCAGCCTTAGCTTTGTCCTCACTAACAGAGCTCTCTAATCACAGGGCATTTTGTCTAGGCTCCTCCTCACAGTTACCTGGCAACAGCCAGGTGTGCCTGATTTACTAAAAAGGGGCTGCTTGCCCCCTCCTCACTCTCTTGCTTTTGCTCCTGCTCCAATGCCCTCTTTCCCCCCCTCCATATTCCTCCCTCTTTTCAAGTGCTCATGGCCTCTCCTCCTCTTCCTCCTCCCCTCCCCTCTCTGCCTTCCTCTCAACTCCCCTTCCCATGCCCTGAATAAACTCTATTCTATACTACACCGTCCGTCTGTGTGGCTGGTCCCTCAGGGGCAATTGATGCATCCACGTGGGCCCACAGAGGCCCACATCTTCCCCTTCCCCCACACCTTACCACACCTCCACCAAACATATCTCTGGCCTCTCTTTCTTTTTACAAAGCACAACATCTGCATGCTGTAGACCTTCTATCCATACCAAGCTAGCCCCACAGCTGTTACTTGGTCCCCTTGGGCCCTGAGGTGCTCCCCCTGGGGTGCTCATATGAATGTGTGGACAGATTTTGGAGGAGGAACATGGGCTTGGAGGTCTGCAGAGGCCTTGAAAAAAAGCTAAGTATTGGTGTTGGGGATCAAGACCTGGGCAAACAGGGGCTAGAGCAGGAGAGAGTACAGGTTCTGGGGAACCTCACACCAGGGATACACACATTAGGTGACTACAGGGATCCCACTGAGGGCTCAGAGCAGGGACCTTGCGGGAAGGAAAAGCTAAAGGCATGGCTACCATAGATATTCTGCCTCCCTTCCTCCAGTTGTCCCCAGGTGACCAGTGCCTTCCTCCCTTCCCCTGCCTCACCTATCTCTACTCAGTGGTGCACACAGCTGATGAGATTTATAGAAACCTCTAAAACAAGCTTTTGCTGTGTATCCATCCTTCATCGTCTTTGCACACCACTCCCTGAGCATTTTACAGCAAGGAGAGAGAAAAAGAAAGAAAGAAAGGGAAAAAAATAGCCTTCCTGGCGTTTATTGAGACAAATAGAGGGAGTCTGCCAGGGTGAATTGTAAAAGATGCATCTTCGCCTTGCCAATGAGTCCATGTAGATGCAAAGATGAGTCTCCTCCATCTTCTGGAGCTAGGCAGTTTAACAGTCGGCCATTCGGGATGCAGGGCCATCTCCTCACATCCCACAGGCAGTGGGTCCCCAGAACTGACCTCAGAACCCTTTCACACCCCATGACCCATATAGACGATACACACAGGACCAGGGAGCCCTTGTGGTTGCTCTTCCTGTGAGTGAGGGTGGGAGAGTGACCCACTCCAAGCATTGGCATTGAGTCTGCGCTGCAATTTTATTGATGGACAATAGCTCCTCTGAGTGAAGCTCCAAGCCTCGGGAGCCTGGGACCCTGCACTCTTGTTTCTGCAAGAAGGAGATATTCTTTTGGTTGGCTAGTCAGGTTAGGCTCCTCTGGAGTCAGGGACCTGCACTATAGTTAGGTGGCCTGGCTCTGTCTGATCCACGTGTTCTAGCCTGGTGTTATTGACATAGGATCTTGTGGCTCTCACAAGAGTCAGAGAGCTGACGAGATGGCTCAGGTAGTGAAGCATTTGCTACAAGGACATGAGTCCAACCCAAATCGCCCATATAAACCCTGTGCTGGGGAGGCAAAGAGAGGTGAGGACAGGCCCGCCAGCCTAGACTAACTATCAAGTCCCCGGTCCCAGTGAGAGATTGTCTCCAAAAGAACTCCAAGGATTATAGCTTTCAATGAATGATATCCGAAGTTGACCTCTGGCCTCTATGCCCATCAGTCTGTACTTACCCAGTGTGACAGTGTAACTGTAAGCCAGTGTACCAGTCCTGCTTTTCAGGGAAGGAAATAGGCTGAGAGCTTGCTTTGCTCATTTACTTTTGTGAGACCAAAACAAGAACAATATACGTTGCAGGTTGAGGGTTCTGATTGCAGTTAGGCCATTACAAATAAGTGTCTGTTTGACCTGTGTGGGTTAAGGCTTCTATTTGTAATTAACGATAATTTCCTGTTTCTTAGATCTGATGTAAACTGAAAAACACGTTTCTCAGCCTACACTAAACTTGTGACCCCATTCACGTGACCTATATCCTTCCCTTTGTTCCTTCCCTTTCATTGTATCTTTCTAACAATGTATCTTTCTAACAATGTATCTTTCTAACAATGTATCTTGCTAACAGCTGAGTCTCTTGCCCTGTCAACTCCTTATTTCTCCTATGAAAGGGACTTCAAGAGGCTAGCAGGAGCTGCTTTCTCAAATCTTGACTTAGGGTAAGACTGCTGACTCACCAGTCTCGGCTGCACCCTCAAATACAGCTTGCTTTGATTGAACAATCGTGGCTTTGATCTTTTCTTAACTTTACCACTTTGGCTGGGCATCTTGGCGGTTGTGAGTGGCGCTATCCTCAGCCCTCCCTGTGGAAGCCAGGGTGAGGCTCTATGAGCACAGATGAAGACAGGGAGGGGTGGTCTTTTTAAAGGGGCAGGAACCCAGGCCAACCTACCAGGGAGTTGAGAGAGACAGAGGAGACTCCCACAGGTGGTTCTAAAGTGGCATCAGGGAATTTAGAAGAGTTGAGGAGACAGAAAGGACCAGCCATGTCCCCTCCTCCTTGGCCTCCTGGAGTCCTGGCTGAGAGGAGAACATCAGAGAGAAGTGACTGAGACCCAACGGGTCCCTCCAACCTGTTCCTCCCTCAAGAATCAGGAGGTCCAGCTCTGTGCCTGAGGCCCCAAGATGGTAATACTACATTACAGCTTGGCTAGGCTAAGAGAGGCCCAGAGCTAGGAAAGCAAATGTTCTTTATGGTGAGTGTTGGCGATGTGTTTGAGTTCCTGGGCTGGGCACAGAGAGCGCTCAGCAGTGCAGAAGGCTATCATCCAGTCTCCTAAAACCTTAAGCAGAGGAAGAAGCTCTTCTTGGAGGCCAGGAAGTCTAGATTTGAGGCCCCAGACCTTCCTGCTGGGTAAGTGATGGACATGTGACATGCTCACGATGATGCAATTTAACTGTTGACCAGACACAGCCCACAGTCACTTGGAAGAGAGTTTCTCAGAGGCATTTTCTAGATCGGGTTGGCCTATGGGTGTCTGTGGGGGGTTATCTTGATCACCCTGCTAGGACCTAGATTGTATATGAGCAGAGAAAGCAAGTTTAGCAATGAGCATGCATGCATGTATTCCCTATCTCAACTGTGGATATGATGTGGCCAGCTGCTTCAAGCCCCTGCCTTGGTGTCTTCACCTAAATGATGGCCTGGATTTGGGAGCTGAAACAAACCCATTTTCCCCTAAGTTGCTTTTGTCTGGATATTTTAACACATGGTGGTGGATTGAATGAAAATCCGCCCCCCCCCCCATATGTTCACAGGAAGTGGCACTATTTAAAAGGATTAGGGCCTGTGGCCTTGTTAGAGAAAGTGTGTCACTGAGAGGTGGGCTTTGAGGTTTCAAAAGCTCAAGCCAGGCCCAGTGGCTCACTCTGTTTTCCTGCTGCCTGCTGATCCAGGTGTAGAACTCTTGTCTTCTTCTCCAGCACCATGTCTGCCTGTGTACCACCATGCTTCTCATCATGATGACAACGGACTAAACTTCTTAACTGGAATCCCCAATTACATGCTCTCCTTTATGAGTTGCCGTGGTCTTCTTGGTGTCTCTTCACACCAATAGAAACCCTAACAAGACATAAAGCGCCAGAAACGAAATCAAGACAGTCCCCATCAAAGCCCTTCCTAAGGGCACCTCATTCCATTCTTGAGGAGGAGTCCTTGGGGCCGGATCACCTCTGAAAGGTCCCTGTCACCACAGGAACCCATCCCTACTTGCTCCTGCTGATTCTGTTGAGAGGCCTGAGTCATATACACAGGTGGACGGTGACAATCTGGGAGTATTCTTGGGATCATGTGTCGCAGCTTCCTGGGTCTGAGCTGAGTGTTGGATGACAAGATGTGACTGAGGGAAACAGCCAGGCTGACATACCTCTGGGGACACACTTCTGAGGTCATGTTTCCTAAATGGAATGGTGTTTGAATCATATCCAAGCTCTCTTTGGTTCCTGTTGCATGTAGCTTTTGCTACCCCACCTAAGCTCTGAGAACTAGCCGTGCTACCAGCCCCCACCCCGCTTCCTTTGAATCCATGGATAAAAGACACAGACACACAATTGTTCAATTTCAACTTGCCTTTGGACACAATTGTTGGGTGCTACTATCTCCTGCCTGGAAAAGTGTGCCTTTAACAATATTCTTATCTTCGCACCTCCCACCTGCCCTAAACCTTAGTTGCTAAGATACATCAAATCCCTGCTAAACACCCCTGACCACCTGCTGAGGCTGCCTGTAGCCTCTGCTCCTCTTGAGACCTCACACTAGCTGCTTGGATTTTTCTCTCTCCTCCCTTTCGTCTGTCTCTTTTCTACCCGGGACCTGAAAAGTCCCGCCTATTCCTTCTACCCAGCAATTGACCCATAGCTTATTTACTGACAGATCAAGAATCACTTGGAGAACAGAACAGCATCAGAACCACCCCTACAGGTTCCTACATTGCAAATCCCCCACTGCTCTAGGAAGAGGACTGTGAAATTGAAAGCCCCAGAGTCTAGCCCATGCTCTCCTCTCTGGGCTCCAGTCCACTCCCAGTCCTTCAACTTGCACAAGCTTAGAGTTCTTCATGGCCCTCCAAAGTCCCTTCTGCCACAGTGCCTTGGTATACACTGCTGATTTTGACAGAAAACTTCCTGCTCACTCTTCAAAGTCTGTCTCAGCCCCCCCCCCCCGTGACCCCAACCCCCTGTCACACACGTCTTCCAGCCTCATGGAGCCTTTCTTCTCAGTCCCTGTGCCTGTGCATTCATTTGTGGGAGATCCCATCTTGTCTAGAGCTCCATAGGGCAGTGTTGGGGTTCACGGTGTGAAAGTTGTCTTTCTAATATTCATTTGTGGTATTGTTATTTTCATGGCTCATCACCTGCCTCAGTACTTTGTAAACATACAACTTCCTCACTCACTGATTGGCTTAATAAAGAGCTGATGGCCACTAGCTGGGCAGGAAAGGGAAGAGGGGAGACTTCTGGGCTGAGAGAGGCCTACAGAGAAGAAGCAGAGATGGGAAATTCACCAGAGTGACACCAGGAAGGGACAGGTGCTGGGACGGAGAGAGGGTCAGGGGAGGAAAATGGGCAAAGTAAAGGGGGGAGGGGGAGAGGTGTGTGTAATCCGGCCACATCCAAGAATAGTCAGGGTTAGTTTCTTGACATAGCTGAGAGTCTGCCCACCTATAATGCCTAAGTTTTTATAAATAATAAGTCTCCTTGTCTTTATCCACCCAATTACAGGTCCAAGAAACCCCCCTATAGCAGAGTCCATATTGCTTACTTCTTCCAATATGGCGGCTAAAGGGTATGTCTTAGACCCTAAGTTTCTGTTTGCCTTAGGGTCTGTACCTAAGAGATATCAATACCAGCCATAGGAAGAGAGGCCAAGGGGTTTGGATGTAGAGGAATCTCTGATAGGAGTGGGGGTGACGGCAACAAAGAGACCAGGGACTCGTTGATGCTGAGGAGGATGTAGACCCAGGTTCTCCTGCCAATCAGCCCTGCCAGCTGCACAGTATGTTGTGAGCTAAGAACTGCAGTGTCACGGATGTGAGTCCCTTGTAACTTCCCTATGTGAGCCAAGCATCCCTAGAAGGACAGACACCGCCCCCCATACCCCCAGAATCTAAAACTGGGGAGATCAGGCCGCTCTCCTCCCATCTGCCTCCGAAGCTCATTTCCTGTTTCATGGCTTTAGAAATAGACCTGCCTCACTGAGCGAGAAAAGGCAAGTCAGCTCAGCTGCGAGGGCTCTGCGTGTGCGCTAGCCTGGGAGACGAGGATATTTCGGGAGCCAGATGTCTGCGTGGGTGGAACTGCTCAAGTCTGCACAGCTCAGCGCCTAGATACTGCCGAGTCAGCGATTCCTTTTACATCCAAGACCCCTGGTCTTTTCCCTTTGACAGGTATTTATTGATGACTCTTAGGTGCAGACTCTGAGGTAAGCAGAGAACTTAGAGCCTATCAGGGACACTGTCTCAGAGAGACATAAGCTGATCATGGATGACCCCCAATGGGGAATTCATTCGTATGTCCCGCAGTCTTACTGAAAGCCTTTAACCACTGTGTTGGGAAAACTTATCAAAATATCACACGCTCTTTCCCATGTAGCCCCAGCTAAGATGGGAGCTAGCAGGATCTAGATACCCACAAATGAGGGCACAGCCACACACTCTATCAAGAAAGGCTCCTGCTGCCGGGAAAATGTGTACTGGGGGGTTATGGTCCCAAATCAAGTGAACAGGTCAACCCAGAAACACCTACTTCTTCGCACCCATCCCCACCTGGTCCTGGAGTGCTTCTATCTGATGGGGTTGGAGTAGAAACCACTTCAGGACCTTCAGCGAACCATGGCAGACTTCCAACTTGAGCACTTGCCCTGCCACGCCCCGCTCAGCCCCACCCACCAGCTTCAGGCCCAGCTGGGTCTTCTCCAGGCTGCCCTCCTCAGTGCCTGTTTCCACACCGGTGTCCTCCTTCTGGCACCCAGCCTTGGGCTTGAGCTGCTGTGTGACCTTGGGCAGATCACTTGACTTCTCCAGGACCTTGCTTCTCCATGTCAAATGGGGACAGTCATGGCAGGAAAGACCACCTGACTTTCTGTGTCATCCCCCGCCCTCCCCGGGGAAGAGAATCTTCCCAGGCAGGAGCTGTCTTTTTTGAGTCAGGCCAACGCTTGCTAACTCCAGCTGTACTTTCTCAGTTCCACTTTGCTGTGTGCCAAGAACCAGCCGAAACGTCAGAAACGCAACTTCGAAGGCACGAAAGGATTAAAAGCAAACACTGTTGGTGGTTCCTGCATTTGGCTATCCAGCCAGCAGAGCTATCCGCCATGTTCTTGGCCCTGGGATAGCTGCTTTACCCTGTGGCATAAGCAGGGGCACAGGGCATGTGCATGGCCATACATAAATGCTGTTCTGCCAAGGGTGATGATAATGCTGGTGATAATGATCATGGTGGGGATGGTGATGATGGTGGTAAGAATGCTGATGGTGGTAAGGATGCTGATGGTGATAGTGATGCTGATGGTTATGGTGGTGGTGAATTTTTGCGATGACGTAATGGTGATGATGATGATGGTGGTGGTGGTGGTAATTGCGTGCACATTCAAGTCACTAAGTACCAGCCTTTTTCCACTGGCTCATCTCTCCCAGCCTGTCATCAAGGAGGATGCTTGCTCCTTCTGGGTTAGCTAATCATATGACCCACACCTTCTGGTCATGTGACCCACACCTTCTGGTCATATGACCCCCATTGAAGCTCTTTTCAGTCAGGCCAGTGTTTGCCACTTATATGAGATGCTTTTTAATAGTCAAATTCTTAGAAGTAAAAAGTAGAATGCTGGCCCCAGGGCCTGGGGAAAGAGAAAGTAAGGAGTTTCAGAGGTGTGTGTGTGTGTGTGTGTGTGTGTGTGTGTGTGTGTATACACCCCTGCCACAGTGTCCACATGGAGGTCAGACAATAATCTGTGGCTTTGGTCTTCACCTTCTACCTTGTTTGGGATGGGGGTCTCTTTGCTGGTTCTTCCCTGTGCACACCAGGCCAGCAGCCCAGGGACTTCTCCTGTTACTGCCACCAGCGTCCCTGCAGGAGTGTTCAGATTACAGGTGAGTATATGAGTTCTGGGATTTGAACTCAGGTCCTCAGGAACTTTTACCCCCTGAGCCACTCCCCCAGGCCCGAGTCCTAGAGATCAGACTGCTAGCATGCACACAGAGACCACTACTGTAGATATCACTGAAACAAGGTCAAAATAGTGAAGTTTATGGTGTCCGTGTTTATGATATATATGTTTATGGTATGCATGTCCAACCACAATAAAAATAGTGAAGTTTATGGTTGAACACACACACACACTATATATATATATATATATATATATATATATATATATATATATATGTTCAACCATAATAAAAATGGGCTCCAGCTCTCTGAATCCACACTCGAGATTCAGGATCTAACCTAACTGAACTCAGAGTCAAGAAGAAGTCGGTGAGTTTCTCCTTGGAATGTGTCTGCAAGGACAACTCCAGAGATAACTGACAGAGGGAGCACCCACCTTGGACTTTGATGTCTTTCCTGATACTCTCTACACTCTCAGAGGGGGCTCCTAAACACACAAAGCAAGTAGACCAGGCTGAGAGTGCAGACAGGACCACATCTCCTAAGCCACAGAGCCACAAGTGCATCCTGTGTATAAACCTCATGGTACTTGGGAGAACCCACTCTCCAGGGATAGAAGTTTCCAGAAGCTGCCTCTCCAGCAACAGAGGCCTCGACCCTGGAAGCTCAAGCTCTGAGGACAAACAGCTCTCAAATCCCAACCTCAAACTTCCAGGGTCGCATCTTCACCTAATAGTCCCAACGCTAGAAAATAATTGAGTTCGAAATCAGGGTCTTAGATTCTCAAGCCTTACATTTTTTTTTTATTTTAATTGTCTTTGCTTGTTTGTTTGCTTTGAAACAGATTCTTTCTATGCAGCTCAGAATTGCCTTGAACTAGAGGCAATCCTCCTGCCACCGTCTCTCACGTGCTTAGATTAGAGCCAGCATACCCAGCTCAAGTGAATTTCAGCACTGTAACATACTGAGTGAGAGGATATCACAGAATCTGAGCTTCACAGGGGAGTGCAGACTTGGCATCTCCAGTGCTGTACAGGTCCACCTGCTAGGCGTCCAACCCACAGCCATGTTCCAAGCAGCTTTCAGACACCAGTTCATACTTCATACTACTAAAAAGTGGGGAGCCCCTGGCCTGGTAAAGCCCTATCCTAGCCTCCCACAGCTCTGCCTCCTTGCCCTGTTCCTCTATTGAACACTTGTTTCTTAACTACACAATATTTGTCTTTTGTCTCCTTCAAGCATAAACAGGAGCCACGGGGAGGCTCAGCCTGCTTTGCTTGACATTGCACCCCCAGCCCTGGGCCTGGTACAAAACAGGTGCCCAGTTGGTATCCATCAAATGAATGACTATGTTAGTGAATGAATGGGACAGAGGACTGTGGGGACTGTTTCCTTCCTCTGAGGCTATAAGGAAGCCCCCAAGCCACAACACACACCCCCCGAAAGGCTGTGAGCATCAGCATCACTCTGGGGACCTGAGACCCTGCCGAGCACACAAGAATGAGGGGTGAGACGAGACATGAGTCTTCCCCACACCTGCCTTGATCCACTAGGGTTCAGAAGGGCTATGTAGCTGAGTCGAGCAGGCTCCGACAGACAACACACCCACAACAGGCAGGCATAGTGGACCATGAGTGGTCAGCCCATCATGTTCTTTTACCGGTGCACAAGGTGTTCTCAGGGGACATCCCCCACAGACCACAGAGCAGTCTCAATCCGGGGCGGAGGAACTTTGTGTACATGGATCTGGTATAAATCCCGTCTCCCTCCCTGCTCCCAGAGACTCCCGTGTATGACTCTTACATTCCCTGTGTCTCAGCTTCCTCCTTTATAAACCAAGGATGACAACTTCTGCCTTGGAGGCTGGTGTGGAGCCAAATCAGAGACGGATGGAACAAGGCCACAGTGGGTGTTAAATATGTTCTTCAGGCCCATGGGTGCTAAAGTGTGTCCCACTTAGGTGCTGACAGATCTGGCCACACACACACCCACTCTGACAGTTCGGCAGCTTCCATCACCAGACCCTCTGGATGGGAGAAGGAAGGGCACAGAAGACATTGATGTCCAAGCTGTCTGCTGTGCAGCTCAGGTTACCGCACCTCCCTGACCCCCAGTGTCTTCTTCTATCACATGAGAATATGGTACCTCCTGAACAGTGTGGTGGGGAGTCATGAAGGAGTACAGAGTGGGCATTACTCTGGCCTAAAGGCATGGGGACAAAACAGGAGATGAGAACTCAGAAGCCTGAGGCAGGACCCTCTTGTTAGCCCAAGCTCTCTCTACCTCAGGGACACTCTCCACCATCATGATCTTTCACCATATTATATTTTCTGTAAAACAGAATTATGTTCTAACTAGGGATGGTGGTCAGGGTCATTCAAGACCCCCAGAGTTGAATAGGGTCTGGGGAGGCAGATGAGGTTCACCTTTGTCAAGTGTGGGAGCTCAGTCAACATGCTGAGTGACATCCCTCTGGGAGCAAACACTTAGAACTGATGCCATGACCTACACTCTGCATCTTAAAATTGAGAGGAAGGAGGAGGAAGAGGAAGAAGAGGAGGGAGAGGAGGAGGGAGAGGAGGAGGAAGAAGAGGATAAGAAGAGGAGGAGGAGGAGAAGGAGAAGAAGAGGAGAAAGAGGAGAGGGAGAGGGAGAAGAGGAAGAACAAGAACAAGAACAAGAACAAGAAAAGCGAGTGGAAGAAAGAAAGAAAGAAAGAAAGAAAGAAAGAAAGAAAGAAAGAAAGAAAGAAAGAAAGAAAGAAAGAAAGAAAGAACAAATGAATCTTTGGGCATCAGGAAGGGGGAAAGCCCAGACTGGCTTTACAAAACCCCACCCTCCCTGGCTGCCACAGCAGGAAGCCAGGGTGTAGAAAGACCAGAAGCCACAGGAGAGAAGACCCTCAGATGCTCAGGGGAACCTAAGGCTGGGTGTCCCACCTCAGGACAGCAAGTAGAGCCTGGCCTGGAGCCTTCTTGGGGGCGTCAGATAAAGCAGCTCAGACAAGTGGCCTGGCATTAATTCCTTTCCCCCGGGAACCTCGGCTCTCTCTACATCTGACTCTGCATAATTCCTTGAGGCAAAAGCCTCTGTCCACACTGCTGGAACCATGCACAGTACTGGGTCAAGGAGAGCAGGGAATGGGAGTATGTGGAGGACACTGGGAAGCCTGCTAGGAGGGTCTAGATAGAGGTGGTTAAGGTACCTATGGCCGTGGCTGGGGACATCCTGCAATTAGGACCCTAGGCCTGTCACCTTTACTTCCCTCCTTCATCCAGAGGCCAGGACTCCTTTTCTCCAGTAGCCGTTGACTTGCAGCTAGCCTAACAAACAGGTCACTCCTTCTTGGCACCTCAGCTGCATTGTCTGGAAAATGCACCGGTAATCCCATAGACTCAGTCAGACATGGGGAATGGTGACAAATAAAAGACTTTAGAAAGGAAACAAAACCTGTTCCCACACACATGCATGAACTTCCACTGCACACGAGTGCACACACACACACCATATATAAATGTGCAAACAGACACACATATGTGTGTGTGCAGATGCATATATAGACACATGCACACCAACACACACACAAAGATGCACACACACACTCATACACAGACACACACACACACATAGACACAAATGTAGACAGGCAAATAGACACACAGAGATAGGTAGGCAGACAGATACACAGACACCTCAGAAAGGGGATGTGATCTATAGGTGTCATGCTTCCTGCAAGATTTTCACACCCTGCTGAGTAACCTTGATTCTGGAGGTAAAATGTTCCAGCTTTAGCCTGCCTTAGTTTCCACAGCCTAGGGAACGTAGAAGGTTCCATGAGCCAGACCTGGGTTGAAACTGTGGCTGTGTGTCTCAGTCTTGTGACACAAGTTGTGGGCTGTCTGTGCCTCAGCTTCCTCATCTGTGTGATGAAGACAGCGGGCCTCACAGACACTGAAGTGAAGCATGCAGTGGGGAGCTGGGACTCAGCACTGTATGGGGCTCTGTCCTCCCCCTCCTCCTCCTCTGCTTCCTGGGGCTCTGTCCTCCTTCTCCCCCCTCCTTTCTTGTCCTCTCCCTCCCACCCCATCCTCCTTATCTTTCCCCGCACATATTGAATTTTATGTAATTGGGATCATAGAATTTATTCAGCTATTCAGAAGTTTTTTAAGCTCACTATATATCATCAGCATTTCCCCACACCATCGAAAATTCCTCAAAAGCCTGATGTTAATAGCTCCGTAATTGCACCTCATTTAGATGCGCCATCGTTTACCCACATCCCTCCGCTGTCAGGTTCTCGGAGGACTGTGGGGGTTTTCTCACACACATTAGTTGATGATCCTTTGGGGTGTGTCTTGCTCAAGTTGCTGCCCTCCTCCTTCAGACAGACACCTACAGATGGGGTCAGAGCATCTTGAGCAGCAGAGCCAGACCCAATCCAGACACATAACCCCAGTTGCTTTCCTGAAGTTGTTCTGTTGCTTCCCTGCCAGCCAGCTAAAGTGCCTGTCACCCACCAGAGCCTAGCTCTGGGCTCCCAGAGCCCTGAATACCTGCCCTTGGAATCTAGAACAAGATACAGCCGCTGGGGGAGGGCAGCGCCTGCAGAGTCAGAGGTTCTCTCTCCCACCTGCCCTCACTGATGAGTGCTTCACATGCCCTGTCTGTACTGGGTCCCTTATTTATCTATCTGTCTCATCAGCTTGCCAGCTGATATCTGTCTTCCTGACCCATGCAGATCTATCCTGGCACACAGTAGGTGTTTGATGAAAGAATGAAAGTGTGTTGAAACTGAAACTACAAAGTGTTCCTTAAACACACACATACAGATACACACGCACCCTCACACACACACATACATGCACATTCACACACATATACATGCCTACATAAATCCACTCATGCATATACATAGATATACATGCACACACAAATACACATATGCACACACATATATGCAAACATGCATGTACATATATATGCTCACATATTGACTTGCATACATACACACTTGCATACCTGAATACATACACATGTTCATACACAAACATACATACTGGTGCACACACAGAGTCCACATCATCTCCTCACCCAAACCCCGTTGCTTGCTTCTTTCTTCCCTTCACATTCTGCCAGAAACAACATGGAATGATAGAGAAGACAGCCAGCGTTTCAGCTACTCTATCATCGTCCCTCAGTTTCCCCTCATTGAAACTGGGACTACAAGGCTTTTTCCAAGGATTCAGTGTGAGGATGAACTGGAGCATTGGAAGAATGCTAAAATTTCCCAACTTCTGAACATTAGAAAATGCAGGTCCCGAGTCTTGTTGCAGTAGTTGGTTCTGGGTTATGGTACCGCCATCCCTGGACATGATGGGTATCCACCAGTCAGCAAGAACCCTCTCACATACTCCTTTGCCTCTTATAACCAGGGAAGTGAGGCTCTGCTGCAGGAGACCTGGGAGAGGGAATTGTGTAAAGTGAACCTCTGACATCATAGCCTCCAGGTATGCACAAGTCCTCCAGGGGCAGGTGAACTCTCTTCTCCAGTGTGGTGCCGCTCCTACCTGGAGCATGGAGCATGGCACCTCAGTCTCGTGACTGAAGAGAGAAGCTTCCGTTCACTGCTCTGTCCTTCTCAGCATTGTGACAGGATGTCATCTCTGATGGAGGACCTGTGGTTGTAGCTCAGCGCACTGGACCATTCTCTGTTCCCAGAGAGTGGCCCAAGCCTGCAGTAGGAGCCTCATGAAGTGAAGGCATTTAGGGGTCTATTACAAGAGAACCTCCTTACCCTATTTATACTACAAAAGGCCCAGGAGTGTGAGAGGACTCCTGCTGAGCAATGGGAGCACTCTCCAGCCCCAACTCTTACAACAGGACTTGGAGCCTGTGTTTTCTAATTTTCAGAAGTCTGGAATGATTTTAAATCTCAGAGCTTTTCTTTATTATCCCATCAACAACATTGAAGCTTCGAGAGAGCCAAAAAACAAATGAACAAACAAATAAAATAAACACAACCCTGCCTGTAGCTCAGCTGTGCCCAGAGGCTGCCTGGCAGAAATTCTTGTCCTCATGAACTGATACACTCCCTTGGCCTGATAGCCCAAGCCCACCATGACGTGGCTCTGGTTCATCCAGCCTGCAGTTTCTGACCCTGGCTCTGACCTCTGGCAACAGTGGGTTCCTGATGAGCCATGTGAGTCTCAGTTTACCCATCTGCAGCATGAGAGCTAATATACCATCTTAGAAGGCTCTCTGGAGCCCAGTGCTACACGGGCTTCAGATGTGTTCTGTCAGTGTAAGCACTGGGCAGTACTGATCAGAACAAGCAAGCATTCGTTAACTGTGAACTCCTGTCCCATGCACACTGCCAGGGCTTGGGTATTGTCCCCCGGAGGGAGTATGCATTGGAAGCTTGGCTCCAGTGTGGTGATGTTAGGGCTGGTGAGAATGTTAGAAGATGGGACCTCATGTGTTCATTGGGGGAGCTGTCATTGGAAGAAACTGAGGCCATTCTTATGGGATTCTTATTGTGCTGAGCCCTGATGGGACAAACAGACTCTCTGCCATTCTCTGGATCCCTATCCCAATACATAACACCTGCCTCATCCCCCACCACACACACACACACACACACACACACACACATACCACAAATACACATACCCCACACACCACACATACCACATACACACCACACATCACATACACACACACATATACCACAGACACACATACCACATATACACACACACGACACACACCACACACATCACACAGACACACATACCACACACACCACATACCACACACACACACACACACACACACACACACACACACACACTACACATCACACACACACATACCACATATGCACACATACCACACACCACACAGACACACATACCACACACACACCACACATCACACACACCACAATCACACGCATACACACACACACATACCACATATACACACACGCCACACACCGCATACCACATACCACACACACACACCACATACCACACACATACAGCACACATCACACACATACACACACACACACCACACACACACCAAACATCACACACACACACACACCACATACCACACACACACACCACACACCACACATCACACACACACACACACACACACACACACACACACACACCACATACCACACACACACCACACACACACCACATATCACACACACATACCACATAGACACACACCACACACCACACACCACACATCACACACACACACACACACACACACACACACACACACACACACCACACATCACACACACACACACACACACACACACACACACGTTTCTGCCATGACACCATTCGCTACGAAATGACATGGTTGGGCCCTCTCCAAAGCTGGGATCAGACTGCTTGGATCTTCTGCCTCCAACACTGTGAGCCAAATAGCATGCTCTTTTCTTTTTTAAGTGTCCCAGCTTGGGTATTTTTTTTCATAGCACACAAAACTACAATAATCAGAAAACCAAAGATGTATAAGGAAAACAAGCATGGACACAGTGCTTTCAAAGCAACTGCAGAGTGACACACACCACAGCGGGGTGACACAATGTGAAGCTGATCAGCCGTCAGAACCTGCTGTCTGACCTGGGCCAACTTCAGAGCTGTGACCCCTGAGCAGGTGGCCAGGGCCCTCCACACTGTGGCAAGTGAACATCTTGATAATTCCCCATTAATTCTTCAAACAGGAAACAACCAGACACCATGTGGACTGAGATAATTGGTGCATAAACACGAAGCTTTAATTGGGCTAATATGTAGGAAGTTCTGTGGTCAGCTAGCTCCCTCCCTTTGGGCTAACAGCATGGTGGGAGTTTGTACAGGGGCTGGGCAAGGGAAAGTGAGGTGAGAGCTGAGGTTAGGTCCCATGGTCAGCCCTGAGTGTTCATTCCCAGTGATCTAAAGACTTCCACAAGTTTCTATCTCCTAAAAGCTCTTCTATTTCCCAATAAGGCCATACTAAACTGAGGGCCTATAACTCATAGATCTTTGGGGGAATCTTTCAGATCCAAACTATAGTGTTTCCAAAAGCCACGAGGAGATAGAGGGTCCTCCAAGGCAGACATGGCAACCATGAAACCATGCCTCTCACCTCAAATAGCAAGAACTTGACTGAGAGCTCACCTGGAGTCACCCTGGGTGATGACAGTCCAGACTGAGGAAGAGGCACGAAGCCAAAGGCATCCATAGCTGGGCTTGGAAATCATTTTCTGTCTTAGGTGAGCCTGGGGCTTTCCACACTAGAAGATCCACTCAGCAAGGCACTGCAGCCGCCATATTCTCCCTGGGGTTTGCACAGGCCCCACCAGCTTCTCCTCCTTCCCCTTTTCTTTCTCCCTGTAACAAACAGCCTCACTTAAAAAGCCATCTGGGAGGATGGATGGCCCAGGCACATTTTGTAGAATACATTTCGGGGAGAAGAGCCAAGAAATTAAAGTCGCAGCACTTAGGACTCCAGTCTCATTAGGCCCCGTAACTCTGAATGTGGGGATTGTATTTCTGAGTTAGATGGATACTCTCCACCCCCACTGCCTGATGTTGTGAGCTCATTCTCACTTGTCTTGCAGAGGCCTGGCCCTCATATTCCAGGTTCATTTCCTCATTTGAGTCTCCATTGTAAGATTTGGAGAAGACACAAACCATATCCACGATGGTCCTGTAGATTGAGACTTACTTAGGACCTTTGGAAGACAATAAAAGTCCAACAAAGCCATACAGGTGGGACCTTACCCACGTGGGATTGTGGCTTTTACAACAAGAGAAGGTAACTGGTGTAGCATGTAGTTCATACTACCCAGCTTTAAGCTCCTGGCCAACAGCACTAACCAGCCCCACCCAGGTTCCCTCGGATCTGTGGGTGAAAGACACATACCTTTAGTCCTAGCTCAACACACTAAATCTGACCTCAGCTTAGTTGGATTTCTAATCTCCTGCCTGCTTCCACAGGCCTAGTTAGGGAAGCAGCCAAAGGCCACTCCACCTGAGATCTCACATGCCTGGTGGCTCTTTCTCTGTCTTTCTTAGTCAGGGTTTCTATTCCTGCACAAACATCATGACCAAGAAGCAAGTTGGGGAGGAAAGGGTTTATTCAGCTTACACTTCCATACTGCTGTTCATCACTGAAAGAAGTCAGGACTGGAACTCAAGCAGGTCAGGAGGCAGAAGCTGATGCAGAGGCCATGGAGGGATGTTCTCTACTGGCTTGCTTCCCCTGGCTTGCTCAGCCTGCTCTCTTATAGAACCAAGACTACCAGCCCAGAGATGGCACCACCCACAAGGGGACCTCCCCCCTTGATCACTAATTGAGAAAATGCTTTACAGCTGGATCTCATGGAGGCATTTCCTCAACTGAAGCTCCTTTCTCTGTGATAACTCCAGCCTGTGTCAAGTTGACACAACACTAGCCAGTACACCCTCCAAAGCATGTCGAATCCTTTCCGACTGGCATGTCTGCTAGCCTGCCTGTGGGAAAACCTGAAGTCCCATCTATTTCACCCAGCTCATTGGCCAATAGCATCTTTAGTGATTGATCAAGAACCAGTTGGGGAGCAGGGCCCTCAGTGTTCACACACAGACTCCTGATCAGGGCATCGGAACCACCCCCTACAGCTCACCTTTTCTGTCCAATTAAAAAACAAAACAAAACACCTTTTTCTTAGATATAAATTGAACAAAACCATAATTAAATTATGTAAATTACAAAGTATGATATACAATTAACATCCAGTCCATCATATTTGTCAATTAGATGAAGTACTCGACCATCGTTTCTAACTTAAACAACTCTATCGCTGAGTTATGTTTAGATTTTAGCCTGTAACATCATCTGAAAGCCATGTCTTCTACTCTATAACCTCTCTCCTGATGCCAAACAACTTGAGTTTGATTATGAGACTGTAACCTGTCTTCAACCCTGTCAGAAATCCGAGAATGCATTAAATATTGCCAGAGTATATAGGAAATACTGAACATGGCTTCCAAAACTCAAACAATTATAGAAACAGCTGAGTACCTGGACAGCCCCTGATTTCTCATAATGTCGGAGCATCTGTCTTCAGCCTTCTGGCCCAGAACCATCTGGCAGAACTTTCATGAAGGAGGAAATATGAAGGACCAGCTTACCCTGTCTTGTAGAGCTGTACATTTTATAGTCTATGAATCTCACAGCCAGAATTTTAGTACCATTAAGATATTCATATAGACTGTGCAGGGTGCACAGATCAGTTAAAGATAAATTTCCCCCCGTGGCTCAGGTAAAATCTATAGATTTTAAGCTGAGGGCAGATTTAGGGGTCTAAACAAGGAGAAGGTAACTAAGGTCACTAAGTAAAGGGTAGAGTTAGAGGTGTTGAGCTGGGAGTGAAGATAAGGGCACGTTAGCTGCCACAGGCTTAGAAGTGCTCAGCCATTGAAAGAAAGCATATTAAAAATAAGTTCATGTGTATGTGTCTTTCATCCATGAATCTGGGTGGGGCTGGCAGTGTAAAGTGGAGTGTAAAGTGGGGTAGTAGTAACTACATGCCACAAACTGAGTGCGTGGCTCAGTTAGCATGGTACTTATATAGTCTGTTCCCAGTTGAATTCAGCACCACACAAACTGAGCATAGAGGTGCATCCATTAAACCTAGTACTGGGAAGGAGGAGGCAGGGGGATGAGAGGAGAGGCAGCCTCTGTCTATAGTGCTAACCAGACAGAAAAGATGTTGGAAGGAATGAGGATAGAGAGGCCCTTCTCAAGGCCAGGGATGTTCGAGGGCTTTCTAGGAAGTACAGAGTTGTTACTAAATGGCTTCCATGTCTTTGGGCTTGCCAAGAGGCAGTGCCTGAGAGTGCTGACAGAGACTGTTTGCTATTTGAGGTGGCAATCTCCAAGCAGCCAAGTGCTCAGATGCTGCCTGGCTTCTTGGCGGGGAGCCGTGAAGTTTGGGAAGAGAGGTAGGACTTTAATGAAAAGGGCAGTGGAACATAAAATGGAGAATTCTCAGCGTGGCCATGTAAAGAACAACAACAAAAGGCATATTTGAGTTATGGTCAGGTGACCGCTGATCAGGATTTCAGTAGAATGAGAACATTGGGTGAGGAGGGGCACGGGCATAGCATTACAGGGTCTAGAGAGTTGTATGGTACAGGCACAGGCTCTACAGCCAGTCTCTATGGCTGGGGGCTCTACCATTGAGTCTTTTCTTCTGGGTGAGATGACCGAGGCCACTGACCCAACCTAGGTCCGAGGGACAGTGAGGCCATCAGAGTGCTGTCATGCTTGGTGAGGTGGCAGGGTATGTCTCAGGGAACACTTGTGTTTGGATGTTCAAATGGGAACAGGAGGAGGTGACATTTAATGCCCATCACAGAGATGTCAGAACACAGCCCATCTGGTGGGTTTCCAGCCCACCTTTCCACTCATGAAGAGACAAGAGGCCTCTAGCCTCAGGCCAGGCATCCTGCCCACTATATGCTCTGGCTCTAGTAGAAGGAAACTCCTCCAGGATGGACTGGGAGATGTGGCATGGCATGTTGGAATCTGTTTGGAAGTGTCCCCAAAGTGTCATGCTAAGGGCTGATTCCCAGTAAGGCAGCATTCAGAGGTGACTGGGCCATGAGGCCTCTCACATCATGAGAGGATCAATCTGTGGATTGGTCCACAGCTCAGTGGACTGTTGGGAGGTGATGAAAGCTTAGCTGGTGAGTCCAGGTTGGAAGTAATAGATTGCTGGCCTCCTCCCTTCCCCTTCCCCTTCCCCTTCCCCTTCCCCTTCCCCTTCCCCTTCCCCTTCCCCTTCCCCTTCCCCTTCCCCTTCCCCTTCCCCTCCCTCCCCTCCCCTCCTCTCCCACCCCTTCCCCTCCTACCCACCCTCACTCACCTTCCCCTCCCCACATCTCTTTCTCCTCTATTCCCTCTCCTCTTCCCCCATCCTCTCTATTTCCTCCTCTCCTCTCCTCTCCTCTCCTCTCCTCTCCTCTCCTCTCCTCTCCTCTCCTCTCCTCTCCTCTCCTCTCCTCTCCTCTCCTCAACCACAGGCTCGGATAACCTATTTCTTGATACACTCAGTCTGCAGGATCCGGTTATTGACAACAAAAAGCAGACTACGCATCATGCACCTCATACCCACCAAAGGCGCTGATGGATGGATGGATGAACCAGGAACAGGGTACACCTGTTCATGGCTTTCCTTTGGGTTGTTGTGTTCTGGTAGAAGCTGTCTGAAGGGCAACATCCAGCCATTTGGGGGGATGTTCAGTGTCCGGACTCAGAAGCTAATAAACAAGTACAGCTAAATGCAGTCACCCTGGGGAAAACAAGCCAGGGCGGGAGGGGTTCTGAGGACCTTCTCCCGCTGTGTGGGACAAGATTCAGATCTGGGGTCTGTGTGCTTCCGAGAACAGTAGGTGCTGGCTCCTGGTATAGCCTCTATCTTTTCTCCACCCAGAAAAAGAACTACATCCCTTCCCAGAAGAACCCCAGGAGAGGTATGGGTGAGCCCCAACCCCATGCCTACCCATCTCCAAAGGGGCGTTTCTATTCTGAATCCCTCCTCTACATTCCAGCCAGATAGGATCTAGCCTGAAAGTTCCTTCTGCCTCCCCTCTGGGATCCAAGCTTTCACGGTAACTTCCATGGAGGCTTTGAGGGTGATTTTATAAACCAAGTCACATGGGGTCACTTACAATTCAGTGCGACTTTGGAAACCTTGAGTCACCAAACTGCACTGAGGAGGTGGCAAGAGCCCACAGGTCTGTCTGCTGCTTCCTCCTCTGCCACCTTTTGCTGTCTCCTCATTACCAGGACACATCACACTTCCTGGGTCCTTTGTTAATCCATCCGTCACTTCCTCACCACCTCAAGCTCTTCGAACACTCTGTTCCTGATACTTAGGTCATGCTGCCCTTCCTCAGGGAGTCAGCCAGCTCCTTTGAGGGTCAAGTTAAATACTAGCTCCTAATACTCCTCCCCTAGCTGTTAGTTCTCCTTATTATCCTCCCTCATGTCTCTTAGTACACTGACTGTCCTCACTGCAGAGGTGGTGACACATATTGTGTGCCTCTTGTTTGAGAGGTCAGATCCTTTACTGACTCTAATTCCCAGGAGGGCAGCTCCTTGCCTCAGTCGTATCTTGCTCCCTGCCACACAGACAATGCTCAGGAATAGCCCAGAGCAGTGTGTGAAATCTAAGATCAGCAGTGGAGAGAGAGAGAGAAAGAGAGAAAGGGCTGGGCTCTTTAAGCGAAACAGGGATAGCACAGTGGCAATGATTGTTTTTATTTGGGAGATGTTTTGTTTTATCTTTTAATAACTCTCGTCGCATAATCAGCTGGTAATTACAGCTTCCGCCTCTGGATTGTGCCTCCCTGGCTGTGCCGGGTGGTGGGAACTGGTTCATATTTAATCTGCCTTTGAGCGGGAGTGCTCCCAAGGGAGCTAGCTCTTGTGGGGTGTGAGGTTTAATTCTCAGGGATGTTAATTAGAACAAAAAACACCCGAGCTCCAAGCAGGGCTGCTGGGCCCCTGGTGACTAGAGCAGAGCCCTCCCCTGTCCCCCCCCCCCAGCCTGAATGCCTCCCCCACCTCCCACACACCCAGCACCACATCCACCTGCCTATTTCCCAGGTAATTCTCAGTCCTGCCCTGAACCGGGCAAAAGGCTGGCCCTTCCTCACCTAGGATGCCTCTGCCCATCTGCCAGGAAGCCACCCAGCCACCACCAGCTAAAGGAGACTTGACTAACACATGTAACTGTTGTGCTTCCAGCTTCCTGGACGCTCCAGGTAATGAGGAAGCAGAGGGTGGTGTGAGAGAGAAAGGCCGTTACTGACTAGTTCGCTCCATTGCCCATCCGAAGTGGACAGGGCTCCTCTCTACTCACCCCCCTCATCCTCTCCTCTCTCCACTGCCTGGGTCTGTTCTCACCAGTTGCGTTCCAGAGAGGAGCCCTACCCCGGGCCAGGTTGCAGAGACCAACTTTGAGCTGTGGTTCCCTCCATCTCTGGATGGCACTATGCTATAGGGCAGAGCGGGAGCCATGTTCACTAGTGGACAGGAGAACCCTGGTTTCTCCTCTCCCCATATGGGGTCCACTGCTTCCTTGGAATACATAATTTATAGTTATGTAGGGGAAGCCCAAAGCAAAGGCTGCTGAGACCCTCACAATGTACGGACTGTATGCACCTCTGTCCCGGGAGGAGAGAAGACTGTCCCTAGGAGGAGTGGGCTGGGAAGGAGGAATGAACTGTGAGAAACCAGGATTCTTCAGTCCTCTTAGTGAACATGGCTCCCCTTCCACCCTATAGCAAAGGGTCTTCCAAGATGGAAGGAATCGAAGCTCAATGTTGGTCTCTGAAACCTGGCCAGGGGCAGGGCTCCTCTCTGGAACTAAGCTGCATGAAATGGGTGATGAGGAAAGGAACCCTTGGGGAGTCTCAGACGCCACATGCGGAGACAAGCTCTGATCCTGAGGGTTGGGGACAGGAAGTTCTGGGGAGACTGTTTGGGGGGTTTATTATTTACTTATTTATTTTATTATTTTTTATATATTTGCTTTTACTTTTGATTTTATCTTTGAAACAGAGTCTTATTTCATACACCAGGCAGGGCTTGAAGCCAGAGATCTAGCTGCTTCTGCCTCCCAATTGATAACTGCTGGGATCAAAGGTATCTATGCATCATCATGCACCTGGTTTAATATATTTAAAGAATTTCATATGTGAGAATACTATATTGATATCATTTATATCCTTCTTCTCCCTAAACTTTTTCTCCATCTCTTCCTTAATCCCATTCCCTCTCAGATTCATCATACATACATACATTATACATACATCATATATATATATATATATATATGAACCTATTGTGTCTGTTCAGTGTTTTCCACATGTACATGTGACTAATCACTTGGGATTGGATAACCTACCAAGGACAGCTTGTATTCCCCTTAAAGAAAGCTGATTCTCCCTCCTCCACAGCCATTGACTGCTTATAATTCATCTAGTAGGGAACCTTGTGAAATGTCCCCCACCCCTGTTAGTGTTTCAACTGATGCTGTCACCAGGGCCACACATTTTGGAATGGTGAAATGAAAAGAGGCTCACATGACAGGGAGCTAAGGAAACATGCAGTACTCAGGAAGGAAGTTCCTGAAGTTTAGGAGACTCACAAGCCTCTTCCTGAGATTATAAAGGTAGTAAACAATGCTAGAGAGGGGAGACTGAGCATCAGAGCTACGTGTAAGTTGTATAGGAAGCTTCAGGGATGCAGCTTTTGTGAGCTGTCACCATCCTGGGGTTGAAGTTTCATTAATACAGCTATCTTTGAGTTACCATCCATCATAGAGTATTGTAGTGACTTGAATATACTTGACCTAGGGAGTGGCACTATTAGGAGGTGTGGGCTTGTTTGAGTAGGTGTGGCCTTGTTGGA
The DNA here is from genome assembly GCF_000001635.26 of Mus musculus. NCBI lineage: Eukaryota > Metazoa > Chordata > Mammalia > Rodentia > Muridae > Mus > Mus musculus. Next base: position 2,703,106 of record NT_187023.1, on the reverse strand, counting down.
AGAAATATGTCTCTGTGGGCATAGGCTTTAAAAACCTTGTCTTAGCTGCCTGGAAGTCAGTCTTCTCCTAGCAGCCTTCAGATAAAGATATAGAACTCTCAGCTCCTCCAGCACCATGCCTGTCTGAATGCTGCCATGCTCCTGCCTGGATGATGATGGACTGAACCTCTGAACCTGTAAGCCAGCCTCAATTAAATATTGTCTTTATAAAAGCTGGCTTGGTCATGGTGTCTCTTTGTAGCAAACAAACCCTAACTAATACAAGTATCTTTGGGGGACTTCCAGGGTAGTTACCTTCTTCTACATGTTATGGGGTAGTATGATAAATGAGGTCTGCCTCATAAGTATGGGAATACCCCCAGGTTACTGGTGAACTAGAGACTGTGTTGCAGTTGCTAAAGATGGCACTTATGGGACAGGAAGGTGAGCACCCTGGGATAGCTGTGGCACAGCCTCTGCTGTGGGCATAAGAGATTTGCCCTAAGGCTTCCCCACAAAAGGAGAAATTCAGGCACAAAAAGACAAGCAAATATTATCAACTGCACTGGCTTCAAATTTGGCAGTAGAGGTGTGGGAAGGGGAAGTGGGATAGGGGAGTTGGTTTGCTGTTTCTTGCAGCTGACTGGACGCAAGGCAGAGAGGGCACCAATTAGGTCTTCTAAGGCAATGCTGAAGAGCCCTTCTTGGTGTTTAAAGACCTGGAAAGAGGTAGACAACAGGGTAGAGATGATAGCAAATATTACCTATGGGTGCAGCCTTTAATACAGAAAGGGACTGTCCACACCTCAGCATAAAGAAGCCTTAGTAATGGACCTCTACAGGATGATTATGGCTAGATCTGCACCCAGCTGCTACAATTGGAAAATACTTTAAAGCATGGAATGAATGCGCTTCTCACAGCCTGGATGGTGAGGCTGTGGAATGAGAGAGTGGATAGGATCAGTCTTCCTGTGGTGCGAACAGAAAAGCTGAGCAACGCAACTATCCATCCCTCCTGAGACAAAGGCAGCAGATGAAAGGCAAGGTGCGGGAAACTGATCCCTCGTGGACTGGCTCACATGTACCATTAGAGACGCTTGTTTTCCACTGTCTGAGGCCAGGATGAGTGTCAGGGACTGGAGGACAACACAGGAAGGAAAGTCACTGCCGAGGCAACCTGGCATGAGAGAAGCAGTGTCTGATGCCCAGTTCACAGAAGAGGATGCATACACATATGCATACGCACATGCACAATTTTTTATTTTACGTGCATTTGTGTTTTGCCTGCATGTATATCTGTATGAGGGTGTCGAATTCTCTGGAACTGGAGTTGTTAGACTCTTAGAAGCTGCCATCTGGGTACTGGTAATTGAACCTGGCTCCTCTGGAAAAGCAGTTAGTGCTCTTATTGGCAGAGCTATCTCTTCAGGCCCACAAAAGAGTTACGAAGGAGTTTAAGGGGCTGGAGATATGTCTCAGTGGTAGGAGCACAGAAACACTTGTTGTTCTTGCAGAAGACCTGGGTTTGGTTCCCAGCACCTCCATGGTGTCTCACAACCATCTGTAACTCCAGATCCAGAGGACCTGACACCTTCTTCTGGCCTCCCTGGGAAACAGGCATGCACATGACACACGGACATAGATGCAGACAAACATTCACACACACACACACACACACATATGAATACACACACACACACAGAAAAAAAACACTAATGACTTTCTTGGTCATTACAGAAGGACAATCTTTATGAGATGGGAGGGGCCTTGAAAGATGTGAATAATAAAACTGGCATATGAATCAGATTTATAAAATATCAAATCACCTAAGAGGAGATGAGAGGGGGAGGGGGAGAGGGGAAGGGGGGAGAGGAAAAGGGAGGCAGGCCGCGGGTCCTGTCAGGGTGACTACAAGGCAAATGTGTCAAGATTTGTGCCAGCCTGAGTTCCAAATGGGGGAATTAAGAGAAAGACAAATGCCTCCCAGTGAGCCTCTGGAAGGCTTTAAAACCTCTGCAACAGTTTATGGAAGACGTAAAAAAAAAAAAAAATCTAACAGTACAGCGAAAAAAATACGCTTGTCCTAGAGGGAGACAGTTATTCCCCAGAGTACATGGTGTGCATTTCTCTGCTACGGAAAACATCTACTGGGAGTCAAGATGGTTTGCTCAACCCAGGATCTTTCAACAGCCAGGTATGGCTACAGTGCTGGCTCAGAGCCTGTCAGTACTGCCAAGCTGGTTCAAGGGCAGGCAGCCACAGCAGGTGGGAGTGTGGCTCTGCATCTCCTGAGCAGAGCTGAACTGAGCAACAGTCAACCACACAGAGCCCATTTGGGGTGTGGAGAAGCCCAGCAGCCCTGCAGCAGTAGGAGCACTCCAGGATGAGGATGCTGGTAGCTTGAGAAATAAGATTGATTGTGTGATGGATGGATGGCTAGATAGAATCACGTATTCCATCCCCACCTCTGGATCCAGCATAGCTCTCTTGACCAAACAGTTGAAAGGAGGGAAGGAATCTTGTCACACTCTGTTGGATCTTGCTGATATTTCTTGTTCGATGTCTCTTTAGCTGTCTAAGACCAATTGGCATTTTCTTGAAGCAGAGAGTGGTAGCTTTTGGACATCCTACCTACCCTCTGTAAAAAGGTTTCTTTCTGCAATGTGAAACTTCAAGAGCCTTGTGGAAACATCTGGAAGAAGAGTGAAGAAGTAGTTAAGGAGACAGAGTGAAGGCCCATTGTAAGAATGGGGAAGGCACTGTCAGGAGCCATAAGCTTGTTGGGAGAGACACCTGGTCCCCGGGGAAGCTATCTTCCTGTGACTTGTTGGTCATGGAGGTTCCTGAGGCCCCACAAACCATAAAGGCTACTGTCACTTGTCCTAGATAGCCTGTTATCACCTTGACACACCCAGGAAGTAGAAACCTCAATTGAGAAATTGCCTCCATTGGGTTGGCCTGTGGCCATGTCTATGAGGCATTCTCTTAGTTGCTAGTTTGATGTAGGAGGACCCAGTCGATCATAGGTGATGCCATTCCTGGGCAGGTAGACATTCTGAGTAAGAAAGAGAGCTGAGGGAGCAAACTAGCAGACAGCACTTCTCCATAGTTTCTCCTCCAGCTCCTCCTTCCCTTGGTGAGGGACCATAATTTGTGAGAGGAAATAAACCATTTTGTCTCGAAAGCTGGTTTTGGTCAGTGTTTATCACAGCAAAAGAGAAGCAAACCAGGACTTCACTACCAACTTTGGTTGAATGCCAGGGCTACAAACCAGGACCTCAGTGCTGTTGGTTGAGTACCAGCGCTAGGTGGGAAGCCCTTATTGCTGAGGTCTGGTACTGTAAGCCGGAACAAGGAGCTGTAGCTCAGTAGCTCGTAGGCTTCAGTTAGGAGGCACTTGGGTTGATTTGTGCCTGCCAAATTTTCTTGTTATTATCTCATTCATTAATTTGCCTACTTAATTTGCGGCAAGTCTCACACAGCATCAAACTCATGATGTAGCTGAAGATGACCTTGAACCAATGGTCCCAAGTGCTAGGATTATAGGTAAGTGCTGGGATTACAAACAGGAGCTAACACTCGTGCAGTTTCATGCTATACTGGGAGAATTGAACCCAGGGATCTGTGTGCACCAGGAAAGGACTCCACTGAGCTACATCTATGTTTTTCAAATTGCTGTTTAAATATTTACGTTATGCCTTGGTCAGTCATGGAGAGAAACCTCACTCCTTGTGTTCAGAGCTGTGTGTTGGAGACTCATAACTGTTCCAGATCCCGAGTACAAGTGACTGTCGCTGTGTCACAGTGGTCCAATGCTCAGCCACAGATAGAGAAAAGTAACCAGAGATCTATAAGACCTCCTCTAAGCTCAAAGTAATGTCACAGAAGAGGGGACAGAAGGAATGTGAGAGGAAGGGGGGCGGGTTTTGTGTCATTATTTTTTTCTGCCCTGGAGTGGGGAGGGACGTTTACAAGACTCTGGACACTTGTGTAACTTTAAATACTTGGGAAGAGGGAAATTTCAAAGCATCCGTGCTACATGCAGGTTGTGCAGGGTGCTCTTGGGATACAGTTTGCATGAGTTGTCAGCCATGCTGTGGTGGGCTTTACACTGCCATGTCTATCTGACTTTGACTCACCCATGCAACCAAAAAAAATCAACCAGTCAAACAAACAAAACCCTGGCCCACACTTCTGTAAATAACCGAATTAACTCATGGTTTCACTCACAAAACTTAAGTGAAAATGCTTTCTTTATCGGTGCCCCCATCTGGGGTGAACAGAGACCTGTTCACTTCTATCCAGGAAATGTCACACAATACTGCTGCTGTTCCCGATGTAGGGAGGTGGGAGCTGTTCAGTGAGCTGATGGTTTGGTCCAGGTTAACACTGTGGTTCCCTGGAACTACCAGGCAGGAGGGATAGGACAGAGAGAAGCACCCGGATGGAAAGATGGGAAGGCTTCAGTCATGGCATTAGGAGGGGAACAGGATGTGAGGACCACATCTCCAGGCTGGGGACACAGTAAGGCCACTGACAGAGCCACATGGATGTCTCTACCGTCACAGCATTCATTTCCTAAAAGGATGCTCTGGGGGCCAGGGAAGCAGAGACATCTGCACTCAGGTGGGCACCTTAGGTCTCAGAAGGTGGCCTGGAAGCTGGCCAGGGACATCTGATCTATTCCTTATTCCCTTCCACCCATGATAAAAATACAACACCATGGGTTAAGGTGCCTGCCATCACCAAACCCGGTGACCCAAGCTCCGATCCCCAGGACACCACATGGCTGAAGGAAAGAATTGACCTCTGCAAACTGTCCCCTGACTTTCCCACCACACACACAGGGGTGGGCATTGTGGCATCTGGCACATGCATGCACAAGCACATATATACATGATAAATGAATACAATGAGGTTTTTTACAAAGAGAAGACTCCTCTGAAGAGGGATGTGGGCTTGAAGTAAACAGAGCAGCAATGGGCTGCATTGCTCATTAGTTACGTGTCGGCCTGTAATTTAGATTTATGGGGATCACTTAGAAATAAGACTGAGCTATTACTTGTCAAAGGCAGAAAACGCCAGTCAGTTTCCATAGGAGATATCTGTTGAAGTAGAAAATGGGAAATAGGAAATCTAACTGCCCCTGATTGTTTGCTTCAGCGGATGGGAAGGATGGAGGCGGGGTGGACACACCTAGCCTCCCGAGATGCTATCTTCCCTTGAGGACCTTAATTCTGTCTTCCTCTCACAAGTCATTTAAATAAAAACCAGACATCACACCACGAAGGAGACACACACCTAACCACGCAGCGGATGCAGTCTGGGCTGAGTCGCACCCGCTTGGAGTGAAAGGACAGCGGAGGGGCGGAAGAGGCTGTGGCGTCAGGACCCAATGTGTGTTGGGGGGGGGGGCGTCTTGAGGCCTCAGCATGAGTCACCGATCTACTTCAGCCGACCTCTGAGCTAGGAGGCGAGGGAATGGATGGTCTGAGGCCCTTTCTGATTCTGAAGTTGAGAAGTTGATTAACCGGGGAGGTTGGGGGACTCTCCCAGGGCTGGGGGTCCACTCTCTTCTCACCAGCAGTAGGTGCTACAGCTAGAAACCTGAGCACCTCTCTCCTCACATGCAGCCAGCATCACTGAAACCACAGGACCCATGAGCCAGGATCTGGGCAAGCCAGGTCTGGGTGCTCATGGGTAAGTTGGTGAGGTCAAGAATATGGCTTGGCTTCCAGAAACCATTCTCTAGGGGAATCTAAAAGAGAGTCAAAGGAGCTGCTGCCACCCACTGTAAACATCCATTCCTTGCCAGAATGGGGATGATAAACAGTCTGTCGTGGTGGGTGGAGCAAACCTAGCAGACCTGTACTTCATCTCCTAATGATAATCAAAGGAACTTAAATCAGTGCCTAAGTTCACCTCTACACACACCTTTTCCCTCAGGGGTTGCTGGGGCCCAGGACCCTGACATCCATTAGCCTACCCTGGCCCTCTGCTTCTCAGGTAGACATTTCCAAGGATTCATAACCAGAAATGGCCCCCAGCAGAATGTGGTACAGGTAGAATGTCCTCAATGGCAAAGACAAGACCAGACCTTTCATCGCTCTCACCAGGAAGCAGGTCCCGAATGCTCAGGGCTCACCAGGAAGCAGGCCAGAGCGCTCCAGGCTTTAAGAATGGAACTGGGAGCCCACCTGGTGGCTGAGGAAGTCCCAGGAGGACTAAGGGGCTGTTCAAGTTGCGTGGCTGGGCAGAGGCAGAGCTGGGCGCTTTCTTCCGTCCCAGGCTCCATTCTGGATGACTTCTCTGCTGAGCATTCATCCCCCTTCAGCTATGTTGTGGCCACTAGGCTGACCTTGAACTCAAGCTGGAGCCCCAACCCCACAGACAACAGTCTTCCTTCCGGTCCCAGAATGAATCCAACGTGCCGTTTTGGGGTTCACAGCCCTTCCCAGCCTGGCTTTGATCTTCATCTCTCTAGCCTTCGTTCCCTTTCCTTCCCAGACACAGAGACACAATCTATTCTCCACCTTCACCCTCAGGCTCCAGGGAATCATCACCCTGTGACTGCAATGGTCTGTATGACAGTTTCTGTCTTTTCTTCCATGAGTGACAATTCAGACCCCAGGGAATAGTGTGGGGAATGCTGAAGTCCCATGTCTCAGCAGCACCAGCTGTTAGTCTTCTCTGGTCCCAAGGTTCACACATCAGGTCCACTCTTCATTTCTGAGGGTTTGCAGCCTACGATTGTGCCTGTTAGCTGTGCTGTGACATGCAGCAGTCACGCAGGAAGCCATAAACATGCTATGAGCTGGCAGATTTCATTTTTAAGGTTTGCTGGTTCCCATTGTCTTCATGAAGTTGAATAAGTAAAGTAGCTGGGACATTAGAGAAGGTGACTTGGGGACAATGCTTTCACCCCAGCCATAGGGAATACTCAGTAAAGAGGGATTACAGGCCTAGTGTTTCCTTCCTCTGTCCCCAAAGCTGATATAGTCACAGCCCACTAGGGTCAGAGACATTCCTGCTCCAGGTAGCTTCTGCTGGCTCCTCATCTGCTGCCAGGACCAGCACTCAGTTTGCCTTCGTCTGGACCTGCCAGAAAGAAGAGAAGAACAGTCTATAGATATTCCTCCTCCCATCTTCCTCTCCAACCGTCCAGTGGCCGAACAGAACCAGAAGGCCCTGGAGAACACAGGTGCACATGAGAGCTCTGGCACCCAATACTTGCAGCTCACACTGTCTCCTGAGATGGAGTGAAGGCTAGGAAGTTATAGTGCCCAGTGCCCATGTGTGGCACAGGATCCCGGAGCTGGCGTGTGATGGATCTGATTCCTTCTCAGGATGTCACTTGTAGAGAGCAACGCTCTTTTCCTAGAGCCTTGTGGGAGGGTGTGAACGCACCAAGGATGGCTGTGAACCTCATTCCTCCCCTGCTTCTTCCTGATGAAGTCCACAACACCAGGGTAGAAGGGCTCCCAGGAGAAACTCAGGAAAGCAAGAGGGGAGTTGTGGGAGGAATAAAAGACCCAATGACATCATCTGTTGAATTCCTTACTTGGTAAAGCCAGTTTGGGCTTGGTCTCTACCATTTTTAACCCCAAGGATCCCAACAAACATGCTTTACACTCATCTGCGTGTTGTCAGGCCCAGATGAGATAACTAAATAGACAGGTTTTAAATGGCTCCTGAACATTGGCTTTCTCTCTTTGTGTGAGTCAGCTTCTTGCCTGGAGCAGGGAGGGCTTATTTTGGTGCTGGGTTTTGGAGGGCTCAGCCCATAATTTGTTGATGCTGGAATGTCACTGCTCTGGGCCTGTGGCTTAGCAGGGCATCATGGTGACAAGAGGCCATGGTCATGGTTGAGTAGCAGCAAGCCTTCAGCAGAGTCTTTGGGGACGGGGCAAGCCCCAACACTACTGTGGTTACCTTTTGCTGTCTCATCTGTTCCTGGCCCATGACACTTACTATTTTTGCTTGTTTTTTGTTTTGTTTTCTGAGACAGCATTTCTCAGTGTTATCTTGGCTTCCCTGGACTCTGTAGACCAGGCTGTCCTCGAACTCAGAATCATTATACTCTTAGCACACGTGTCTCCTCCTTCCAGGGATTCTCTCTAATTGCCCTTCTTGTCACCGTCTAGTCAGTGTTCAGTGCCTGCTACTCATCTTGGGGGCCATGCTTATTCAGTGGTGATTTAGTCATTGTCTGTCTGTCTATCCTGACCCTGAGTGCCAAGAAGGCAGGAGCTATGAAGATGGTGTGCCCTCTGTGCCTGACATACTGGAGGCATTTGCATCAGTCAGCTGCTGCTGTGTAACAGCACAGCCCTATAAGTGTTTTGAACTAGAACAACTTACTGTCATTGTTGGACCATGGTCATCTGCTGTAAGCTGAGCTTGGCTGGGTATGCTGGTTCCCTGCTGCAGGTCTGTGGGGCTTATCTTCTTCCTTCAGAAGGGATGCAAGCAAGGCACACATGCTACTGAGCCAGAACCCGTGTTAACTCCCCAGTGCCATGTATCTGCATCTGAGTCTGAGACTGTCTGATCCTCCCTGGCTACTCAGTTCTGCTCCATCTCCGCCCTGAATCTAATGCAAACATTCTCCAGACACCGAGTCCTCTGTGGGCTTGCAGGGAACATTGTGGGGCCATCTTTGCCTGATGCGTCTTCACGACCTGGCCAGTATGTATGAGAGAACAGGTTATAAGGCTCTTCCTCAGGGACAATGGTAGTCTAAATTCATCTCTGGTCTCCCCTGGGGCAGGCACAGGCACCTTCTGAGAAATGCTACTTTTACTCGGCTCCAAGCCCAAGTGAGGAGGGCGCCTTCCTGGGCTGTGTTTGTCCCTTTAACACACTCTGTTGAAAGACTATTGGCTGTGTGGGGCTGCTTCTCAGGGAACTCACCTGTCTCTGTTGTTACAGTCTCTTCTGCACCAGGGTCCCTAGACATCTATGTGATCTGCCTCACCCTCCTTACAGCCTCCCGACCCCTCCCATTTCCTCTGTCTCCTCTCACCTCACTCCTTCCTCCCCTCTCCACTCTGCCCGGAGAACCATCTGGCTACCATGCACAGCCAGAGATCTCTGGACACTTGTTGGGAAGGCACACTGGAGATCCTGCCTTGGATCCACCAGCACCTCCTAGGAGCTGTGAAATGACACCCTTCCTAGTGGAACCCTGGCTGCCTTGGGTCCTAGGCTTCACCAAGGGGTAGAGGGGAGGGGAAGGGACTCGGGATGCAAACCACTCACATCTTAGCTTCTCCTCTAGCTGCCCCGAAGCGCCGTACCTCATGCTTGTGAGACCACCGGATAGATCTTCCATTCCAAGCAGGGGAGGAGCAAAAGGGGTTCATGGAGAATGTGAGGAGGGTTCTGACCAGGATTCAGCTGTCACCTCCCACCCCACCCCCTCATCATCTCCACTGATATGGTATGATGGACAGAGAGTCGGAAGCCAGTTACATTTGGTCCCCAGTCAGGAGGTGTCTTCCTTCCCTGGTCACTGTCATTGCTATCTCCAGAGCTGGTCTGAGCTTAGAGCAGCTGCCACGAATACTACACCATGTGCGGAAGAAAGCACAGACAAACGTCTTGGGCTGCTGAAGCAGCTCAGTCAGTACAGTGATTGCTCAACTTCATGAAGCCCCTGTCTGATAATCAGTGTTAGCATTTTGTCTAGACTCTGCCCCACAGTTACCTGGCAACAGCCGGGTGTGCCTGACTCACTATAAAAGGGGCTGCTTGTCCCCTCCTCTCTCTCTTGCTCTTGTCTTCCTGCTCTCACTCTGTCTTCTTGCCCCTTTCCCCCTCCCTCCCCATCCCCTTTCCCCCCACAAGCTCACAGCCATTCTCCCCCCTCCCTCCTCTCTCTCTCTCTCTCTCTCTCTCTCTCTCTCTCTCTCTCTCTCTCTCTCTCTTTCCCTTTCTCTGTCTCTACTACCCTCTCAACTCCCCTCCTCATGCCCTGAATAAACTCTATTCTATACTATACCATCGTGTGGCTGGTCCCTCAGGGGGAAGGGATGCCTCAGCATGGGTCTGCGGAGGCACACCCTTCCCCCACACCTGACTACACTTCCACCAAGCACATTCCTTCTCTCTTTATTTTTATAAAATATAATAGTCAGCATCACATAAAACCAAGTATGGCACTACATGCCAACTGTCCCAGCATGGAGAAGGTGATAGCCAGAGGACAATGTGGTCAAAGTCATCCTTAGCTATACGGACAGTTTAAGTTTGAGGTTAGCTCAGAGACTCCTAAAACCCTGCCTGCCTCAAACAAAACAAAACAAAACAAACGTCATCCACACCTGCCTTTGTGGGGTACAGTGCTCTGATATCTATTAGGGACATTTCGCCGTAGAGTTTTAATAGGTATAAATCTAGCTCAGAGGTACCCGCTTCCAGGTTTCTGTGTCCTAGGAAAAAGTATGCACCAGAGACCTTTGGTTAAAAAATAGAAATAAAGGTTGTATAGGTTGTCTATTGATAAAGGAAAACACTCCTGAGCATTGGAGTGGGATAATGATCTAGGAGGAAGGCATGGGTTGCAAAGTGCTAGGCCACAAAGGTGTGGAGGTATGGGTAGGAGAGGTGTCACAACCATGACCACATATAGGTTATTTGTACAGCACCTGCCTCTCTGGCACTGAGGGAGTTTCTTGAGCATGCTCCATTTGTTGGATGAAGCCAGGAGGGGCAAGGCTTTGTCCCAGTCTTTGCCTTCTGGCTTCTTCCCTATGCCAATGTTGATGTTACTTCTCCAGGCTCCATATCCTGCTCCCCTGATCAGAACCAGACTCCTGAAGATGAACAGTGAGCTCCCATCCCTATGCACCTGCCAGCCAGCACATGATGTCAGCAAAGGGATGGTGTTATGTTTACTTACTTATGGCCCAAAGACCTGAGAAAGTAACTTCAAAGAGAAGGAAGGACCCAGGTTCATGGTTTCAGAAGGTTCAGGCCTTGCTGGGCCTCATGCCCTTGAGCAGAAATACCATGGTTCATGTGCAGAGGTGTGTGGTGTGATGTGAAGTAGCTGTTTCACACCATAGCAAACAGGTAACACGATAGGAGAAGGGCTGAGAGGACCATGCATCATCAAAGGGACAATCAGCCAGTGACAATCCTCCAGCTGGATTGAGTTCCTTGAGTTCCCGAAACCATTCCAAATAGTGCCACCATCTAGGGACCAAGTGTCCAACACATGAGCCTGTGGGACATTTCATTTTCAACTTATAACAGACATGAAGAATTGAGATGACCATTGAGTGAGACAGTGAAGGTGTGAATGAATGAGTGAATGAATGAATGAGCTGCCTCTCTAGGGAGACTCATCTGGCTAGTCATGTCCTGCAGAAGACTGACAAATTCATTCTAATGGCCCCCAGTTCCACCAATGGCAGCCTCCTCCTACAGCATCCAAATGCCTGCTGCCTATCCATCCCACCTAGCCTCAGGGGACCTTCCCTACAGTCACCTTCTACTATCTGTGACATCAACTTCTCCCTCTAAAAAAATGCCTTGGACTTAGCAGGAGCCTTCTTCTCCAGCTCAATAAAAGTGCAGGTACAGAGTAGATACTAAGCGACATGATTGATAGTGATCCCAAGTAAGAGCCACCCTAGAGAGAGATCTGTCCTAGCTGGAGTCCAGAGTTCATTCACGACCTGGACAACTAACTGCCCTCTATGATGGCAGAAAGCGATCATAGTTGCCTCAGTCCATGGAGCCTGCATTCTTGGTTTGGGTTTCCTGCCGATGTTGGCTGCTTGGAAGTTCTGGAGTAAAGAAGATTGTGTCTGGCTTTGATTTGCTCTAATGGAAACAGGGGAAACATACCCAGAATGTGCTGTAGATGTGAACTTGATACTTGGTCCAGAAGGTGATTGTTTTCAGAGGGAACCAGGCCTACGGGTATAGAAATGATGACCAGGCCTAAGGGTATAGATTCAATGACCAAGCCTATGGGTATAGCTATGTTGACCAGGCCTATGGGTATAGATAGGATGATGATCATTATCAACCTGCTGATGAGTATGCAACTCTGAGCCTGAATCTAAATGGTTCCCATTCCCTGTGGCGTTGAACAGTTAAAAGGCACAAAATCTACCCAAGCCCAGGATCTACAGCAGGTAGGGTCAGCATGTAGGGTCTGGTGCTGCCTGTTCCAAGTTGCTTTTCCTCCCATAGCATATTCCTCATTCATGCAAGGGTTTCTGATGGTCTCTAAAGCTTTTACCTCCAAAAATAGGCTACCCAACGCCTCACCTTCCTGTCTGTAGGATGTTCTGTTTCCCCTAATACTGCAATCATCTACTCACTCGAATGAAATGCCCTCTGGAACCAAATCAGCATGATTTGCACCCCGGGGAGGTGACTCGGAAGAGAATCAACCACGTTGAGCTGCCAGCAGGAGTCAAGGACCGATGTCTTTGCTTGCCAGACAGAAGAGGGTCTTCAGGAGGGGCTGTGGTGTCCAGAGTCCTGGAACCCTCCTTGTAGAACAGGATGGGAGCTTCCAAGGGGCTTCACAACCCCCTTTTGTCATAGCAAAGTTAGTGGAACATGGCTCTCAGATGCTTGTTGAAAGGAGTCTTGGAAGTTCTGGGTTGTGGGAGAAGATCAAGAAGGGCAGGAGGAAGTAAGGTTTCTCTCTGTGATGAAAAATGCAAAAGATATGGAACCTGAGTCCTAAGTCTGGAAAGACCTAGAATCAAAGGTTGGACTCTGGAGACAAGTAACTGATGAAACAGAGTGAAAGTGTCCCCTGTCTGATGGGGAGGACATTGCCCCACCAGGCCTAGGCTGTATCTAGAAGCATCTACTTCAGGCATAGAGGTCCATTCCTGTAATCCCAGCACTTGGGAGGCAGAGGCAGGTAGGTCTTAGTGGGTTAGATAATCCTGAGTTAACATGGTTGTCCTGGAGTTAACATGGTTGTTTGGGAGTTAACGTGATTGTCTTGCAGTTAACTTAGTTGTTCCAGAGTTAACTTGATTTATTTGGAGTTAACATGGTTGTCCTGGAGTTAACTTGGTTAATCTGGAGTAAGCATGATTGTCTTGGAGTTAACTTGGTTGTTCTGCAGTTAACTTAGTTGTCCTAGAGTTAACCTGGTTGTCCTAGAGTTAATTTGGTTTATATGGAGTTAACATAGTTGTCCTGGAGTTAACTTGGATGTCTTGTAGTTAACGTAGTTGTCCTGGTATTAACTTAGTTTTCCTGTAGTTGACTTGGTTGTCCTGGAGTTAACTTAGTTATCCTAGAGTTAACTTAGTTGTCCTGTAGTAAACTTGGTTGTCCTGGAGTTAACATGTAGTGCTCACTCAAGCTACATAGTGAGACTTGGTTTCAAAGTCCAAACAGAGCGGAAGATAAAAGCAAACCTCACGGAGTAGCTCAATCACTAAGAAACCTGAATGGGGAATTAAGGGTGTGTTGCTGTCCTGTGTGAAGCAGTGGGTGCAAAGGTTAGAAGTATGGAGGAGGGGCTGCCTGTCACCCACCATGGCTGTGAAAGACTCCCCAGTCAGGTATACATTCAGTTTCACATATGGCTCACGAGGCAAATGACATCCTGAAAAATTCCACCTATGAAGTATGGAAAAGCCTGAACTCATTGTCTTCTACCTGACAACGCAAGTGTTGGCATGCTTTAAATACAAATTGTGTGTGCCTGCACATGCACACGCCTGCCACAGCACAGTGTGTACCCGCGCATGCTACAGCACACGTACAGCAGGCTGGTGACTTCCTCAGGCATCTCCTGGCTCTGCCTCTCATCTCCCTGCAGGGGAACGGATATTATAGATGCATTCTACAGTGTCTGGCTTTTCTGTGAATTCTAGGGGTTCACACCCAGCTCCTCACATTTGCACAGCAGACTCCTTTATCTAACATGGAACCATCTGCCCAGCCCAATTTTGACATGTTTACCATTCAGAGGGAAGGAGATAAGTACAGGCCGAGCTGACGTGCCAACGTTCTCGACGGGTAAGTTCCTCCCACTTCCTGATTCCCAGTTTCCCCACATCTTAGGCATTTCTACTGCAGTGATAAAAGACTATGACCAAAAGCAACTTGGGGGCAAAGGGTTTTTATCGGCTTACAATTCCAGGTAACAGTTTATCACTGAGGGACTTCAGGGCAGGAACTCAAGGCAGGAACTGAAGCAGAGGCCATGGAGGAACACCGCTGACTGGCTTGTTTCTTGTGACTTGCTCAGCCTGCTTTCTGATAAAATTCAGGACCATCAGCTCAGAGTTGGCCCCACCCTCAATGATCTGGGCCCTCCCACACCAATCATCAATCAAAAAAATGCTTCACAGACGTCTCCACAGGCCAATCTGGTGGGGACATTTTCTCAGTTGAGGTTCCATCTTCCAAGTGACTCTAGCTTATGTAAGTTGGCATACATCACACCAGTACACCCCTCTGTAAGACAGGCAAGGAGTGGATGACAGACGGCCTTTCTCGTTCACACAGCATTAACACCCCAGGCTCAGCTTCTGTTGTTAATTCTTCATGTGAGTCTCACCTCCATCTTCATCCTCCTCATTTCTGTGGTATTCCTCCCAGCACCACCCAAGGCTCCCAGCATGCACGCTGGCAGCAAGCACTCTTCCCTGGTGAGCCTTGGTCCCTGCCCTGCCAGGAGCATCTGATTACTTTCAGGGCAGCCAATTATAGGCTGTTGCCATGGAAATCCTCTGACTCTCCAGACATATTTTTGTTCCCCAACAACTCTGTTGAAGATTGGATGCCATACAATCAACTGTACATATTCCAGTATATAGTCAATAATAAAAAAGAACCCCCCAGACAGAGTAGTGAACCATCTATTACACCCAAACTTGTCTTGGATCCTTTCTTTCATCTTTCCCATCTGTTACCTTACCCAACAGCATCCCTGAGCAACAACAATATACTTTCTGTCTCAGCAAATGAGGTTGTATTTTCTAAAGCTGAGATCCTGTGGAATATGCCCTATTCTATTTCATTCGCTCTGTATGATAATTTTGGGATTTAGCCATATACTGTATACATATGATGCCTCGTGGATTTTATCTTGGAGAGTATTTCATGTCACCGATATGGCTATTGGTGCAACATCTTGATGAAGGTTTGGACTCCTCCAGATATTTTGTTTACTGTTTTTATTATTGCCAACAACAAAATGCACACACAGCTCTTTCCAGTAACATAGTTTCTGATTGTCTGCTGGTGATACTCAGTGTGGATTCACTCGATAACGAGACCCATTAAAGTTTAACCTAAAAATGACTGTATCGTTGTGTCTTCATCAGAAATGTGTGAGAATTCTGGCTTTATTTTCATACCTTCACCAACACTTAGTATGATGTGGCTTTTCAATTTTAATGAGATAGGTGACATTTTAGTATATCACTATTTTGGCTTTCTTTCTCTCTATTCCTTCTTTCCCTTCACCCACTTTTCCTTCCTTCCTTCCTTCCTTCCTTCCTTCCTTCCTTCCTTCCTTCCTTCCTTCCTTCCTTTCCTTCCTTCCCTTCCTTCCTTCCTTCCTTCCTTCCTTCCTTCCTTCCTTCCTTCCTTCTTTTTCTTGTTTTCTGAAACAGACTATCACTTTTGTAGCCCAGACTCACTTGAAACTCATTATGTAGCCCAGGCTGGCCTTAAGCAGCCAGTATTTCTAGCATGTGCCACTCCAAGCACATTGTGGCTTTGCATGATCTCTCTCTCTCTCTCTCTCTCTCTCTCTCTCTCTCTCTCTCTCTCTCCCTCCCTCCCTCCCTCCCTCTCCCTCTCCCTCTCTCTCTCTCACACACACACACTCACATGCTTATTTGCTATTTGAATATCTGCTTTGATATAGTTGTTTCAAAGTATATCTACCTTCATTTTATGTGTATGAGTAGTTGTCTACCTGTATTTATATTCACTGTGTGTGTGCCTGGTGCCCAAGGAGTCCAGATGAAGGAGTTGGATCCCCTGGAACTGAAGTTGCACAGTCGTGAGGCTCGCTGTGGGTGTTGGGAACCAAATTCAGGTCCTAAGAGTAGAGGTGTTCTTTACTGCCCAGCTAGGTCTCCAGGCCTGCTTTGCAATTTTTAGAAAATTGGAATTACCTTTAAATGTTTACATTGTTTCCTTGTGATATGGGTGTGCATGTGTGTATGTGTGTATGTGTGTATGTATGTGTGTGTGTGTGTGTGTGTGTGTTTGTGTGTGTATGCATCTCTGTGTGTGGGTATATACTTCTCTGTGTGTGTATCTCTGTGTGTGTGTCTATGCGTGTGGCTGTGTGTTTGTGTGTGTGCATCTCTCTCTCTTCCTGTGTGTGTGTGTGTGTGTGTGTGTGTGTGTGTGGTGAATACACATCTTTAGGAGACATATAATTTGAAAATACACAATTTGCAAATATTTCTTCAAGCTCTGTCTCATCTTTGCTCTCTGATTAAAAGCATCTTTCTAAAGCAAAGGTTTTATTTTGATGCAGCCCAATTTCTCAGTCTGTTGCCTTACAAAATGCGCTTTTGATATTGTGTCTAAAGAAGTTTGCCTCATCAACATCAGAGATATTTCCCATGCGCTCTTGGCATTAAAAATATCTTTTATTTATACTTTGACACTTTCATACACTTATACAGCATATCTTGGCCATATCTACCTCCATCTCCCTGTCTGACTTCTCAAGGACTAGTGCCGCCTGCTGGATATTGGCTGAGCATGTTGGTCCTCTGTGGGTCACAACAGCTGCAGTGAGTTAGCTAGCCCATGACTTCCGTCTCACAGAGCTCCTTCCCTCCTTGTGCTTACAACCTTTCCACAGTCAATGTTTCCTGAGCCTTGGGCCAGTCTGACAGCTGCCCCACTCAGGCCTGAGACCTCAGCAGACACTTAGTCTTGGCTCTTTGTGGCGGTGTCTGAGTATTAACTTCTGCTCAGTGCTGAGAAAGCTACTCTGGCCAAAGTTGAGGGCAACCTTAACCTACAGGTACAAACAAGATCAGGAGGTAGTTTGACATTACCACCATTTGTCAGAACAGCGGTTGTTATCCTAGGACCTGTGACCCCTCAGACACACCCTCTTGGTCAGGTGTTTGTTTGTTTAAGACACCATCAATTTGTAGCCAGACTGGTTTCAAATTTGCAACAATTCTCTTTCAGCAGCCTCTGCTGAGAGCCCAGTCTGGAGTTACCACTTACTGAGCTCAGCTCCTGGACTTTCTTCTAAAGTTTATTGTTTCAGGGTTTGGATTCGATGTGAGACAAAGTCCATCTTTGTTTGTACAGGAACCCTCAATTGTCCCAGAAGCGTCTGTCCCAAATTTATTCTCTTTTATCTCAAATCTTATATTTCCCGGCCAAAAAATGTGAATTCCGTAAGCCCAGGAAGAGGATTCAGTAAGAAAAGGTATTTGCCATTAAGTCTGAAGACCCGAGTTCAATCCCCAGAAACTGGTGGAAGGAAGTTAGTTATCTTCAGATCTCCGCAAGCAGACTGAGGCATATATTCTTATTTTCTCTCTCTCTCTCTCTCTCTCTCTCTCTCTCTCTCTCTCTCCTCTTCTCTTCCTTGCCCCCTCAGAAAGATAGATGAGAGAGAGACAGAGACAGAGACAGAGACAGAGACAGAGACAGAGAGGTGAAAAAGAAACAGTCCTGAGCCTGCAGAGAGGTGTGCCTGTTTCTGATCCTGATGGACCTCACACTGCCATAAATCTTGAAGTTCTTGGAGTCTTAGAATCATTTACCACTGCTTCCCACCTCATCCCCTTTACTTAAAAGCTGGCTTGGTTCCTCCAGGTCCTTTACATTTGTACGGGAATTAGAATGAATATGATAATTACCAAACAAACGGAATTGTTATTAAGATAGCAGCAAACCTTCAGAACAATCGGTATTTTGTGTTATACCATATGTGGGGCCTTGAGCATCTTTTATGGCAATCTTTTGTGGTAAGAATCTTACACTTTAAAGCCATTTGCATGTAGTTCTCGATATTCTATGCCTTGAGAATCTCATAGAGTAAATATAAGCCTTCGTTTGTACTATGGATTCCATCATAGTTCTACACAAATCTTGGTGTGAGCAAATACATACACCTCTGTCTGTCTGTCTGCCTGTCTGTCTCCCTCTCCCTCTCCCTCTCTCCAATATTGGATCGTTTTAATGGTTTTCTTGTCATATTTCACTCATTAGAACATCCCAGTACTATACTGAGTAGAAGCATGGAAATACCACACCTGGGCTGTTGTAGTTTGAATGGGTTTGGTCCCTGATAGACTGATCTGTGTGAATACTTGGTCCACAGGAAGTGGCATTATCATAAGGTGTGGCCTTGCTGGAAGAAGTGTGTTACCGTAGGGGCAGGGTTTGAGATCTCCTTGTCCAAGCTATGCTCAGCGAAGCGCACAGTCTCCTTCTATAGCCAGCCGATCAAGATGTAGAACTCTTGGCTCTTCTAGCACCATGTGTGCCTGGGTGCTGCCAGGCTTTCCACCATAGTGGTAATGGACTAAACCTCTGAAACTGTAAGCCAACCCCAATGAAATGGGTTTTGTTGCTTGTTTGTTTGTTTATAAGAGTTGCCATGATCATGGTGTCTCTTCACAGCAATGAAACCCTAAGACACAGGCTTTTTCATGATTTTAGGGGTAAGGAATTACCATGGCACTGTGGCAGCTATGGTGTTCTGGTCACTGTCTTTACTGTGCTGAGGAGTTTTGCCTCTGTCATCATTTACATATGTCCTTATCAGGAAAAGTTGGTCCTTCTCTCATTTTATTTTTCTTCCTTAACATCAGTTTACCATTTTTCCTTTCTGTTTGTCAACACAACAAACTGCACTGATGGATAACTACATGAGGTTGTCCCTGCCCCTGGTGCAAGTCCCACTTACCCATGATGCCTTCGTGTTGTACTGAGGGGCTCACTTGACTTAGAATTTTGCCTTTTCTGGTGAACTAGGATTCCAGAGAAGTGGCAGCTACTAGGGCTGAGCTGGAAAGTGCTGCTTCTGCCCTGCAAAGAGGGAAGGCTGAACCGACGTTGGTCCTGCCTGAACTGATTGTTAGAGCTCTCCAGTAAGGCACGCTAGCCTCGATTTATCTTTGGAGGGAACACTTTTAACTGTGAGATTTATTTGACAGATTCACACCTATTCACCTTCTACATTTCTTCCCCAGGAAGTACTAGTCTTTCAAGGAACGAGTCCATTTCTTCCAACTTGTCAAACACATCGACACAAAGCTGTTCCGCACATCCCCTCGTTATCCTTTTAATATCAGTAGAACCCACGCCGCCCCTCTCGTTTCTGTTATGTGTAATTCGTATCTTTCCCTGATCGGTCTGACTCAAGGTTTATCAATTTTATTGATTGCCTCCTAGAGCCAGTTTTGGACTTTATTACTTCTCTATGATTTTTCCTCTGTTTTCACAGCATCGATTTTCACTCCGGTCTTTATTATTTCCTTCCTTTCCTGTATTGTGAGTTTCATTTACTTTTCTCATTCTGGTTTCATGAGATTGAATCTGAGACCATTGATCTGAGACCTCACTTCTTTTCTATTATACGCCATTAATGCTGCTGACAAGAACCAGAGCACTGAAGGGGTGGCCTCTTTCAACTTTTGATACGTTCTTTTTAACTTTGAGTCCATGGCTCCTAATTCCCCTTTTGATTTCCCCTGTGACCTGTGGGTTATTGAAAAATATGCTATTTTGCTTTTGACTAATTAGTGATTTTCCAGACTCCGTTCCATGATTAATTTCTGCTTCCATTCCACTGTGTTCAGAGACTACGCTATCCACAGTGGACAGACTGAGGAGGAGCCCAGAGACTGGCTGTGGCCACGGACCTTCAGTGGAGACAGGCTGTGCACTAGGATCTTTAGTGTGAGAACCTCTCTACAAAACCTCTTCTGCAGCTCAGCCCCAGAGCCATTCCCAGGAAGACCCAAGTCTGTTCTTGTTAACATCTCACAGAGCCCTGACCCAGGGGTCAGAGGAGGAACAGGTAGCCTCCACACCAGTGGCTCGGGAAACAACCCCAGCTGACATCTCCTTTGTACCAGGACTGCCCTGGTCACCAAGGTCATTGGGCATGGCCTCTGTCTCTGGAAAGCTCTCATCTTAAAAGCTAGTGGATGAGGCACAGATCAAGGTCCCAAGAGTGGGTGTGGGTCGCACCAATGTCCACTGTTCTGCTATGAGGTAAGGTGGGGTTGTGACAGGCCCAGGGTTGCTGATGCCAGGACAATAAGTGCCAGGCTGGGATTAGGGGAAGGGGATGCTCTCTGGGGGGTGGAGGAGAGGGTCTCACATTTAGGAAAGATTTGAATGGAGTGAAATTGGCAGAGGGCTCTTGCCCAACCTTCCTATCTAGCCCCCAGCATCCCATATGAGCGGTCTGCTTTCTTTAATGCTATCTACTTCTCTCCTTGAGAAAATGTTCGGGAAGCTCCTGGTCTGCCATGGCAGAGATGAACTATTGTCACTCCTGCCTTCAGAGTCATCTCTCTACTCCTCCTCCTTAAAGAAACAGTCATCTGTGTCCCCTCAGCTTCTCCCTCTAAAGGGAACACTGACTTCACAGGATTATACACAATGGTAGGGATACTAAGTCAGGGGAATAAGAAATAACAAGCCAGGATCCAGCAGAATAAATTCATCTGTGTAATGAAGATCATGGGTGCAGGGGGTAGAGGAAGAAATCCAAGCTTGCAGACTGCTGGATAAAATCGGAAGTTTTGTTCCCGGCACAACAAACATACAGCTTCAGCACTAAGGAGGGTCAGCAAGCGATGGAGAGCAAAGACAGCCTAATAATCAAGCCAGTCTTCGAGAAGCACGAGGTCTGGGCTGGAGAGATGGCTCAGCAGTCGAGAGCATTTGCTGCTGTTGCCGAGAACCTGGGTTTGGTTTTCTGCACCCACATTGAGTGGCACACAGCTGTCTGCAACTACAGAGGGATATATACCATGTCCTCTGCTGACTTCTGAGGCTGCCAGCCACAGACAGGTTACACCTTACAGACACGAGAACAAAATACTAGTCCACACTTACAATTTTTAATCTAATAGCAACTAACCATGTGGCACGGCTGGCAGGGTGGCTCAGTGGGTGAAGGTGCCTGCAGCCAAGCCTGGCTATCTTGAGTTTGATCCGTGGGTCCCACAAAGTGGAAGAAGAGAGCTAAGTCCTGAAAGTTGTCCTCTGACCTTCATGCTTGTACAAATAACACACAAAGGTACACATGCAATTAATTAATTAATTAATTAAAACTAAGTGTGTGATCAACAAGTTTACCCGAAAAACAGAGAGCAAGGAACTCAGGGGAAACAGGGTAGAGGGAACAGTTAAACAAATCTTGAATCTGGCAAAGGGTTTTAAAGCCCTTCAGCCTCCCAATGAAGTCATTAGTTATCAATAAAATATACTAAGACAATTATCTTAGCTGTCTTTAAAATAATGGTAGAACTGCCCTACCTCACATTTCATCCTGAGATAACAGATATGCATGGTAGTCACTGGAGTTCACTGGCATAAGTTTTACCTTAGGGCAACGCAAGAATCACCCCCCCCCCCCAACACACACACACACACAAGACAAATACTTAAGACTTAACAGGACCCATGACTGAGGCAGGAACAAGCCTGCTGGAAGTGGGTTGATACAGCTAGCACCTCATGTCTATCTAAAGTGTGGGGGGGTAAGGGGCCAGGTCCCTCTCCCTAGGGAAACTTCCTTCCAACTTTTCTCCTTTGAGACAACTGTGGGTGTCCCCCACCCCACCCTGCACACTTAGAAGCACAAGAACAACATCTTGGGCTGGAGAGATGATGGCTCAGTGGTTAAGAGCACTGGCTATCCTTCCAGAGGACCAGAGTTCAAAACCTAGCACCCACATGGTGGCTTACAGATGTCTGTAACTCCAGTATCAGGGGATCTAATGCCCTGTTCCGGCCTCCTGGTGCACAGCATACATGCATACAAAATACCAATGCATGTAAAATAAACAAGTTCATCTTTTAAAAATATTAAAAAGGACAAAGGTCTTGCGTCTGAGGGCTACACCTCTGTCTGGCTTCTCTCTAGGGAATATAGAGCCCCACGGGGTCACGAGCACTTTTTTGAGGACCTAGATGAGCACTCAGTAACGGGCCACCTGGACTTGCCTCAGGCCTGACTTAGATGTCACCTGGGAGCCTTTGAGTCCTGCTGTCTCAATCCCCAGGATCACAGGCTGCCTGCCTCTTTAAACTGAAGATTAAAATTCTTTCAGTAAACTCATTTTCTGAGTGCAAAAGACAGGCTTCACCCTGATAGAGAAACTTGGGGTGCACGCCACCTGTCTTGATCTCCAGGGCAGGGGTCAATGGGAGTTAGACTGGCAGCCTCTCAAGCAGGAGTCTCCTTGTAATAAGAAGGTCCAAGACCTCCAGCTGGAAAATTCCCTCCACAGTCGGCAGTAGGGGATCTCTCACTTTCTGCTTGAGTCTGTGTTCCCCAAGACTTCCCTCTGCAGATCTCTGTTAGCATCTTGTGCTAAATTGCCCAGACACGGGATCAACCTCATCGTTACAAACCTTATTAGCTCAGCTCTCCCTAAGATGAGTTCCCTCTGACAGAAATCCCAGGCTTGCCTCCTGGCCAATCTTGTATCTTGATTTTTTTTCCCTCCCTGTGGCCCGAGGACCCCGCTCCTCAGCACCTCCTAACCTATGGGATGCCCTCAGTCAAAGGTGTCACTCTTTTTATTCCTGTCTACACAAACTGGAGCATGCTCTGTGCCCAATACCTATGATTTTTGGGAACAATACCTCCACCCCCACTCTCCTTTTAGTTCTAAGGCAAATTCTGGAAGACTTGTTTCTAATTGTAGACCAAGCCTTCACCTAGCAGTGGAATTAAACAAATAAACCTGAGTGTCCCCCATCCTCCACCTCCACACACCCCAGTGTGCCTGCCCACCGCTCTACTGGAAAGGCCAGTGCTCACGATCTGGAGCCTATCCAGGGTTTGCCTGGAAGCCAGCCTTTAGATACCAAGTGCTGCCTGCTTTGCTAATGGCTTAACTTCTTACTAAGGGATGCTCACTTCTCTCGGGGGCTATGAGAGTTTGTGGCCCAAAGGCTTCACCTGTGCTTTCCTGGTTCATTTCTTTATGCCAATCAATATGACTGGCTCCTTACACAATCAGACACCCAAGGCTCTCCTTTGCCACCTTCTTAACTCCCCGAGTCCTTTTAATGGATCACTAACAGATTTCTGCATAAGTTTGCAGAACCAATGTTACATTTGTTTCTTTCCTTTGCTACAAGTTTGGCTTCACTGGTTCCCAGGCTTGAAATTGTTAATGACCAAGGTTAGGAACACATTGCTCTCTGAGCCCACTGGCCCTGGGGTGTGATTGATACAAAATAGGAACCACAAACAAAAACCCAAAGAGTGCCTGTGGGGTGGTTATTGACAAAATGGAGTGTGTTTATAGGTGATGGGTTAACAAAATAATATTTTGAAGTAATGTCCCCTGGCCCCAACATATGTGAGGGATCGAAGGCAATGAGCTTTGAATGGGACATTACTCCAGAATATTGAGGAGAACCACAAGACATTCAGGCTTTTGGGCCTCTTTTTTCAACGACTAAGATGAAAGAAAAAAATCATATTTGTGTGGCCACTTGCACTGAGCTCGAACATACAACAGAAAATATTTCAGATGGTCCCTTTAACACCTCACCTTCTAACACCTTCTTTTCCTTCCCTGGGTATCTATTCTTCTTATGGTTCCTCTCCCCTCAGCCCTCACCTACACCTCCTGACTCATCCCTCTAAGCCTCAGCCCAGATGTTAAACAACTGCAAAGGCTGAGTTGCTCTCAATGGGAGAGGTGGCCAGGGCCAAAGAAATCAGCCGCATGCAGGTATCCTCGACTTTCATTGACCTGGCACGATGCAGAGGGAGTTGGATGTTTTTCAGGAAGCCCTGATAGATTCAGGGATGAACTCCCAAAGAAGCCTCTTTCTTTTTAACCTGGGGAGCGCAATAGCAGTATTGATCCATCACTGTCTCCTGGCCGAGAAGAAAAGGAGAGCATTCTTTAAAAGACAAGAGAGCTAACTAATGAAATGGTAGCAGATGTCCCCAGGGGTGGTGCTTGGTGGACCCGAGTGACCCTGTGTGGAGCCCTGACGGTGAGACACACAAGCAAAGGATGCTCCATTTGGAGACATGTGGCAGTGGGAATGAGAAGATGCCTGGCTAAGCTTGCAAATTATGACAAATTAAGGAAGTAAGTCAGGAGGAGAGAAAGATCTGGCTATGCTGTTAAATCATCCATCTCGGGGTTTCCCACACAACCCTGAAGGAGTGGGAGGGTCTTTACCACCGTGTTTTTCAACAGCCAGGCAGCTCCCAGTATTTGAAAAGAGAGAGAGAGAGAGAGAGAGAGAGAGAGAGAGAGAGAGAGAGAGCATCAAAGAAATGCATGTGAACTTGCAGGCATGTGAACATGCATGGGGAACACATGTGAACAGGGCAGACTTAAGGCTATGGAACTGAGGTGGCTGGTTTCATGGAGTTAGTCATCAGGAGAAAGTCCCTGGAGAGAGAGAGAGACAGACAGAGACAGAGAGAGACAGAGACAGAGAAAGAGAGGCTAGTGATCAGTCAGTTTTTAATATACAGTAGCAGAGTAAACGTTCCTTTTCCATGAGAAGAACAAAGGCACAGGGAGGAGAGATTAAGAGAGGACCAGATTGCAATCCACCAGAGCAAGCACTAAACCACACAGCATGGTGTCAGACATCAGAGGCTCTTGGCAGCATCTCCTGGGCTCCAACAGGCATGGATAGTTCTGCCTTGAAGACCTTCTATTGCTTTGGGCCTCTATCTCATGCATGTATCTTTTCTCAGTGAACATCCTGTGTGTCCAACATCCCAAGCGAGACCTCCATCACTACTTCAGCTTTACCTCTACTGCTTCACACATGGTCTCTAGAGAGTCCCGTGGAGGGAATCCAGCCTTGCCACAGATCACTGCACCTCAGAGCTTTCTGGGGCCTGGGTGAGCGCTCCTATCACTTTCCTTTTAATGTATCTGTATATTTACAAAAGCAGAGATGTGGATGGCACCAAGTTTGCCTGGTCTTCTTGGACCATGACCACAGCAGCCTCTCTGTGCCCCAGTGGTTAAACATGGAAAAGGATTTCTCCAGTATTTGCTTCCTAGCAAGGCACCCTGGAGGCTTTGATGCTCCAGCCACATTCCTTTCAAATGAATGGGGGTTTTTGTTGTTTTTGTTGTTGTTGTTGTTGTTGTTGTGTGTGTGTGCTTAATGACTGACTGGATTTACACCCGGAGCTTTCAGACATTACCCTGAACGTGTCTTTCCTCCTGCTCTGATCTAGAATGTGAAACATCTCCTTAATTCCACCTACGTCTTTAACGGTGACAGCCACTTTGTCCAAGCCTGTCCTGTCTTCAACATTAAGCTGGTTCAAGCTTTTTTCCCCACCAAACCACACATTTTTCACATCTCTCTGGTCCACTGTCGCTTTAGCAAACTGTAAATCTGGACAAATGAAGAAAGCAATAGCACAGCACAGCCTGGAGGCCAAGCTGCCTCAGTGCCGCCCCTCCCTCCAACAACTTGGTCATTTCTTTGTCTGGTGTTTGTGTGTTTGTGTTGTTGTTGTTTTGTTGTTCAGTAATTTTATTTCTTTATAATTCATCTTTATTTAAATAAAGCAGGCAATTCTTAATTCCTCTTTCTTTTAAACAGTATGTAACACACAGCTTCCGTAGTCTTCACTTCCCTCTGAAAACTTGTGATCTGGGGCCTTACTGTCCAAATTTCTGTCGGTGTTCTGCTCCTCAGCACTCTGGCTAGAACGTCCCATTCAGCGCAGCACTTTAGGCTCCTGTAGCACGTGGGTCTAAGCTCTTCCATAGTCCTCCTGTGAGCCAGTTCTAAAGCCAAGGAACCACATGATCGAGCCATCATAGTAGACGCTATACTCCTCTGTACCTATCTTCTATACCATTTCTATACCTATCTTCTATACCATTTCTATACCTATCTTCTATACCATTTTAATGCCTATCTTCTTTTTATTTTAAACATCTGTGTGATTCTGTGATTTCTTTTTTTTTTTTAAGATTTATTTATTTTATGGACATGAGTACATATGTTGCTCTCTTCACACACACCAGAAGAAGGCATCAGATCCTATTACAGATGGTTGTGAGCCACCATGTGGTTGCTGGTATTTGAACTCAGTACCTCTGGAAGAGCAGTCAGTGCTCCTAACCACTGAGCCATCTCTCTAGTCCTCAATGCCTATCTTCTATACCATTTACTTTTCTTGTTATCTAATGACTAACGACGACGACGACAACAACAACAACAAAAGCAATTTACGGCAGCAGGGGTTTATTCTGGCTCACAGTTCAGGGGGAAACAGTCACAATTGTGGCAGCTGATTGTATAACACTGGCAGCTGGGCGTGCTGGTACTTGGCTGGCTTTCTTCTTTCTCCATTTTATTCACCCTGCAGCACTAGCCCAGTCAGAGGATGCCTTCCATATTCAGGGTGACTTTTCCCTTCTGGTGAAAGCTCTGGAAACTTCAAGTGCATGACCAGAGGTGTGTCTCCTAGGGGATTCTGAAGCTAGTCAAATTGACAAATGGAGACTATCTGTTAATTGCCAATCCAGCCACATACAGCTCAGACAAACACTACCATCGTTTGGACCGTTCTAGGTAACCAGGGATGTAAATTCTTTCCCTTAAAGGTGCAAGTCTTTCAGCAAGCAATTCACTGCCTAGGTTTTCCATTAACCACAGGAATGGGAGTGTGAGCTGATGGTGGAAAACCATGACATAAAAATGCAGGAAGCGACTTTGCAGAGCAAACCGCTGTGACAGTAGCCTGAACACAGGACCCAGATCCTGCCTCAACTTTATGATAAATGATGGACCAGCCTTCCCGATGGGAGGGACCACAACTCACTGAGAATGAAGAGGAAGAGGCATTACTGAGCTGTTACTCTGAGGACTCGGAAGGCCCTGGGGTCAATAAGAAGGCACGAGTCTGTCTCCCCAGAGGCCGTTTGATGGAAAGTTATGAAGAGGTTACATGAAAGCTCTCACTGTGCTTGTGAGGTTTACAGAACTTGGCGCGGAATTTTGCCAGGCAGGGGCTCAACAGAACTGATCCAGCAGGTGGTTCATCCTTTGAGTTACGCTATAAAAATAACTCTCAAACCCATGCCAGGCTGCTGCCCCTCAACGGTCCTACCCGGTTCAGAGGAAATTTCTCTTATCAAAATTGGCAAATGGACTTGCCCCAGGTGGCCTCCACCACAGTGTGTAATGTCTCTTGTTTTGATGACATTTTTTTTTCTTTTGCTGGGTGGGAAAAACTATTCCCCACCCACATGGAAACGTATGATCAGATTGACGCAAGTGATTGTTAATGGAAGTTAGTCCTAGACTTGTGTTACCTTGATTGAGCAGAGTGACAATGGCCTCTCCTTAATCACAAAAAATAACAAGCATATGTTCTGAGGGTAAAATACCACTTGAGCGTTAGTTGACATCCCTGATCACCAGGGGAAGTGGAGGGAATGACTTACACTCTGGAAGCTTCCCCCACCAACATTTGTCAGCCAAACTCAAAGAATCCCTGATAAAGATGCTGCCCATTGTTTTTGCTCTGCATTTGGAAGGAACCGTGAGTTACTACCAACGAAGTGGGGGCCTTTTCTGACTCAAGATCTGGCTGATGGAAAGAACTTTTAAATATTTGACTAACTTCAGACAGGTCTAGTAGGCAATATGGAAATGTGGAATGACCAAACACCATCTTCTCAAACAGCAAAACATTTGTCATCTCCTATCCAGCAAAGAGAACAGACAATACTTAGGGTCTATGGGGAGCAAACACAGGCATGCTCCTGGCTGAGCACATCTATCTAGACTCAGGAGACTTGTGGGCCATTCAATGGTCTTTATCTGTTCCCAGCCAGCTGAGGAAAGCCAAGGCTGTGGGTTGGCTCTGCAGAGCCATCATGACCCATTGGGTGCTAATCATGTAATGCCTGGTTTGAATATCCAATTAGTCTCAAATCTGTCACAGGTGTGTGAAGACCAGATAGGGGTACACTGGTGATCGAGAACCTGTTCCATGTAGCTTCAGTGTAGCATTTATCTGCTTTTTATACAAATAATGACTTTGTTCCCAACAAACTGAAGCTCTATGAATGTAGCATACATATACATACACATACACATATACATACACATATACATATATTGCAGTCAAATATATTCACCCCTAATTTAGAAATACCCTCCCTTATGTTAATAGTCATTTGGTAGACCTCTAAAGAGTTGTGGGACACAGTCATCCAATTATGCTAAGCCTTGGACCATGTTTGGGAATTAGTCTCCCATTAAAAAAAAAATCGCCGTGTCTAGGTTGGTTTAAAGCATGATTGATAGTTCACAGAGTGGCTTCAGAGTGGGAGGTGTCTAGGGGTGAGCACATGCCCCCTTTCTGATTTCACGTTAGTGTTGGAAATTTTGTCCATTATTCTTTTGCAGGGAGACTTTGCCCATGGCCAAGTAGAGGTTCTGACAAGGGGCAGAAAAACACACATCAAGCGTGTACTTTCTGTAGACAAATTCATATCACACAAAAGGCCAGTACAGAAGGTCACACAATACTATGACCCCCTAGCCCTCCCCTCGGGTCCTGAAATCTCTGAACTTTGTGCCTCTCTGGCACAGAGAGAGAGATTTAAAAAACAAACAAACTATATCTTTATTATTATTATTTGATTGAAGAAAATGAAATCTTTGAGGGGAGAAATGATACAGTTAGTGCAGGTCAGAGCTAAGAAAATTCTGGAAAGCCAGAAGTCGCAAGTTATTAAAGGAAAATCCAAGTACTGGGCACTGGCTGCCTCCCTTGAAGGTGTTTGCTCGGGAAGCTTCTGAGGCCCCCAGAGCAAGGCAGGCAATAGCTGCTGTAGTTGGTGGCCTTATTTCTGAAGATACCATGTTTCTAGCTGCAGAACCTAGAGAGATCATGCTAGGACTGCGTTGGAAGCTTCTTTCCAGCTGGCCAGGCTTCATAGTGGCAAAATCTGCTTTGCACACCGCTGGAGAGAACTCTCACCAACAATGTTATTCAGTTGTGGACGCTGCATATGACACTGCCAACCAGGCACAAAACATGTTCCCAGTGGTATAATGGTGGAAATCTTGTTGTGGCGACCGTCCATCACTTTCTGATGGGCTTTGAAGCCCCTTTCACAGGAGGGAATTCACATCTGGCACTGTAAACCTGGTGGAAAGCCCTTGTGTTGAAAGCCACTGACAACATTTTGCTAAATGAGCACGATGGGTCCAGCAAATTGTTCTCTGCATAGAAACTCTATGCCTGCTGATCTGGGCTGCTGGCAGCTTTCTTCTTTTTGCAGTGGGCAGCAGTGACTACACGGACTGATCAAAGTGCTGAGAATAAGTGGTGTCTGAGCACTCAACCATGAACACGGCATCACATCGCTCCTGCCGAAGCCCAGAGAACACTGGGGAAGGAAGGACAGGAAGGATGTCGGGATTGAGGATAGATCAGAGCGCCGACTCCATAGCCGTCTTCCAGACATGACATGACCAAGATATTCTTGAATCTGCACATTATTAGGCCCTGTCATGACGCAGGGAAGGGTTCATGGAGGCCCATCCTCTCCGGAGGATTCATAGGCAGTTAATAGTAGCTAGGCAATTAACGGTTGCTGCGGGAGGAGAGACATTTTTTTCATTGGTATAGCCACAGGTGAGGTGCCCATAGTCCTATAAATGACTCTTTATGCATATTGCTAACTATAAATGACCCGAATTAAACACATTGAGTGTGTGTGTGTGTGTGTGTATGTGTGTGTGGTGAAAATTTTGGTTTCTTATAAAAAAAAACAGAAATATTATGTGAATATGTTTTTGCTTTAATCCCAGGTGAGACTGCTTCAGACTGTACACAGCAGCTGACTATGATTTGCCTCGTGCTCTAGCAGGGGTGTGGTTTTGCCAATTGCTGATAGTTTCTGTGAGTGGGTGACATTTGGAATTCTGGAGACTTCTCAGAGGGTATTTAAATGCCAGATCCCTGATAGAAGGGGCAGGTTGGCTGGTTGGTGGTTGAATGCTGTTAGTCAAGTAGTTATCTGCAAAGAGTCAAAAAGAAGAAATTAGATATCCTGCTGGCAAAAAAAATCAAACTTGCCTCAAGGATCTCAATGCCTCTAATCACCAGGAATTAGTCTAATGATATCATCAATCTTTTTTCCCTTCATCCTTTCTTCTCTCCTACCTAGTGTTAGGGGGTTGAAAGGGAAGAAGGAGGTGGAGAAGGGTGGAAGAAAGAAAAACTCAAAAGTAGCCAAAAGTCCAGTTACATATATCCATATGTACATATATACAGACACACATATACACATATATACAAATATACACACATACACAAATATACATATACACACATACATACACATACATACACATACACACATATATGCATATACATTTTATAAATAGAGAGAGTGAGAGTGAGAGGAGAGAGCTTTCCTCCCCTCACCACACGCGCACACACACACACACATGTACATGTACACGTACACACGCACACATACACACACACACTCCTCCCATATATATTCCTCCCATACATACATGGAAGGAAGCCTGGGACATGGAAGGGGACCAGTAAGGGAAGGCAGGAGAACATAATAGGGTAAATGGAGGATGGATGTGAATGTATTTGAAATGGAAATATATATATATTTTTTCCTGGAAAGTAAAGAATGTGTAAAAGTTATCTTTTAGGAACAATATGGTCAAAAAGCTTACCAAAAAAAAAAATTGCTGCTAAATAAGTGATGATGACAGACAGGCATCAAATGGTCACCACAGCGTACTGTGGTAATTGCCATGTTATTAGAATAATAAACTCAAGCCCCAAGGCAGATGCTCCCCATCATAGTGAGACACATCAAGCCTGGAGAACAACAGGGAGGTGCCTGTGTCATGACTGAACCCTGCTCACAGGCCATCTCCACCTGGGACACAATAAAACAAACAAACCAAAAAAAAATTTCCCCTTCCTTCTTTTGGGCTGTCCTTGGAACTGTCTTTGTGCTCAAGTTTAAGAATAAATGTCTCATTCCATGGACTGGCACTCTGTCTGATGGAGAGAGCAGAAGAATGTGTCAGGTCACTGTGTGCTCACTCCAGGGGTGAGGCCCAGGTCTGCAGGAAGCGTCCTGGAGTTACAAAAGGCATGCCCTTTTAGTTTTCCTTGAAAAGTTTTAAAAAGGTGATTTTTTGGTTTGTCACTAGATTTAGCTTGATGGCTCATGTTTAATTTGGGAGTTCCAGCAAGGTCCCAAGTTGAACACCAGTTGAGACAGGATTCTGTGGGGCCCATGTTTAGTGGGTACCCTTCACTTGGGGTGGTGATCTAGACCTTAGAAATGTCTTAGGCACAGAAGGCACGTGCTAATTAATGACACGACTGGAAGATACATCTGTGCTAATGATACTGTCTGGAGCTCACTTTGTAACCAGAGAGAAGGCAGACACAGAGTACTGAAAAATAAGATTATCATACACATTAGCACCCCAGATTTGAATATTTCCACAAGTCACACAACTATGCAGCCAGGTGTGAGACTAGAGTGAAAGAGAAGGCTCATCTGGGATCCCACTTGTCCTGCCTCTCGGAGCCTCAGTGTCCCCTTCTGAAATATGAGAACAGGGCTCTTACAGGAGTTTCGCTTTTGTTACTGGACATTTTTTTCCTGGTTGTACAACTCTGCATCTGCTGTAGAGAGAGCCCACCATCCCCTGGTCCTTATTCCTTCTCACCAGAGTCTGCTGTGAGACCAGCTGGCATTTTCTTTAACCCCAGCCTATCGTTTTTTTTTTTTATTCTAAAGGCTTTCAAAATCCTCCCAACTTTTTTTTTCAAGCAATTTGAGTATTTTGTATCTAGACATGATTTGCTTTGAATGTATTCTATTTCAGTGTTGCTGCATTTCTTGAACCTGTAACAATGTGTCTTTCCCCCAATCTAGGGGAAACTTCAGCCAATATTTCATTTCTGTTTTTCTCTTTTTCCCTCCCTCCCTCTTTGCTTCTGTCTATACTCCTTCCCTCTGCCCATCCCCCCCTCCCCTCTTCCTTCTGAGACCACAGGCCTCGAGTGTACTGCACTTTTCTTTGGCTAATCTGCGAGTCTTTGAG
Organism: Mus musculus; assembly: GCF_000001635.26. Taxonomy (NCBI): domain Eukaryota; kingdom Metazoa; phylum Chordata; class Mammalia; order Rodentia; family Muridae; genus Mus; species Mus musculus. The sequence goes on along the minus strand of NT_187023.1, from coordinate 2,670,814 downwards.
ACTTTCCCATTCTTCCACTTTTATCCACCAAAGTCTTCAACTGGAAATTTCTTTCTAAATATTTTCTTCTTCTTGATTCTTCCTTTTGTCTTCAAATTTTGATTAAGCCATCGAGTGCATTAAAATTACAAGCTGATTGCCACTCATTCAAAATGTTAAGCACATGAGTGTTTGTGGCGTCAGTTTGGAATATTTGCATATGCATAGTGAGATTACTTGGGGGATAAGACCAAAATCTATTTATGTTTCATACATACCTAACTACACTTAGCCTTATACATATTTTAGAATAATACTAGGCATCCATCAAGGTTCATGGTATGGAATTCTGCATTTGTGGTCTTATGCATGTGCTTAGAAAGCTCCTGACTTCGAGGAATCTCATCTTTCCTATTGGAGATGCTCAGTCTGTGTTGATTTCCTTTTATAGTTTCTAATCTCACTTTGTAGTCTCCCTTCCTGTCCTTTATTGTTAGAAACATATTTCGCCAGCCCGAGTCTAGGTCTGACACATGCAGCTGACACACTTGGAATAGGATCACTCTGAGGCAGAGCGCCCTCCAGGCCTGCCCCTTTTGTGATCTGGGCTCACATTTTCATATTCCTTGTCTTTCTGGGAGTTTTGAGTTCTATGCTGGACACTATTGGAAGAGCTGCTTTTCTTTTAGAAGTGGAAGTGAATGGTCCTACCCCGAGAGGGAGGAGGGAGACCCCTGAGTACAGGCTCGGGGACAGCTACAGCCAGGGCGGACAAGAACGCGTCCTTAACTCCAGTGACCTCTTGTCAGAAGCTGCTTCCTAGGTGGCCTCTCAGTTCTAGTGCTTTCCTTGTTAGGAGACAGTTTCCCGAGTCCAGTTGTCTCAGGAACAAGTTCCATCTTGCTGACAGGGTCAGACCTGAGTTCATGTTCCCAGCTCCCGGAACCCAACTCCTGTCCTGCTTCTTCCTGGCATTCCAAAATTCTGGACCCAGAATCCAGAAGGAGATCTGGCTGCAAAAGCTGAATCAGGGACTCTGAAACCAGGTGACCCAGATGAGGACCAGTCACCAATGTTAACTTCCTTGCTTAATCCCTTGTGTCAAAATATGATTGGTCACTGCAATAGACCACCCCGATCCCCCACCTTTTGTGATCCCATCCAATAAAAATGTTGCACAATCTCCCTTTGGGGAGGCTGTTTAGAAAATAAAGCTTCCATTTTTAAGCTTGTCTCTGAAGTGAGTTTTCTCTGCTTCTATCCAGGACCCAACACGCCATCTCTTCCCTATGAGGCAGCTGAGAAATCTCCTCAGAGAACAAAACTGCTCATCTCCTTCCTTTCCTGGATGGGTGTACCAGGTTCCATGCCGCCTTTCTTCTGAGATATAAAATAAACCAGTCTCATTGATAGACAGCTGTGTGCAGCAAGGGTGGGACTCACCTCCTGGTGAACCCTGACATACTCGCCTCTCCCACTGTCCTGATCTCCAAATCTTCAGCCTCCTGTGAGTGACACTGTCTTTCTCTCCATGGGACCTTTGCGTGGCTCTTTTCTCTGCCCATTTCCCATAGTCCATCTCTGACCCTTTAACCTCAGCATAGCATCATGCCCTCAGCCTGTCCTTTCTAACCTACAGTAACAAGGTTAAATCCCTGTCTAGATGGAGTCTTCCTGGAGTCTCAGTTCCCTCCATTACAGAAGTCAACCATGATGAAGCTCTGCTAACTTGCCACAGTTTTTATCTGACCAACTTGACTGTCTCCCCTGTTATTCTTGGGTCATGAGAGAATCCCCCATTCGGTTACAAAGCAAGATCTCAATCAGTTCTTGCTGAGAAACTGGACAGACATGGACTTGGCCACAGTGAACGCTCCCTGTATCTCAGTTATCAACATGTGTCCCTGTGGGAATGTGACCTAGCCCTTGGGGATGGTTTATATTGGACAAAACCACTCATTGCAAGGAACAGAGCCCAAATCCGACACATATCTTATTCTGTGACACAGAGCACAGAAAACCTGCCTGAGGATGAGGTCATCCCAGAAGAAAGAAAAGAGAAGAGATGAACCCAAGTGGTCAGGGCCTCAGCCCTCCAGAAACAAAGCACACACCCTTCCATATTGTCGGTGTCAATGTTAACTCCCTCTGCCTTCAAAGTTAGAGCGTTAACTTCCACAGGAATAAATGTCTGAGTCCATCCCTTCACGTTTCCAAGGTAACCAAAGGAAGAACTAAAAATACAATAACATTGGCAGGAAGGGAGCCGGCTGGCAGAAACAAGTCACGGGCTCACTCATCATGGTGGGCAGCTAGGAGGTAGCAGAGCAAACATGATTTAGTGTTTATGAGGAAAGCGATGGGGGAAAAGACAGGAGCGACAGTCGCCCAAAGCACAATTGATCACCTCTGAGGAGAAGGACTTGGCACAGAAGGGTTCAAGGGGCCACTACTTCTCATTACCAGTCTCTCTGTCCTGTTGCTTTTAACGCCATATGCGCGAGCCACTTTGCATAATCAAATCTGCAGCCACATAAGTCAGGCGCGGAACACAATTTAAGTTCCTGAAATCGTCTTGGCTGAAGGAGCCCATTTACTTTTTGTTTTATAAAAATAATACTTCACACCCATAACTAAGAATGCTAAACATTAAAAGCCACATAACTTTTATCTTATTGAAGCGATGGCGTCACTGGGGCTTAAAAATGGAACCTGCTCTCTGGAGTTTAAAGAAAGAATGGCTTGGAAAGAGGTGACCCCAGTCATCAGGGCTGTCCCAGGGCCTCTTCCAAGGAGGGGCATGGCTGGGTGCCAAAGGCTGGGCTTGGCCACTGAACAGGGTGTCATCTGAGATTCTGCTGCCAGGAGGCCCCTTCTGTGCCCTGAATCTGGTAGTCTTGAGTGGTAGCTGGGCTTTCCCAGCAGGGGTGGGGATTAGAGGTGGTCAGACTCTTCTGTGCTACGCTGGCCTCCTCTCAAAGAACTCAGGCAGGCCCTGGTAGGGGTCACCCACTCTCTCTGTCTCATAAATAGCCACCTGAGAGTCATTTTGAGGGTACAGATCTGTCACAGCAAGGGCAGTAAGGAGACCACCTCCAGCGGCCAGGGTGACAGCTTGGTGAGGGAAATTGTCTTTCCTGTTTCCCCAACTCAGAGTGACCTTCCCAGTTCACTCTCATTGACTTCCAGCCAGCCCTCCTTCAGCCTGCTCTCTATTCTCTGGAACAAAAGACCCTTCCCAGGCCCTTCAACTTAAAGCTATGTGATTCTAGAAGGTACCATCTATGAGCACAGAGAGCATAGCTGTTCTGTCCTGAGTCCTTAGCACCCTGCATAGTGCAAGGTCCAGCTAGATAAGTTTACTGGAGGAGCTCATGCCAGCTGTCTTTGTTAGGGTTTCCATTGCTGTTAACAGACAGTATGACCAAGGCAGCTCTTATAAAGGACAACACTTAATTGGAACTGGCTTACAGGTTCAGAGGTTCAAGACATTATCATCAAGGGGAACCTGACAGCATCCAGGCAGACATGACACTGGAGAAGGTACCAAAAGTTCTACATCTTGATCCAAAGGCAAAAAGGAGAAGAATGTCTTCCAGGCAGTTAGGAGGAGGGTCTCACCCCCCCCCCCCCACACACACACACATTGACCCACTTCCTCCAACAAGGCCACACCTACTCCAGCAAGGCCATACCTCCTAAAAGTGCCACTCCCTGTACCAAGCAAACTACCACACCATACAAGATTCTCTGATTTGCTGCCTCAGATTTTACATTTTATCTTGTCAGTAAGGATCTCGCCCCCCCCCAAAGGCCCAGAAGGTCATGCAGACAGCACTGTGGGATATCCAGGACCTCTCTGATCTCAGTCTATAGATCCAGGCTGCAACTACAGTATCACATGACCCTCCTACCTCCCAGCACGTCCTGGACTTGTCCCCTGTCTCCCCAACACAACTCTGCCTCTGCCCCAGAGTAGGTCCCCCTCACTGTGTGGAACAATCCCAGGCTATGTGGTCCTTATCCTGTGGTCCCACACAGCAGCTCTCAGGGAAGACTGTGATTGGCTGAGGCTGGTTATATACCTACCCTGGGGTAGGTGGGGCCAGCAACTCTGAGCATCAAGCTACAGTCCACAGTTCCTGCCCACCAGATAGAGAAATACTTGTGGTAAGAGACAATGAAGATATGGCTACAAAATTCTCATGACTTATTACATACCTTCCTTTCAGGTGGCATGAATGGAGATTTATACTGCAGTTATATAATCAAACTATGTAATTATTATATAATCAAACTAACCTCTAAAAAAAAAAACAGTTGTCTTTCACCTGCTCAAACAGAGAACAGGAAATCATTCTTAATTAATCTATACATCCTGCACATTCCATACAAATGTCTTTATAGAACTATGTACTGCTGTAAGGTTTGTATATTGCAGAATGAAAGACCAAGAGGGCAACCCTGACAGGATTCATCCTCGAGGATACTGAGATCCTGAGATGCTGGGACCAGCTGCTCCAGCTCCCTGATCCATCCTGCCTCAACGGCATCGAAGCTGTTTCCTCTAAATTCTTGCTTCTGGGACATTTTCAGAACAGCTAGGTCTCTCATCCAGCCTTTAAGACTATTATAGACAGGACTTTGGCTGAGCCCTGAACTTTCTCAGCACGTAGAAACTGGACAACAATTGATGCCAGCTAGCTTCTTTTTTGATGTAACCATTTTTCTAATTTCCTTTTGGGCCCCCGAAAGGAATTCTTTGCCCCAATTCAGCAGGAATCAATTATAAGAAGACTGTCATCCTTAAGTTGGGGTGGATGGTTTTGGTCATTTTATGAGTTATAGATGTTTTGTTATTTTAAAGAATGATTACAAATAATTACCGTCTTTGACAAGGAGGAAACAAAATACAAAGCTTAGACTCAGGGATTTCTATCTCCCCTTTCCTCTGCTCTATCCTTTCTTTCTTAGATAAAGGGTAGAAGGTTGAGAAGAAAAGGGGATATAGAAATATTATAAGAAATTAGACTAATAGAGGTAGATTACTGAATCTAACTCTTAAACCAAAAAATATTTTGTAGCATAATCTTACATTGATAGAGATCTTTATATTTTGATGTAAATTGAGGTTATGTTTTGTTACATTGATATAGAATTTTATATATTGATAAAGGTTTAAAGTTTTCATTGGTAGAAATCTTTGTATATTGATACAAAACTTAAGATTAATTTTGTTACAGCATGATATATGTATGTTTCAAAACTTAGAGAGGCATTGTGGCTATGCAACTCACTTAAATACACAAGGTTTAGTTCAACTCCTTTGATTAGCTGCTATTAAAAACTGTTTAGGATAATTAAATAATTCAAGTTAATAGTCAGCCAATCAAACTCAGAGTCATGTTAAATTCTAGTCTGGGTTATCATAGATGTACAACTTGGGTTGTAGAGACAACAGGTGACTGGAAACTGGCAACATTTGCTTGTTCAGGTATGCTATGAATAGATAGTCTTCAAAAACCTCAGAGACTCACAGAATATGACATTTAAACATAACTCTATTAATTTAAGATCTTATTTTGATATTGAGACATGTCAATACCCCATTTTTCAATTTGGAAAAAGATGATGAGCACCAATAACCTCCATATGGAGTTGCTTCAACTGTGGCAAGCTAGCCACTGGGCAAAGAAAATGCCCTAAATCCATCTGCAGACAAAATACTGTCCAAAAAGGACAAATGAACACAAGGAAGGCAATTGCCAAGCTCTGCCAAGACTGAGAAAGTGAGTCCTTCATAATTCCTGCTTCACAAAAAGTCTGTCAGATATCCTGGGCCAGAAGACTGAAGATAGATGTTCCAATGTCAAAGAGAATATTAGGGACTTTCCAGAATGTCAGCTGTCTCTACACTTTTTATAATTTTTGGAAGATACATCCCTGTGCTTTCTTCATACTCAGGCAGTATTTATCCCTTCTCAGGCCTCTGATATGGCTAAGACTAGATAGCCATAATCCTACCATAGGCTTGAGCTGTTTAGTATTAGGAAGATGTTCTGAGTCTAAGAAGACGTTTTAGGTTGGTAATACAAACTAGGATAGAAAATAATTTAGATACAAAACTCTAAATTCATTAACATAGGATAGATTAAAAAAATGCCCTTTATTTATCTGAGTTGCCAAAAATAAATGTATTGGCCATCATGAATGTAATTTTTACCTCATAGTTTTCATAACTGTTTTATAATCGTTTCTACTATGTGTTGTTATTACTATAAGAGAAAGAGCCTTTTTATTTGGACAAAAAGGAGGAGATATGGTGGGTTGGTCTGATGCTGCTCATATTCTAATTCTAAATACTGCTTCCTCAAGATGTGGTTGCCTCAGATAAACAGATCCTCAGGTATACAGAGTGATGCCATGTGAACCTTCTCCCAATGTAACTGACCAATAAAAGGCTAGAGCCTGTGATTGGGCAGTGGAGGGGAAAGGTGGAACTGGAAGTTTGAGTGGGGGGTTGCAGGTAGAAAGAGAGAGAAAGAAGGAGGAGGAGGAGAAGAAGGAAGAGGAAGAAGAGGAGGAGGAAGAGGAGGAGGAGGAGAAGGAAGAGGAAGAGGAAGAAGAGGAGGAGGAAGAGGAGGAGGAGGAGGAGGAATAAAAAGCCACCATGGACCAGAACCAAATGGCCAGGAGAAACAGCAAGTAACAGGAGACTTTATAACTGGGGAATAAGTTAATATAGCCCTATATCTGCCCAATCTAGGCTTATGGCTTGTAAACAAAATACCTGGATTGTGTGTGTCTTTTATACAGGCTTGTTTGGATTATAAATTCCTACTACTTTGGCCCAAGCACATGAACAACACAGCTAAAGTCTGTCATAGTCGACTACATAGGTCTCCAAGACAGGCCTGGGGCTTATGGAGAAGGCAGGAAAACTGAAGTGCCCATCAGCCAGGAGCAGCTGTTGGCAGAGATGGACGGGTAGGAGCAAGGGAGTGTCTTAGGAAGCAAAAGCCAGGACTCCTTCCCCACCAGCCCTGTGGCCTCAGTACAGGAAGTGCCTCCTTTCTCTCTGACCCTGCCTGATGGCTTATGAAGCTTCAGAAGGAAGATTCCGTAGGGGCAGGTGCTATAGCATAACCCAGGGGTGGGTGAAGTTGTTTATCCTTGCCTGCCAATCAAACAGACAGGCAGATGACAGGAGGGTCCGGTGGCTGCTGCCTTCAGGCTGAAGCACCAATCTGGTGCCTTCAACCCTCACATCTTCAGTGGGGAGAGACACCACTGTCAGTAGACAGATGGGCAAACATGGGGTGTCTGCAGGTTTCAGATGATGTCCCTTAGCATGTACCCACCTCCCCCAAATGAGAGGGGTCTCTATAACAAGCAAACACAGAGGCCCACCCACGTCGCCTGGGTCTCCTCTGCTCAAGGCACGCAGGTGAGGCCTGCAGGACATTTTCATGGCACTCTGAGGACTTCGTGAGTCATGCCGATTGTCATGGGTGTCAAAATATTATGATCTCCCTGGAAGAAATGACAGCAGAGTCAGGTAGAATTACATATTTCTCAGCAGACTGACTGTGTCGCCATGGAGACATGCCTGCCTTCTCCGCAGGGTCATCCACGGGCTAGGAAAAGAAGCTGGGACCCTGTTCCCCAGCAGTCACTCTCACTCAGACAAAACTACAATAAGACAAAAATAGAAAGGAGGACAAAAACAACCTTAACGGCAACAGGAATAGTTGCTCGCAAGTCTGTACGGACTTTAATTACATTTTTGATGGCTTTGACCTGTGCTGACTCCCCAGAATCTTCCCTTAAAATCAATGGTTGTATTTAGCTCCCATCCAGGGTTTCCTGGTGCCCAGCTGTCAGCGTCCACAGCCCAAACAGCTCTCTGTCCTTGGATGTGACTGGTCATGTACTGCAAAGTAGTCCACAAATAGACAACCTCAGTGTGTCTCCATTCACCCGCTGTTTAATGGACAGTTGGGTCCCTTACATGTAAAAAGCATAATAAGTAAATGAAAACAAAGTTAATTGTTCCACTTCCCATTCTTCACACAGCATGCTCCTTAATACGTATGCAGAGTCCAGGATGACCAGGTGCTGTGATCTGTGTTCCAGCTTGCTATTGTTGGAAGGTCGGACATCCTTAAGAGGGGCCTCACGGAAGTCCTTTTGCGATTTGTGGCTATGAAGCACTCACGGTAGAAGGACCTCTGGAAGCTGAATCCAAACAGACCTTTTCTCTTTATACATTGATTGTCACGTGTACTTGTTACAGTGCAGGTGAGTGTTCTAATTAACCCTTTTGTAGCTATGATAAATACCACGACCAAAAGCAAATTAGCAAGGAAAACGGTTTATTTAGCTCACTCTGCCAGATCACAGCCCATCACTGAGGGAAGGCAAGACAGGAATTCAAGAAGGAACCGAAACAGAAACTGCGAGGCAGGGTTTGCTGGGTTTCCTGGCTTGCCCGGTGCCCTCTGCTCAGCCTGCTTTCTTACATGGCTCAGGCCCATGTGTCTGGAATGCTGGTAGGCACGATACTGAGATGTTTAAGCTGAGTCTGAATGTCCCCAGAGAGCAGGGACTGTGCTTTTCCATAGATCTGGGACGGCGGGTAGGGCTCAGAGAGCTGAGATGGCATGCCCTCTCCACACACACGAATTCAGAAAGGAGAGTCGTCTGTCTGTCCATGAGCCAAGGCAGGAAATCCCAGGAAAGGTGGAGCAGCTTCCTCCCTGAAGACATCTGAAAAGAAGCACATTCATTTCCATAGCACATTCATGAATGCTTTCGGGGACAGCGTGACCTGCCCGTCTTCCTGGTTTTGCACTGAGAGTGGAGAATGCAGGCTCTACCTGCTGAGGCCGAGGCTCCTCACCAGTGTGTGCTTCTCCATCTGCCATGGAGGCTACCTGCCCCCTTCTCCACAGCCATGGATGGAGCTTTCAGCTTATGGTTCTGTCCTTTATAAAAGTAGAGACGCCACCACAGCCAGCCACAATGTTTGCATTTCTTTTATCTGATTAATTTGTTTGTTCACTTCAGACAAGGTCTTGCTGCTGGGTAGCCCTAGCTGGTTTGGAAACTTACTCTGTATGTAGCCCAGGGTAGCCTGACATCTGTGGGAGTGTGTCTGTCTTCCCCTCCTGAGTGCTGGTATCACAAGTCTGAGGCCTGATACCCAGACCGTTCGCTTTAATTCATCCTTTTAATGAACTCAGGAACAGTGGTTTCTTCTGAAGATCCATATCCGTGAGGCTAAAATATTGAATTTGAGGACTTAGTGAGGTTCTTAGGATTCTCTAACACATTCATTCTGTCTGTGTGTGTGTGTCTTCATGTGTGTGTGTACGTGTGTGTGGGAGGGGTGTGGTGTGTGGGTGTGTGTGTGGGGGTATGTCTTCATGTGTATATGTATGTGTGTGTGGGGTGTGTATGTGTGCGCTGTGCAGATATTCTTCCTAGGGTATGCACATGGCCATTCTAAATAAATATTCGTTCTCTCTCTCTCTTTCTCTCTCTCTCTGCCACACAGGACACATACACACACACACACACACACACACACACACACACACACACACACTGAAAGGTGTATGGAGAAAGCAGAGAACCCGATTTAGCAGGAGGGACCTGGACTGAACTCAAACCTACAAGGGAGGTCTGGCCTGGAACCCACATGTGCTCATTGTTTCCTCCTCTTTGTCTCTGACCTCCTCTTGGCTGACACATCCCTCTCTATACCCCTGTCTCACTTCAAGGTCCCCTGGCCAGACCTTGGGAAGTCTGAGGCAGGACTGTCTGTGTGCAGCTGGGCCTGTCCACATTCACCCACAGGCTCTCCAGCTCTGCTCCTCCTCTTCTGTGGAGACTGGCCCCAGGCCCTCTGAGCCTGAGGATCTTCCAGCATGGATGCTCCCTCACCATGGCCTTTAGGAAGGTGAAACAACAGGTGGACCACTGGCACTGTGCAGATGGAGAAAAGAAACAGGACATGTGCAAAGTGGCTTGGCCTTGCCTCATCTGTTATGGGTCATGAAGGTGACCTCCAAGGGACTGTGGGTGGCACACGATGGGAGGATGGCCCCTAGAGAGAGCTGATGGTGAGCTTGTGCATGCAGCTCTGCTCACACACTTCATCCAGGGTTCTTATGGCTGACAGACCTGGTAAACAGAGACCGGGTGTCAGAGGGAAACTGAGGGAGCTAAACCAGGGCCACACCTGAGTTCAAGGCAGAAGGGAACCTGCAGCTCAGAGGCTCAACCCCACACCCTGCTCAGAAAGGCCACCTCCACTGTAAAGTACCCAAGCCACACTGACAACGTGATGGAGCCCCTGGGCCTCCACCCAGGAAGGAGACACAGCAGGAGGGAGGAGCAGGTCTGGCTTAGGACAAAACTGGCCTCTAAGAGACTACAATGGAGGCCCAGGACTCAGCGACACTGGGCCTCTGAGGCTCAGCAGGATAAGAGAAGAGGACTTCTGCAGCAAGAATATAGTAAGACCCTGAGTACCCAAGGAAGAAGCCATGCTGGACAGAGACATTGTGATTTCCTATGTAGACAGGAAGCTGTCTGTCTCTGATGAAGCCCACCCATGTGATTTCCTGTGTAGGCAGGAAACTTTCCGTCTCTGATTGAGCCTATCCAACAGCACTAGTCAGCGCATGGCTGTCCTGTCCTGCCAAGACAGCCCCCTGGGACAGGCTCTGCTTTTTACCCATTTAACAGCTGAAGAGACTGAGTCTTGTTCAAGGTCTCAAACCCAGGGCTATGGAGGTGGTGACACTGGGCCTGCAGCACCTGTGGTCCTGAGGATGCAACATCACAGTCTGACTTCGTCACATGTGCAGAGGTCAGATGGGAAAGACACTGCTGTCTTAGCAGCCCCTGAGTCTTGAGGATGGGCTAAGGAAGGTTGAGGAGGGCAGAAAGAGGTCAGTGCCTACCGGCCACCCCTTCCCGGTCTCCTGGGAACTCTGCCTCCTTTGTAAATGAAAAGCACTTTTACCCAGAACCTGAATGTCATCTCTTGGCTCTGCCCCTGGGTGCAGGTGTGTGCCATAGCCTTTTAGGGGCACTGGCATGGAGTCCTAGTTTGAGGGCTCACAAGCTGTGTGTCCTTTGACAAGTTGCCTCACCGCTCTGTGCCACATTTCCCCACCTGTGACGTGGAGCTGAGGTCTGTGCCTTAGCACTGCGTTAATATTTAAATAAGGCAAAGGCAGCACAGAGAGATAACAGGAACATGTCTGCCTGCCAGGCACCTGTGCTTCCAACTGAATGATCCAAACTTGGAGCCCACTTTGCAAGGCAAGTGCTCTTGGACCTCCGTGGTGCAGCTGTGCCAACGTGAAAGAGATGCACAGCTGGCCCCTCTGCACCCTCTGGTTCCACATCCAGGACTCCAGCAGCGCCTTATCAAAATTACCCAGAGGAAGAAACTGCATCTGTCCTGAGCTCATAAAACTTCACATACACACACATGCACACATACCATATAACAAACATACCACATGCATGCACACACACACACACCAGATAATAAACACACCTCACACATCACACACAAGAAAACACATCACACACACAAAAACAAATACATATCACACACACATACCACATAACAAATACACCACACACACATACACAGGAGCACACTCATCATTCCCTATGTGATGATATCTGTAGACACTTACGGTGCACTGAGGACCCCAGGAAATTGGGGACAAGTTAGAGGACATGCATGGAATGTGTGCAGCTTAAGCAAACACTTGAACACAGGCAGTATTTGAGGCCTCAGGGATCTTCCTTGGACCAGCCCTGTGCATAGTAACAGCCACCTGACACACTGTGTTGATGGGGTGGGTGGCAGTGGTTTTGTGATGCAGCCTAGTGACAGCGATGCCAGCCCGAGTCACAGTGGCTCAGGATCTAATTCTGGCTCTGCTAATGGGGTTCATTTTAATTCCATTTCTACCATTGTGAATATTGTTGATTGTGTCCTTGTTTACTTGTGTATGTGGTGTTTGTGCATGGTTGAGTGTGTTTAGGTGTGTGCATGTCTGTATACATGTGCATATGCTTGCATGTGAGGGCCAGGGGTTAATGTTGGTTGTCTTCCTGGATCTCTCTCCATCTTATTAATCAAGGCAGGGTCTGATGCTGACCATGGAACTCACTGATTCACCTAGTCTGGCTAGCCAGATTGGCCTGGTATTCTATCTCTGAACATGAGGATTGCAGGCTGGCAGAGGAGGGGGTTGGAGGTACCACTTAGGCCCAGCTTTTCCCTGGGAACTGTCTCAAGCTCATCCAGAAAACCTCTCTATCCACTGAGTCGATGCCCCCCCTCTCATGCATTTAATATATATTATATATATAAGATATTATATGCAACATATATAATATATATGTAATATATACAAAATACACATGTTCATATAAGACAAACACACACAGAGGGAGAGAGAATGATATACAAATGATGGTTTTCATCAACTTGGGGGGATTTTTCAATTATCATTTCTCCAAACGTTCTTTCTGGTCTTTTCTCTACTTAAAGGCAGACATAGGGATTAGTTTTCCAGGCCCTATTATACTCCGTGGCTAAGGCATTGGAAATTCCACATGGGTTGCCCAAGCCCTCCAGTGTACCCATGCTCCCCCTCTGTGTGTGTGTGTGTGTGTGTGTGTGTGTGTGTGTGTGTGTGTGTGTGTGTTGAGCATAGCCATCTTTCAGGGGTAGGTAGGTGCAGAGATTGCTAAGCAACCTGGAACCCCACTCAACTTGAGCTGCAAGGGCACAAACACACCTTTCCTAACAAGGCCCTTAGCAACAATGATCCCCCCTGAGACCACCGCACACTCACCCTTCTCCAAGCAAAGACAACTGGATCCCACGAGCTTACTGCTACCTAGCAACTCTTAGAAACTTCCCTTCTGTGACCAAATGCATCCTGAAATATATAGTGAAATATGGGCAGTGGGGGTCAATCTGGCCTGGACTGGCTTGAAGTTTGTGTATGTACAGTAAAGCAAACCGTGTTCTCAAACTCTTAGGAAAAAACTGCTTGCTACTTTATGGCTATGCAGGATTGGAAGTACATGTGATTAAAACCAGATGTATTTCAGAAAAGGACATGCTAGCATACCCAAGCCTGCCAATCAAAGCTCCTATGCTTTGCCCCTTAGCAACCAAACCTCTCCTCCTGGTACCAGGTGGTGAGCAGTGACTATAAACCTCACTCTGAGCTGGCTGCCCTCTGGCTGTGAATATCTTCTGTATTTTTGCTTTGTCTCTGGATAACTACACCCGCTTGATGCTTTGCAGCTGGTTTGTGCCTCTTCAGTCCTTGGAACAAGTTGCCAAGAGCCCAGAACCACCCGCCACACACACATCCAGACAGAACCATGGTTCCACTGATAGGTATGGGCTGGCACCCTGTACTTCTGATTTGTGTTCCCCTGGCCTTTGGTGGCATTGACAACTTCTTGTAGGCTACCGTGTACCTTTTTTCTGGAGAACTGTCTTCCCAGGTCTTCTGCTCATTGAAATTCTGCTGTTATTGTTGAGTTTGTGCTCATCACATAATCTGGACACTCGTTCCTTCTCCAATACTTACATGCAAGCACTTGCTTCTTTTCTGCAGGCTGCCTTTGGATTCTGTTGGTAGAGTTGATATACAAAGATTTCTTTGAATAGAAAAAAGCCCAGCACACTTCCTGGACCTCTTTCTCTTTGTGGGTTGTGCCCCACCGACAAGCCTTTATCAAACCCAATAAGTGGAAACTTCCCCATCATTTTCTTCTAAGAGATTTTCAATTTGTTTTAGGTTTTACATTGAGGTCTTAGATTCATTTCACATAAGTTTTTGTATATGGTCCTAAGTGCCTGTGATGGTTGGTGTTATGTTAACTTAATAGAATCTAGAATCACCTAATGTCTAGGGGGTTATTTCATTGTATTAATTAATTAATGTGGGCGACACCATTCTCTGGCTGGGATCTTGGACTATGTAAGTGGAGAGAGGGGACTGAGCTGCCTCAGTATGGTGGGTTATAACCTCAAACCCTGACCTAGAATAAACCCTTTCTTCCTTAAGGTGGGTTTGTTGAGGTGTTTTATTACAGCCATGGGGAGAATGAAGATGGGTTTCACTATTTTGCATGTGGATATGTGGTTTTTCCAATATCATTAAAAAAAAAAAAAAAGGCTGATCTTCCCACCAGATGGTTTTGGAAGTATTGTCAAACGCATTTGACCTCATGTATATGGGCACATTTCTGGGATTTTTTTTCTTGTGTTCCATGCTGTGCATTCACCCCTACATGTCTGTATGCTCACACCACAGTGTGTGTGTGTGTGTGTGTGTGTGTGTGTGTGTGTGCACGCGTTGTTGTTGTCGTTGTTCCTTTGCACTGTGTTTTCTCAGGAAGTACGAGACCTTCCACTTTTATTTTGGCTGGTAGGCACCTTGAGACTTCATGTGAATTTTAGGCAAGATCTTCTATTTCTGGAAAAATAAACAAGCAAAAGACCTCACTGGAATTTGGGATGAGATTGCATTGGCTCTAATTCAAGCCAAACATCATGGGCTCCTTAACAATGAAAGCCTTGCAGTCCTTTCTGCTTTTGCATCCTTGCTTTGTTTTGGGGATAGGGTTTCATGTAGCCCACGCTAGCCTGAAACCTGTTATGTAGCCAAGAAAAACCTTGAATTTCACATCCTCTTGACTCCAGGTCCTGGGTGCTGGGATTACAGGACTGTGCCACCATCCTTGGCTCTCTGCATCTTCAATGTCTCTGGGTGGTGTTCGGGAGTTGTCTGTGTTCGTGTCTCTCCACCCTTGCTTAGCTAGTAGTTCCTAAGTACCTAATTTTTTTTCAGTATATTGCAAATGAATTGCTTTCTCTGAGTCTTTTAGGCTGCTTGATTGTTACTGCAGAAATGCAAGTGCCGTCTGTGTTTTAATGTTGTATTCTGTAACGTAATGGGTCTTTAATTAGCTCTGACAGGTTTCCATGTCCCTGTGTGGCATTGTTAAGATGCTCTTCATGTAGATCTTGTCATTTGCGAACAGAGATCGTTTCCCGTCTCCTTTTCCAGCTCAGGTGTCTCTCTTACATCTGTTTCTCATCTGATGGAAGTGAAGGAGTCTGGGTGACCTTTCCTTCTTCCTGATATTAACGGAAAAGATCTCTCCCTCCCTCCCTCCCTCCCTCCCTCCCTTTCCCCTCCCTCCCTCTCCCTCCCTCTCTCTCTCTATCAAGTGTGCGCATGTATATGTCCATGTGTTAGTGCATGTGTGTGTCCAAATGTGAGTATGCATGTCCACATATGAGCACATGTGTGTGTTCATGTAGGTGTATGTCCATTTGTGAGTACATGTTCTCATGTGTGAGTGTGTGCACATCCATATATGAGTGCATGTGTGTGTCCATATGTGTGTGTCCATGTGTGTGTCCATATGTGAGCGCATACAGAGGTCAGAGGCCAACATCAGAGACGTCTTCCTCAATCACTGTCCACTATCATCTTCCTCTTCTTCTTCTTCTTCTTCTTCTTCTTCTTCTTCTTCTTCTTCTTCTTCTTCTTCTTCTTCTTCTTCTTCTTCATCTTCTTCCTTCCTTCCTTCCTTCCTTCCTTCCTTTCTTTCTTTCTTTCTTTCTTTCTTTCTTTCTTTCTTTCTTTCTTTCTTTCTTTCTTTCTTTCTTTCTTTTTTTCTTTCATGGATCCATCACTGAATCTAGAACTCACCAATCGAGGTAGACTGGCTGGCAAATCAAGTCCTCATGGATACCTCTGTCCCGTCTCCTCAGTACTGAGATCATAGGTGTGTGCTGCCACACCTGACTTTTTCACATGAGCGCTGGGGACTGAACTCAAGGCCTCAAGCTTGTGAAGAAAAGTTTATTGACTGAGCCATCTCCTAGTCCCTGTCTTCAGTACTGAGTAAGCGAGCCGTGATTATTTTTTGAAAACAGAAATGTCTCAGCTCTCTTTGCTTCTGGGTTTTCTAAGCAAGCGTAGAAGGTTACTTTTGGCGCTCACAGAGTTAATGGTCTGAACCTGCCTCTGGGTTTATTGCAGAACCCAGTCTACCTCCTGCCTGAGGTTCTGATTCATTTGAACTTTCTTGATAACATAATCTACCCTGCTGTTCAGCTGAGCCTGTAATCCCTGCCATCGCCATGGTGCTAGTAATTAAGAAAGACGTCCAAGGCAGAGAAACTTTGCATCCTGTGGGTGGGATTGCCCTCCTTCACGAAGGGTATAAAATTGATCTCCAAGATCCCAAGGCAAGTGGAATCACAAAGAGCAGCTGCTGGAATCATTGGTCTACTGCAGGTGTGGCAGCTCCCAAGGCCAAAGGGTAGATGCATCTCCTGAGGGTCAGGGTGAGGCTACAGGACTTTGGGTCAGACCTGGGTTCATCTCCTGACTCCCCACTTATCTAGGGGCTCTTGCTCCTGAGTTAACTTTAGGTGAGCCCCAGTTCCCTTTGGAAGATGGTGACCGACACAGAGAGCTGTTCATCATTGGGTCACACTGTTGTTTAGTCATTTACAGTGTGAGAGTCTCCCCAACTCCTAGATCCCTGGAAGGACTCCCCCAGATGCCCTGCATCCCCTTCCCATAGAGATTCAGGCTGGATGGACAAGATGTGCTACATGCCATTGGGGAGTATGGAGCTTAGCACCCCTCTGAGGAAGGAGGGGTCTCCCAGGCTAGTCCTGGGTCTGTGGGACCCACAGGCCACCAGCCCATCCTCCAGTGGCAGATCTACCAGTGAAAGGGGGACTCAAGTGCTGTCCCTCCTTTCCTGAACATGGCGGCTGGTTCAGAGTCATGCCCAGAAACACTACCATTGTGCTCCTATAATCCTGTCCTCACAGGGGTCCCTGCATGGCACAGCTCCGGTCTAACCACTCAGCCTCATAATTCTATGAGTGGGTCAGAAGATCCTGTCCACCTATCAGAGAAAAAAAAAAACCCAGGCCCAGATATGGAGCCACCCCAACCCAGAAATGAAAGTTAACAGTACAGATGAGACTCAGGGCCCAGCCCCAGGGCTCAAGAGCACAGGAAGGATGGGAAGGGCTAGAACACAGGTTCCCACATGTGTCTGGGAGAGCTTCCCAAAGCAGGCAACTGAGAAGTGTGCAGGTATACCAAGAGGTGGGGCCCAGAGCAGAGCCTGAGGAAGGCTCTCAGAGTCAGGATTGTGAGGTCTTAGACCACTGATGAATTAAGAATCAAACTCAGGACTTTATAAGTGTTGGCAAACTCTCCAGCCCTGAGCTGGGTCTCGGATCTTTAGAAGTCTGATTGTAGATGAAAGCTTGCCTAGCCCAGAGCAGCCTCTGTGCACACATGGGGGCAGGCAGTGGTGCACATGTTTGTGCTGGTTCATGTGTGTGTGTGTGTGTGTGTGTGTGTGTGTGTGTGTGTGTGTGTGTATTAGTGCACGTGTATATGTGTGTCAGTGCATGTGTGTTAGTGCATGTGTGTGTTAGTGCACATGTGTGTTAGTATATATGATTGTGTGTGTTAGTGCGTGAGAATATGTGTGCTAATGCAGGTATGTGCTAGTGCAGGTATGTATTAGTATGTGTGTGATTGTGTGTGTTAAGGCATGTGTGTGCACCTGTGTGTGTGTGTGTGTGGTAAGGCACATGTATACATGTGTGTGAGCAAGTGTTTGTGCATGTGCATGTATGTGTATATGCTAGGGCAGGTGTGTGTTAGTATGTGTTTGTGGTTGTGTATGCTAAGGGGTGTGTGTGTGTGTGTGTGTGTGTGTGTGTGTGTGTGTAAGCTCAACCTTGAGGTTGTTCCTCAGGAGCCACCCAGCTTGTTGACACTGTTTTCATCCTTTAACATTTTGAATTTCTTTGTGTTTGAGGGTGAGACAAGTGCCACAATGTCTGTTGGGTGGGGTGGAGGACAACTTCACAGAGTTGGCTCTGTGCTTCCATCGTGTGGATCCCAGTAACTGAACTCTGCTTGGCAGAGCTGGCAGCAGGCACCTTTACCCACAGCCACCTCACCGGCCCTACCTTGTCTGTCTGTCTATCTGTCTGTCTGTCTGTCTCTGTTTGTTTGAGACAAGGTATCCAGAAGCCTGGCTGGTTGACCAGTAAGCTCCAGGGATCCTCCTGCCTATGCCTCTCTGGAGCTGGGATTTCAGTAGCTCAGCCCCCTGGCTTTTTCACAAGGGCTCCAGGGATCTACCTGGATCCTTACCCCTGTGCAGCAAGCACTTTACCACCTCAGCCAGCTCTCTAGATCCCCCTGAGCATTCCCACTCAGCAAAGACAATTTCTGTGACATTTACATAACAGCAGGCACCTTGGAAGCACACACTAGCACACTTAATAAACTTACCCCCCCCCCGCTCACCCCCACCCCCATCTTACATCATGTGGACTGTGGCACAGAGAGGTTAAGGCACTGACCCCAGTCCCACAGCCCTGAATGCTGGAGCCAGGCAACTGTGGCCAGGCCTCTTCACCCTCAACACAGACTGCCACATGCTGTGTGTAGTGGCCACACCCTCCTACTCTCCCCCCAGTCACACAGGCATAACAAAAAAAGACCACAAGTGGCCTTCTAAAGGAGTCCACAGTAGGCTGAGACATACACAACTCCCTGCCACTGAGTCAAAGCAGCAGAGCTTTCAGGGCTGAGCAGAGCCTGAGATAGAGAGATGGGTTCAAGCTCTGGCTTAGCCCCATAATGGCTGTGTGACCTTGAGAAAGACATCTAACCTCTCTGGGCTGCCTTTTCCTACTGGATTTTGCTTCTTCGCTGTGTCAGTTGCTCTACCAATCTGGGCTCCTGACGACTCTACTGTGCGTTCTTCATGGCTGGGAGAGTGCTCTCCAGTGCTCTGTCTATGAAACATTTGCTGGGTGGGAAATCAGGTAGAGATGGCCCCGAGGTGAGGCTAGTTTACCCATGTCTTCCTCAAAGCCTCCTGTTGCTACTCCACTGATTTTCTGGTCTTTGCTGTCCCTCCCAGGTCACCTGCTGTCCATGAAATGTGTCTCCAATGAGAAAGACCCCACCCACTCCTCAACATCTGGTAGAATCTGAGAGTCCACAGTTCCTTGTCTCGGGGAGCCTGAGATGGTTTCCTGTGCCAAGTATATATCACTTTCCCGGCAGGAGAAGGGGAGGGGCAGGAGACGGAGCGAGAGAGAGCAAGAGAGCACACAGTGGACACCACCCCATGGGGCCCTGCCTGAGGTGAGCATACAGAGAGATGGATATGCCAGAGAAGGCCAGAGAACACTGGGGTAGTACATGGGGGTGAGGAGGTTGACCAGGACCTCAGGAGCTCCTATGCTGCCAGTCACCAGCCTCATGTCTTTTAGGCCTCAGTTTTTCCCCCACCTGTAGACTACAGGCAAGGTTGGGCCTAGGTTCTTTTGAATAGTCACTAGGGATTGGACCGGGGCAGGCACACAGTAGGCATATACTAAGTCCTGGCACACAGTGGGTGCATACTAAGAGCTGGTGGCTGTTAGTTTGTACTCTGAAGAAGCTGTCTGGCCTCCAGCGGGTGATAGTATCTGTCATTTTGGGCCAGGCTGAGCAGAGGCTGAGTAGGTAGCCCAGGTGATATGGAGGGTGAGACACGGCCAGAGTTCAAGCCCTGGTCTGCCTAACCCTGAAGTTGGGCCTGGGGACATGGGCATCATCCCATAAAAGCACCAATGAGACCAATGGCTGCCCCTGCCCAAAACCATAGCATGTGGGGCTGCCCCATGTCTCCCCCCTGCCTGTGTTCAGGACTCGGTCACCTCAGATCATAGCCTTCCTCTACCTGCCTCATACTTCTGATCAGGTCACCTGCATGAGTCCACACACTCTGCCTGACATCCGGGCTCTTCTCAGCATGTTCCTGATGGCATCTCTGCTTGTGAAGGCCACACCTTCACCAATGGCCCACCTGACAGAACACTGTCTAATAAGCAATTCAGGCCTTTATGCACACTGGTGCCCTTCTTTAGCCTTCAATGCTGGGCAAACTCCTATCTGCCCCTTAGAATACAGTTTGTGTGCTATGTCCTTAAACAGCCCTGGACTGTTCTCTGTGTTCCCACTCCCCACTGCCCAGTTCCTCCCTCCCTGATTTCCTGTCACTCTCCCCATCCATTCACACAGTGACCCCTCAGGGACCAGGAGATGTATGCAGCTCATTCACACACTTGCTGGCTGGTTCATTTGTCCCTTGGATGTCCCCATGTCCTTGATTATCACTCTGTCCTGATAGGAGACCAGGCTGGTGACCATGGGCCTCTCTCTGCCTACTGCCTCATAGAAAAGATCACTTGCCCCTCTTTAGGACTCAGTTTCTCCATCTGTACAATGAGTAAGACCCTTCCACCCCATAGAACCAGTTTGTTCCCCCATATTCCCTCCCAGAGACCATGGCTTTGGAAGATCAAAGATCTTGAGGTGAGGTGAAGGCAGGTGACTTCAAAGGGGCCCTTCAGAAGGCCCCAGTGGCCCAGGGTCCCTTGCAGTGCTCTCACCGAAGTCTAGGGGAATGCCTCAGGGGCTCCCATACACCCAGCCTGAGAGAAAGTCCCACACGGACCTGATGCTTAAGTGGGAAATGCAATCATCATTTCTGGCGAGAAAGGAATTGAAAACTAAATTGAGTGTCAAGTGCCATATTAAGGGTCTGACGAAGCAAGATAGGGCCACCGCTGGCTCCAAACCCAGCCATTTCACAGGCCTGAAAAAAATTAGGCGCATTTTTATTTTCATAATTGAGGGATCAAGAACTAAGGGTGATGGGGTGAGAGGCTGGAGGCAGGGGCATGCCAGAGTGGGCTCAAACCAGCCCAGACGCTGCATGTTAATGCTGGGGACCCTCTCAGCTGACCGTTAAACACAGACATTACTAAAAACGACACTGGTCTAGCTTGGGTGGGACGAGCCTGGCCTGCTGGACATAATCCCATCACCGCATGCAAGGAAGAGACAGGAGAAGCGGGTGTTCAAGGTCATTCTTGGCTACATGGTAAGTCTGAGGTTAGCCTGGGCTACATGGTAAGTCTGAGGTTAGCCTGGGCTACATGAGACCTTGTCTCAAAAGCAAAACTAAAGATCAGAAGTTAGACGTACTCAGAGCCCAAGGTTCTCAACCCTTTCATAGCATGCTGTCAAGTTCGCTCTCTTTGTCCCTGGGTGGTGGGGCTACTCCATCACAGGTGGGACTGTCCTCCAAACGCCTGCCCAGTGACAACTCATAGGCAGTTTGAAACTGTTGGTGATGGAAGAATTTACTAGGCGCAAGGGCAGACACCTCCATCAGCCATTTCTTCTCAGAGAGCCAGGAAGTCTTAGCTAGATGTGAGCAGGAAGAGGACCAGAAGACAGGAAGAAGACTGGCCTCCAACACAGGCAGCATTAGTCAGCATCCAGGCCAGCCCTGGGCTGTGTGACCCACTAGTGGACCACCTGCAAGTCGCTATTAGCAGCCACAGGAGGGGTGACAGGGCAGAACATTAAGCAGAAGCCCCCACCAAGCAGGTTCCCCACCCCCTGCCTCTACTCTCATCACTCTGTCAATGGGGAAGTTAGCATAAGGCCATCGCTGGGGTGCCAATCACTGCTTTAGCACATTAGGTATCACGTGACATGAAGCCCCTGAAATCTGGGTCCATCGGCCCTTTGCCTGCCTCAATGCACAGGTACTAATCTGACCTGGGGATGGCCTCACTGCTCAGACCGCGGGCAGGTGAGCAAAGGGGCTGGACAAGGAGAATCAACCCAGGAAGTGGGGACACAAGCTGCAGGCCCTAGCTATGAGCTCCGTGGTAGATATGACACTGCACCCCAGCATCCATCCCCAGGACCCCTCATTTCCCTCTCTGTTACCCACCTGTCCAAGCTTTGCCCACCCTGAAGGCTCATGCACCTGGCGGCCCAGCCCAGCAGAAAAGCTCCCTTCCCCACAGGTCCCTTCAGTCACAGCCACATCCACACCTGAGTCTTGTAGGGTCCCTGGAGTGGGGATTCCTCCCAACTCTTGGCTCCTGCTGAGAACCAAGAGGGAGGGGAGGGGAGGGGACAGTAAAAGTAGAACCTCATTTTTTATTATCTGTGGTAGGGACCTGCTTCCAGATTAGAATTAGAATTAAAAATACTTGTATTAGTGGCGAGGAGAAATGCAGTGGGGTAGGGGAGGGAGGAAGGCGCAGAAGGCACAGGGATCCCCACCGAACCCTGTCTCAGGTGACCCAGTGAGTTCCAAATGGGTGGTATCACACACCCATGTGACTAAACTGTCCAGGTGCTCTGACAGCCACTGTGTGGTCTCATGATCTCAGATGGGGCTCAATGCCCACTCCACACTGCGTGAGTCTTGGCAGCTAGGGGACATTTGCCCAGCAGGCTTCTTACTGAGGACACCCGAAAGACCACCCTAAGCCCTTCCACCCCTCCCCCCCTGCCAAGAGACTACTACAGGGGCCAAGTCCCCTCCTCGCTGTGAGCCCAGGTCTTCAGTGTCCCGAGCACCTGGAAGCCCCCAGGAAGCATCTCTGAAGAAAAGGGAAGTGCTTTAGTCAAAATTTAAGATGGACAGCTCCCGAGGAAAGACCACCCAAGGTTGACCCTCTCAATTCCTGTGAGTTCGTCTTGCCAGGGAAGAGGAAGGCAGACATGACAGGCAAGAGCTGTGCAGGAGCAGGAGCCCCCAGTTCAGCTCAGCCTTCTGCCTTCTTGCCTCAAAGGAGGGTGTCAGCAGCCTGGCCTGAAGACCAGGATGATTCCAGGCCCCAGTGTGCATGCTGGCTCTTCCCACGTTGCCCTGGCTGGGTGGGCACTGGGCAGGCTGTCCTTCCCCCAGGGTCCATCCTGTTTCATGGTGGGAAACTGTGGCCCTGAGAGGGGGAGAAGCCCGTCCTAAATTACTCCCTGAAGAGAGAACATGTCTGGCCTGGCATGGTCTCCTCCCAGCTGCCCCCTGCTGCGCCTGCACCTGGCTCAGCATTTCCCTGGAGCCCTGGCAGATGTGCTCACACCTGGAGCCCTGGCAGATGTGCTCACACCTGCTCATCACGGCATTTAATCACCCGGTGAATGCTCTTCTGTACTTCAGAGACATCGGTCTGCATTTCCTTCCTTAGTATAATGCAGGTCAGAGTCAACTACCTCCTGGAAGCAGAAGCCTTCCCACTCTGGCCCCCGAGGCTTTCTAGTTTCTTCTGTGCCTGGCCCAGTATCTGGAGTTGGGGGTCACTGGGACAACCAACCGGTGAAGGCTGACATCATCCCTGAGGAAAGGGCGGAGCTTCTTCCGGCCAGTCTACATGCAAGAGGCCCACCCAGCAGAACTCAGAGCCAGTCTTTGGCCTCTGGGGTCCTGTTTGTTCTGGAAGCCTGTGTGTGCCTCCTGAACCTCAGCTAGACTTAGAAGGTTGATTTAGCTGGTGTGCCAGTCTATACAGTAACCTCTATAACAAAATGCCTGAGGTGAATAACTTCTAAGGAAGAAAGCTTTGTCTGGGCTCATGTTGTCAGAGATTTCAGTCTATGGTCACATGACTCTATTGCTTCGTTCCATCAGAACAGAGGAGCCCTGGTGACCAGAAAGCCAAGAGATAAGGAGTCAAGGTTTCAATTGATATGACATTGAGTAGCATGTCCCCCACGAGTGCTACCTTACACCACACCCCACCTTCTAAACGTCCTGCTACCTCCTGTGCAATCTTTTTCATACTTGATAAGAGCGTTTTAAGGAAGCAGGGGTTTGGGCTCACGGTTTGAGGGTGCAGCCCATCATGTCAGGGAAACCATGATGACAGGGGCCCAGAAGGGAGCATAGTGTCTTATAGAAAGGAAGCCAGCTGTGGACACAGCTGGCTTCAGGGGCTCCAACTGTGTCCCCGCACCTCCTGGTCTCTTTACTTTCCCTGTGGAGTGCATGTCCTCCTCTTTAGGCTCTTGCGACTTCTTCCTCAGGCAGCACAGGAGAGGGACAAGGGGACCCATAGAAGCTTCAGGCTGCCATCATCCCAAACAGTGACTCCAGAGAGACGAGGAGCTACGCTTTCAAATAACAACTTAGGAAAGGCCAGGGAGGGCGCTGATGGACCTAATTTTGGTCGTGAGCTCTGCTTAGCACACACATTTCCTGGGGACAGAGACAGCGATACAGTCGATTCTTCCGTGTTGGGACTGAGTGTCTGAATGGTATCTGGGGAGAGTATTAGGGCCTTACAGCACCAGAGATTAGGTTTCTTAAAGGCGGGGTGGGACAAGGATTAGACACCAGAAACTGGGAGTGAGGAGGACTTGACTCAGGGTGAGCAGAAAGCGTTGGCGCTCGTGGCAGTAGACGCTGATGGTTTGGGTTTTTTTTCTTCTACTTTTTAAATGCTACAATTTGTAGTTATTTCTGTGTATGCGTGTGTGTATCTGCGTATCTGTGTGTGACGGCTCACATGTGTCACCAAACGCAAGTTGCACCGAGAAGAAGACGACTTTCAGGAGTGCTTTCTCCTCCCACCTTGTGAGGCAGGGTGTCTCTTGCTTCTATTACTATGTAGCCCAGGACAGGCTGGCTGGCCCCCTGCTCCTGGGAGATTCTCCTGGCTCTGTCTCCCTCCTTTCCTGTAGCTGAGCTGAGATTACCAATGTTGGCTTTCAGTTGGGTCCTAGGGATCCAAACACCAGTCCTCAAGTCTCCTGTGGCAAGCCATCCCCTCTTCAGTCTCCTGATAAGCCATCTCCTCAGCCTTTATGGCCCTTACTTTAAGTTTGTACTTTCACTTATTAATTATATATAAGTTGCCCATGTTCCTGTAAATAATGCCCCCACTCATGCTCCTGTGAGCAATGCTAATTAGACTCATTGGGTCACAAACCCCCTACAAAAACCTGAGAGTGGGAAGGGAGGAGCCTGGAAGAGGACAAGAGAGGGTGATGGGGAGAGATATGATCAAAATCTACTACAAACACACGTGTGACATAAAGGTGATGATATTCTTTGTAGCAGTGACAAGGAGGGACAGGGAAGTTAACACTAACTGGCATAAATCAACGGGTAGCAGGGCGGATTTGCATATTGCTGGACAAGAATGCCTCTTGCTCTTGGCACTGGGCCATGGTGTCTCCTACAGGTGAGGGGCCCTGAATTACTACTGGTTTGTCATTCCAACTCCAAGGAGGAAGTTCCAGGTTCAGGCACTCATGTCCTTATAGACTCACAGCCCACAAATCCATCTCTGAGGTAGAGTGAATGGAGGTGCCATGTGGTAATTTCTCCCCTGAGGAAATATAAACAGACCCCTCCCCCTCCTTATAATGCACCAACGACAAAACCAAAATCCACCAGAGTCCAGCCTGGGGATCCAGTGGGTCTATTGGATTGTTTACAGAATATGGGTGAAAGGTTATTTACAAAAATATGGGTGACCCCCAAAGCAGCCACACCACTGGAAAGTCTCACCACAGCATAGAAGATGATGTTCCCAGAGTGGCACAGATCTCTCCTTTCTGCTGACTGCACAGTATATACTTGAGCACTTCCCAATGTGCCATACATGAGGGCAGGATTACATATAGCTAGCTGGGAGGCACAGGAGGAAGAGGCTATAATCTCAAGTCGGGGCAATGGCTGTTCCCACTCATCCTTTGATGAGATGTCCAGTCACCAAGCCCAATCATGAGGGTCTTCTACGGGCTGTCACAGCTGTTCTGATGAAAATGGCAGGTGTAATACTTGGACTCTACAGCCAGATTCCTTTCCTTCCCAGCCTTGAAGGAGGGGTGCATAGAACCAGTCCTTGGATGCTCCTCATGTGACCTTGAAGGCCTTGTGGCCAAGGCAGCAGCATCCTTGAGGAAGGGACTGTAATCAGGGTGCATGGCCCAAAGCCATCTTCTGAGTAGTTTATAAAGCTGATTGGGTTCCAGGCTACAGAAGACCAGAGCCTGGGCAGTGCTGGAGCCTGAATCTTATGGTGTAATCTGACTGGTGGAAGCCATCTTTTCAATCAATGAAGATAGGGGGGTTTGGAAGGTGGCAGCAGAAGCCTGGCTTTTTTTTTTAAGTATTTGTGTGCATGGGTATGTGGCAGGGAGGGTGTGTGTGTGGAAATACATGCATCTGAGTGTAGCATTTATGGAGACCAGAGGAGGGAGTTAGGTCCCCTGGAGCTGGAGTTCCAGGCACTTGTGAGCAACCTGAAGTGCATGCTGGGAACTGACTTCAGGTCCCAAGCAGAAGCAGCACACACCCCTAGCTACCAAGCTCTCTCCAGCAGGAGGCCCAGCTTTGGTCCACAGCCATACAGAGAGCATCAACCTTTCCACCAAGAAATCTCCCCTGAGAAGCATCTCCATGTGTGTCACTGGGCCTGACCCTAGGTCCCAAGTGACCTATTTAGCTCATCTTGACCTGGTGTTATGTGGCACAATAGGCAAATAAGACAGTATGATGGCATAGGCTAGTGGTCAGTTCACAATCATTTGTATACCGCATGGGTGGGGACACTTCAAGGGCAGGTGGCAAGCCTGTTACATCATTTACAGTTGCCTTGCCCACCTTCCCGGCCTGCAGCAACAGTTTCCATCACTGGCTGTGCCAGTGTCCCGTGGCAGGTGCAGTGGATGATCGTGCCATGCAGTGGTTGAGCCAGGCCTAAAGATTCTCACTCAAGAATTGTCTAGCCAAAGGTTGCTGGGATAACCCTATCTTCGGGCTCTGGCAGTGAGGTGACCCACAGGAGAGAGGAGGACAGACACAGGGAATCTCAGTCAGCGTTGTGGAGTGGCACAAGGGTGGACGGTGCCCACAGCTCTTGGCAAACTTCCTAAAATTCCGAGCTCCTTCACCCCGTCACTCTAACACACAGTATGAAGAGTAGCGTGCCTTAAAGATGGAATTAAGCTCAGGGTAAACAGATTAGGAGTGTTTATGTCCCTGTACTTCATTAATTAAGTGTCCTAAATACACTGAAACCTGGACGTTTAATTTTAGATTTAGAGGGATGCTTTAGATTTATAAGGCCAGTTATTATGCCATAAGTACCGAAAATGTCAATGGATTTTCCTAGGCAGTATTTATTGAAGTATTTAAAAAAAAAAAAAAAAAAAGAAAGCTTTGTAAAAATGTAATTACTTCAACGGCGCTGTTAACAGGCAGCCAAGATGGCTGTAGGTGGAGGAAGGGCGCAATCCCACCTTCCCGTGTTAGTCATCCAAGCAACACCTAAATGAGAGTGAGGTGCTTCCATAGTCACCCCCAGTGAGATGCTGTCCAGGTCAACTCCGCACCAGCAGGGGAGGTGAGGCTGCAGCCTGGGTTCTCTTACCTCAGCCTGAGCTCTATCATGAACATGCCGCTCCCCTGTGCTCCATCCAGAGTGGGGTGGTGGCAGGACACGGGGACAGGCAGGACAGGACTGAGACTGAGGGGTGGGGGTGCCTGGATGTCCCCGTTGACCTGATGTTTGATGAGCCTGGAGGTTTGGTCCCACAGATGGGTTGAACATTGGGTGATATACCCGCTTCTATCCTGAGTCCTGGAACTGCCACTCTGTGGAGTCTGCCTAAGTCTCTCTGCCAGCCAGGCAACAGGGCTTTCCATGGGAGGAAGGAGGAAGTCTGCTGATAGGGTGCAGGCCAAGGCCTGGTCTGAAGAAGCTGAACTGGCCTTTTGACAGAGGGGCCTAAGTTCAAGGAAACCTGTACAGATACACAGGAGGCCGCAGGAACCGCAAGGGACCTTGGGTGACAAGGTGGGTATTGCAGGCGTCAGTTCAGCTTGAAGAACCAGGAGAGGTGCAACATGGACCTAGGCTGGTGATATTAACTGGGAATCCTACTGCCAGAGGCCACCCTTCACCTCTATACCAGTCTAATGGAGCCACCATGGCTGTAGGAACCCCGAGGCCACTTGCTCCTCCATGGCTGATCTCGGGTGAGCATCCTCTAGGGTCCTCGTGTCTCCATCACTAACATCCTTCTTCTCAAGCCTCCTGCTGTTGGTCCTCCCTCCTGTCCCCCTCCACAGCCCTGACCACCTGCCGCCTCTGGCTTTCCTGTCCCTCATCAGCTGAGACTGCTTGTTCTGTAGCAGACGTCCACTGGCCTATCATAGGAGCTGCAGCCGGGGCCTGAGTAACCTCTCTTCCATCTCTGACAGTGAGCCACTGTAACACTGCAGATGTGGAGAAAGTGTGGCTTTTCCAGATGAGAGGTCTCTGGTCCCGGTGGACCTTCAGTGTCGGGATGGGTGTCCTTGAGTGGGACTGTCATGGAGAAGGGTTGGAGACACAAGGTGGAAAAGAACATGGGAAGACAGGGAGATGGAGGCTAGAGTGATGCTCCCACAAGCTAAGGAATGTCAGGAGCCATTAGAAGCTGGTGAAACTAGCTGCTGACCCCAAAGCCTTCAGAAAGAGCCTGGCCTCAGTGCACCCTGACCCCAGAGTTCCAGCCCTCAGAGCCATGAGATAAAAGCCCCTCTCTCTGGGGCTCAGCCCATGTCAGCACAATAGTGGAAGCGCTGGGTCATCTGAGAGAGGAATGGGGAGGTCAGAATGTGGGGAGGTTGACCCATGACTTGTAAACTATCACTTCAGGCCTCAGTTTCTTTTTATTTACACTGGAGGTGGAAACAGCTCCTATTCACAGGGCTGTGAGGATCCCAAGATGAGGCTGTGGGTGTAATATGTCTGCCTGTCTGTCTATGCAGATGTGTGTGAAATCCATAGGACAACCTTGGGTATTATCTCTCAGAAAATATCCACCATGTTTTTGAGGCAGTCTCTAATTGGCTGACCAGTGAACCCCAAAAGTCACTCCCATCCATTTCTGTCTCATTAATGCTAGGAGTATTAGTATGCCTCACATCTGCCCTTTGTGTGGGTGTTGGAGGTTAAACTTGGAACCTCATGATTGTAAGGCAGGTACCTTCTCAATGGAACCATGTCCCCAGCCCTAGGGTCTGTCTTTAGACTCCTCCCTCAAGTGCTTGTTTACCCTGAGTGGAGGCCTCTGCAGATCCCTAAGCACAATCTGAGGTCACTGCCTGGTCAAGACAGGCCCTGTGCTCTGCTCCTGGACCCAGCCCTTCCCTTGCCACTATCAGGCCTCATAAGCTCCATTTCGTCTCTTGTTTTCCAAGCGCAGCTGAGCAGATTCACCCCCCATTAATCTGCATTTAGACTTAAAGGCAGTCACAGAAGCCCAGCCCCTTCTGACTCAGTTGAATGAACACGAAAAGGTCAGACACATTTTCGTGATTAAAAGGCCCTCTCCTCTCTTCCCTCCTCCCAGCCTTCCTCCCATTCTTCCAGGTCTCTCTCTTCTGCCTCCTCCTCGCTCCTAAGTCTCCCAAGATAGGAACAGAGCTGGGGATGACAATTTGAGGGGAAGCAGGTGGCTGAGTTGCTAAAGATCCAGGCTTGGATGAGACAGATCCAACTGGAGCCAGAGTGTACAGGTTCATCCAGATAAAATTTGAGGTTCCCTACAGTTACAGTGTATCTCCCCCATGCTTTGGTTTAAATATCAGTACGTTGGCCACTGAACTGTATGTACCCCAGGTATGGTTCAAAGGTAAATGAGAATGGGCGTGATGTTCTCCGCTGGCATGTGGGAACTGATGGGCAAATATTTTCCTGCATCCCTGTGGACTCTGGCTGTTGAAAAGTCCCCGACAGAGTCTGGATGTGAGGTTCTGGGTCTACTTCAGCCTTGACCTTGAAATCGGTACTTGGACCTTGTGGGCATTCTGTTTTCTCACTCAGGGTAAAGTGCCTCTGAGCATCATCAGAGGAAATGGGAGCTGGGAGACTCCATGGGAGTCACTCAGGTAACAGGGAGACTTGGACACACAGACATGGCTCACTAGAAATGGAGGGGTCACTACCTCAGCTACACCCAGGAAACCCTTGGGAACCAGAAGGGACTCAGAAAGGCATTTTGAACCAAGTGAAAATGAGAGATAGCATGTGGGCATGCTTGGGATGAAGCAAAGCCCTGCTTAGGAGATTTAGAGAGTGTGTTGGACACCTGAGCTAGGAAATAGAAACCAGTGTCTCATTGTGACCTCAGATTCCTGCATAAGAAGTGAAAGAGAATAAATAAACTACAAAGGTGAAAATAATGGCACGTTAAATTATTATAAGGAGGAAGGAATAAGGACGACAGTCAGTGATGAGATCTATCCAGAAAAATCAGGAAATCAAGAGCTGGTGTTCTGATGTAAAATGGAATAGTATAGAGTGAGCCAGAGATCAGAGAGGGCACAGATGGCTCTCATGAGCCACAAGCAACAGAAAAACAACTTAAAAAGCCCCACCAGAAGAGGTAGACAACCTGCATAGCCCTGTAACTCCAGTGCACCGGTCCATGTGGTTACAAAGTAGCTGATGCGCAGCCCTGTGTTTCCATGGAGTCCATATGGTTACAAAGTTATGGATGCACAGCCCTGTGGCTCCAGCACACCTGAGTCCTTGCCGTTACAATGTAACCGATGTTAGAACACTCAGGAGGTCACAGGTAGAAAGGTTTTCAGTTTTGATCTATACCTCACTATAAACCAAAACTACAATTATGTTATAACCATAAATGTAAACACAAGTCTCTGGCCAGAGACATGGCTTAGTGAATAAAAGCACTTCCTGGGCAAGCCCGAAGACCTGACTCGGATCCCCAGAACCCACAGCGGAAGGAGAGAACCCACTGACTCCCTCAAGTTCAAGTTGCCCTCTGACACAAAGGACTGAAGAGAGAATTAAATCTACACAACTACTTATTTTAAAAACAAAGCATAGAAGAAAATGTTTGTAGTCTTAGGTTAGGCAAAAATTTCTGAGACAGGACGCCAAAGAACAAACTGATAAACTTGTTTTTGGAAAAAGTTAAAATTTCTGTGCATGTGATGACCCTTAGAGGAGAGGATGAAGCGTAGACTGAGAAGTGTTTGAAAGGTGGTAAATGTGTCATATCAACAGTGTAAACAGAGACCTGATAAGAGTAAGAAAGAAAATCACAGGTCAAAGATTTGAGCAATATGCTTCACCAGATAACACCAACCAGTGTATGACAAATGATCCACCCAGCAATGCTTGCTATGGCTGGAGATGAGGGAGGGAGAAACTAAAGCCACAAGAAAGTCTTCACCACCACTCTACCTAGAACTTGAAGGCTAAGACATCAAGTGTTAGGACACAGAGTGACCAAACAATTCCTGCACTGTTGCTTTGAATGTCACCAATACAGGAGAGGAAAAGTCTAGAGGGATTTCACCAAAGGTGTAACTGTATCTGTGTTTTTAGTGGGTCATTTATCATTTCTTGGTGCTATCTGGTGAAGCATATTGTTCAACTCTTTGACCTGTGGTTTCCTTTCTTACACCTATCAGATCTCTGTTTACACTCTTGATAGGACACCTTTATCACCTCTCAACCTGAGCTCTGGCCTCTCCCCCTCTCAAGGTCATCACATACACAGAAATTGTAACTTTTTCCGACGGTGAAAACTGTAACTGTTCTCATTATCCTGTTAGAGGAATGAGAGCTCACGTCTACACAAAGACTTGGACGTGCACAATAGCTTTATTGTGCTATCCAAAGAAACAGGAGACAACCAAATTGTGGTATAGCCATATGAAAGAGTACTATGTCAGGCCTGTACTCACATTCTAGGAGTAACATGGTAAAATCTTGAAAAGTCCCAAAGACTGATGTGATAAAGGCTTGCTCCCCAGGAGTGCCCCTCTAAGGAGGTGGTAGAACCAATAAGAAGCAGGCCTCATAGGAGGTCTTTAGGTCATTGGGGACAGGCCCTTGAAGGGGATACGGGATCCCATTTTCCCTACTTTCTCCTTGTTCCCTGGGGCTCTACCATATGTTCCTGCCCTGCTAGGCTGCTCACCACAGGCTTAAAGCAATGTGACCCATCTGTGAAGGGCTACGTCTCCAAATCCTCCTTTCTATGGTTATTTGTCTTTGGCATCTTGTCATGGTAGACAGCTAATACTGGGAACAACTTCCTTTACTCTGTTTAACATTTTGCCTGGTAGCCTGGCAAAGCCTGTGGAAATATCATTTGGGGAGTAGACTTGAACACAAATCTGTTTCTCTCTCGTGGTCTGGGGGATAGGGGAGGCTCAAGAGCTTCCTTAACAGCCCTGGGTTCATTGTCTGCATGATGGGGATGGGGTTTTGAGGCTCTGCAAGTCTGTCAACACATCAGCAGAGGAGCACAGAGACCTTAAGTCGTACATGATTAGCACTAGCCAGAGGTACCTTTCTTGTCTCCGTGTCCCCCTGGCCTCTGCTTTCTGTGGTTTGGACCATCTTTCCATCAAGCCTGGAATCCAGACAGATGTCCTGAGTGGAAGTCACTCCTCCAGTAGCCTACCCTGTGTCCTCTTTCCACAGATCCCTGGCCTCAGGATTTCTCTACTGAATAGTCACACCGCTCAAATACAGGCCCAGCCTGCTAGTTCCTCTGCGCATGGTTTCCTTCTCACAGTGTCCTCTGTGCATGGCTCTTCCTGCCCATGGCTCATGTTCACAGGGCTCCCTCCACGCATCACTCTCTGCCTGGCGCTCCCACCAGCCATGCTACCAACCCTCTCAAGGAAGTCTCTCCTGGCCCCAGTGACCCATGCCATATTACTCACGAGAAATTAGCATTTCTTTCCTATCTTTGACTTAGATCTTAGCTGATAGGGAATGTCTGTCTAGCTTGTCTGTTGGGGCCTAGAACTTTGCAGAAGCTAGTTCTATGATCTCTAATAACATTGGCTTTGGTGTGTGACCCAGGCCAGTGGCTGTGCCTCTCTAGAATAGAGTACCCTGGGCAGTGTGATGAAGGGCTGATGAGTCTCTGGGTCCTCTACTCATAGACATCTCCTTGGATGTGTGGAGATGATGTCTACAGTGTAACAATGTGGTACAGGCTTGGGATACCCTGTCCCCATCCCCTTTGCTCTAAGTGGCTCTATCTTGAAGTGTGGGGATTACAGCCCCTAGAGTGACGTCACAGATAGCAACTTAGACTCAGTGAGAACCCCAGGCCTGCCAATAAATCACTGGTCATGAGAGAGAGAGAGAGAGAGAGAGAGAGAGAGAGAGAGAGAGAGAGAGAGAGAGAGAGAGAGAGAGTCACCACACCAATCAGGGGCTCTGCCTCATGTCATGGGTGGCCTAGTAGCAGAAACCCCAGCTGACTCTGAGAGTCCACCTATCCTGAGAGCACTTCAACCTCTTGGAATGGGAAACTAAGTTACAGAGTCAGCCCTGACTGGGTAACCATGGTGGAGTGTCCCTCCCGGACTTACACAGGATATCTCTGAGTTCCCATCCTTCATGGGCATAGTGGCTGCTCCCTATTGGGGTTCCTGGAGGGGGAAACCCACCACATCCGCCTAGATGCTTGGCTCAGCCAGTACTTACTGCAGAGTCTGGCAGGCCGAGATGTTCCTGGGGAGATAGGGAGAAGGCGGTGGCCCTGTGCAAGAGGTCTGGGCTTGTGTATGTTCTCTTTGCTATGTGTGATGTGGGAGTGTGACAGGGCCCATCTGGACCAC
The DNA here is from genome assembly GCF_000001635.26 of Mus musculus. Classification (NCBI taxonomy): domain Eukaryota; kingdom Metazoa; phylum Chordata; class Mammalia; order Rodentia; family Muridae; genus Mus; species Mus musculus. The sequence continues at coordinate 2,637,229 of NT_187023.1, read as the reverse complement.
GTGCAAAGAGAAGGACAACAGCACCTAACCGAATAGCATCAAACGGCTTTAGTGCCTTGTGCCAGGGCATTGCACAAGCAGATTGATGAGTGGAGGCAACTCTGGAGTCTGCAAAGCAGCAACTGGGCTCTCACAATGAAACAGACAACCCAAGGATGGCTAGGCAGCCTAGCCTCAGAAGGAGGGACCCTGGGGAATGAAATGAACAGGGCTGGCACCTTCCTCACAGGAATGGCAGCACCATACAGATCACCATCTGAGAGGCCACCCAGACAGAGTCAGTTGTGGAGAGCTCAGGTTCCTGGCAGAGAGTCTATCTGTGTCAACCTGGCTGGCTTGCTTCCTTTCTTTCTTTCTTCCTTTCTTTCTTCCTTCCTTCCTTTCTTTCTTTCTTTCTTTCTTTCTTTCTTTCTTTCTTTCTTTCTTTCTTTCTTCCTTTCTTTTAATTACATTTACAGTGTGTTTGTGAGAGTGCATGTCATGTGAGTGCATGCTTTCATTTTCTGTTTTTCTACCCTGGTTTCACCTGCTCTCCAGGGACCCATCAAAGAGTATGATGGTGTCTTCTGCATCTACCCCAAAGCTGTGTGCATGTGCATGAACACACACACACACACACACACACACACACACACACACACACACTGTAGGTAAAGAACTGGAAGAACTCATTATGAACGGAACAGATGTTCTAAAAGCACCATGCCCTGTCAGCACAGGGGATGCCAGATACAACCTGGCCCAGACTCTGCCCTTGAGGAGTCTGTAGCAGGGCACGGAGACAGCCAGGCATCCGTGGCATCCTTCCCTCACACACAGAGGAGGCTAGAGGAGAATCTCAATGGCTGTGTAAGTGTGTGGCCAGGCCTCCACCAACCCTTCTGGGCAGACAGGAGACTCCTGAGGAACAAAGCCAGCCACACAGAGCAGAGGTGGCGAGGGCTGGACACTAAGACTCAGGTGTGACTCTGTGATACTAGGACTCCATCCCGAGGTAGACAGAGGTAGCTGTTCTAAGGCTCTGCAGCAGTGTTGAAACCCCACCAACCCAGGTCTCCCACAGGCTGCTCACAAGATCCTGCCTATTCTTAGCTACAGTCTGAGCCTAGGCGGGGCCAGGAAGTGATTCAGCCTTTCTTAGAGAAAAAAAAATCACAAACCCAAACCCCTGGAGCGGGTTCTAAAGGACCAATAACGGAGGCATCAGGGGTACAGGATTGATAAGCTTTGAAGAGGATGCTGGCCGCCTCTAAACAAGTGGAAACTGGGTGCCGCTCTGCCCCTTACATTTACAGAGAGGGAAACTGAGGCCCACAGAGCACAGAGGGCCAAGCCAAGGAATCCCACCCAGTTAGTGGCAGTGCAGGAAACAACATCCCCAGATGAGGAAGGGGACTTGCTAGGAACAACGAGCTTCTATTGGCACAACGGGGACAGGATACTTTGTTGGAGACATTCCCTGCCATGAGCTGACACTGGCTGTACCCATCAAGGATGGGGTTGATGGATGCCACTGTGTACCCCGTGTGCTTTGAGCCTTCCCCTGCCCTGCATCCTGTGCCTCCCACCACTGGTTGGCTGGATGCAGAATGGACACTCGCTTCCAACTCAAAACCTGCATCTGAGAGGCCAGCCGGCACCATGGTTTGTTTGAGACAAGGGGGCTACTGCTCCGGTTTGTGAGATACAACAGGATAGAGAATAGAAGTCCCATAGGGCAGGTGAAGCATTCAGACCGGCTCATACCAAGGCAGAAGTCCGTTGACGATCTGGAGGGCTGTATGCTTTCACTGACCCCGAAGCTCCAGCCTCCAGATGAGCAGGGTCGGATGCTTGTTACTAGGGAACCCTGATGTGGGAAGAAAGTTCCTGGTGACCAGAGGAGTCAGGGCCCTGCACACAGGCACCGAAAGGCCAGAGACCCCAGAGGCAGCTGCGCACCTGGCTGCTACTTCCTCTCAAGCCTCTGCCTCTTGGTTGGCATTTGAGACAGGTCTTGCTGTGTGCATTTGTGGACAGCCTGCAACTCTCTGTCCTCCTGCATCCTACCACCCCCAGCTCCGTCTTCTTTTTGAAATGGTGTGTGTGTGTGTGTGTGTGTGTGTGTGTGTGTGTGTGTGTGTCCAGAAGACAATCTCCTTATCTTCAGGTTCTGTCCACCTTGTTTTCCACACAAGGCTTTTTACTAGAGAAGAACTCACCAAGTAGGCTAGTCTGGCAGGTCAGTGAGCTCCGAATGGTCTCTGCTTCTCCAGCACTGGAGCTACAAAGGCTCCTGACAGTGGCCTGATTTCTCAGGCGGAGCTGGGATCCTTAAGCACCTCCTAGCTGTATACTAAACCTCCCAAGTCCCCTCTTTGCTCTCCCTACACCCCTCCTCAACCTACCCCTCAGGGTAGGCACTCTTCCTTCCTTCTTCCTTCTGGCCCTGCTGCCCTGCAGAGCCATTCACTGAACTGGCCTAGCAAGGACACCAGAGGGCAAGCTCCCTGTGTCTGTCTGGGTACACCCAGGCTCCTGAGACCAGATATGAAATGAAACAGCCTAGAGCTGTCAGTTCCTGAACACGGGAATTTAGGGGAAGACTTTCAAAATAGAGTGTCTGGGCTGAGATGTGGAGGAGATGTGGGGGAGACAGGGAAGGGCTGGGGAGGTTAGCACACATCAGCACCCCTGGGCAGAGAGGTGGATCCTGGCCAGTGGCGGGCAGTTTTGCTCATAGAGGGTCCAGGGAGCCGGGCTGTGGAGTCCTTGAGAGCCACAAATGAGTGGATGAGGGAAGGAAGGGAAGGGCAGTTCGGTACTGTTGGAGCTGGTCCTCAAGTCCTTTGAGAAGGTGATTTCTTCCTCCTTCTCTAGCATCTTAGCTCCCTCCCTCTCCTGAGTTCTCCCTGGGTCTCTCTGGACCCCTCCCACCTCTAGGCCTGCCCACCCTGCCCCACTACTCTTTCGAGAGCCTGCAGCACCACCTACAGACGGTAGGCGGCACGGCCTGGGGTGTAGTCCATCCACCTGGAGGACAAGGCTCAGACTGGACTGTCCCAGGCCTTGCCTCAATACTAGGGGCACTGCTCCCAGCTGACAAGGCTGGAATACCAGCCGCTTCTGCTATTCAGTCTCATCTGCTTCTTACTGAGACCAGAGCCACCCACCGAGGAATTCAATAGACATCCATTCTTAGCACGATTCCCAAAACCCTCAACGATGCCAAGCTTCTGATATCCTAAGAGGGCACCCAATTACAACTCAAGGGCCTGTGACTCTGTCCTGTATTTGGGGTGGGCCTTGAGACAGATCAGGCTCCAGGAGCCCAACACCACACTCTGTATCGACCTGTTCACCAGCGTTCCCAGGGACACCACTCATGCCAAGTATGTATTGCTGCCGCAGTCACCATCACAGCACTTACAGGGGACTGGCTGCCTACGTGCAGTCTCAGCCCTTGGATGTACTGGAAAGGCTAACTTTTATAGTGTCTCAGGAGGTAGGTGCAATTAAGACCAAGGGTATGTAACTTGTCTGCTGTCACTCAGCAAAGTCAGCTCTTCCTACTTTCTATCCTTCCCCTCCCCCATCCCTGCCCACCTGAATCAGGCTTATTTTGTCGGAGAGTTCAGAGGAAGGCATAGAGTCCATCCTGAGGTAGGGGGAGATATGGCAGTGGGAGAACTTTGATCCGTGATGCCAACTGTGGAATGACTGTTGGGGATTATCTTGATGCTGTTCATTAAAAATGGGAAGAATTTCCCTGCTGCGGGTGGCACCATTCCCTAGACAGGGGCTCCTGGGCTGTGCGAGAAAAGAAGCTGAGTGATTCATCACTTTCCACTTCTTGACAATGCATGCATGTGACCTGCTCCCTCAGACTCCTGCCGTTGTGACCTCTCCACAGTGATGGGCTGTGCTTTGGACTATGAACCTGAACCGTATATGTGTTGTGTGTGTATATGCACATGTGTGTGTATAATTTTACATAATTATATGTATTATGTAAAATTATACACATATATATACACATATACATATACATATATATATATACATATATATATATATATATATATATTTTTTTTTTTTTACAGCAACAGGAACAGAAACCAAGACAATGGATCTTTCCCATCATGGAAACATCTCTGGAAATGCTCTCATAGACATGTAGGGATACGTGTCACCTAGGTGACTCCAAACACAGCCAAGGACGGTGGAGGCCAACCATCACATTATTCCCATCCTTTACATCCTGCCTCCAACAGACATCACCACCCCTTTTCCTGGGACTCCATGACAATTCACACTTTGGAAGATAAGTCCAAAGGATAGAAGAAATGACTTGTCACTGAGGCTATGATTTGCTGATGGTGGGCCTCAGAGAGATCCTATCCTAGCAAACTTGGGCAATTTGGAGAAGACCAAGAATCCAGATACTGCCTTGCAGAGAACTGGGTAGCTCTGCAAGGGAGGTGGTACTTATGTAGGCACATCCAGAGAGTACCCTGGGAAGTAGAGATAGGGGGATCCCAGGACCCTTTGAAAGCCTGGAGGCTTCTCCTGGCTGCACAGAGTGGTTGCCACCATACATCAAGCCCATGACCATGGCCATGACGTTCCTTTCCCTAAGTGGATACAAAGGATGTTTTAGCTCCAGGTTGGCCCTGGTGGAAGAAGACAGTTGACTGCTTTTAGAGCTATCAGAGAAGTATATGGAGTTTCTGTGGGATAAGGACAGAACACTTGAGCACAAGAGGGGACTCCCAGGACCAAGAGGCTGGAGCACCGGGGAGCACTCACAGGACCAGAACGCTAGAGTCAGGGTGAGTTTCAGTAGAACCCGTGGAGGCAGGACCAGAAGGCAGCATAGGTGGAGGGAGACTCAGGGAGGGGGGGGGGCTTGTAAGGAAAGCAAACCCTCCTCTTGCACGGTCTACTTATACCCCAGGTGCAGGCTGTGCCCTCCAGTCTGGCCATGATGACTCTATGTGACAAGTGATGTCCATCCTGCCAGGATGTTCTCATTCTCTTGCTGAAAGCCTAGCCAAGGTATCCTGGGAGATGCTTCCCCCCCCCCGTCCCCTCCCCTCATCGTTGATGGCACTTTAAGCCCCCACCCCACCCAGCCTCAGACACTCACTTTCAGATGTTCCTCCCCCATCAGCTCAAACACATTAAGATGCCCCAGAGCCCACATTAAATTCAAATTATATGTAAGAGCCAAGTGACCACTTGATGATATTATACTTTGTAGACATTGGATTAAACATTTATCAGTTTCAACTTCACGCTTTCCCTTTTTTATTTTGAAGCCAAATAAAATTGTTTTCCCGGCCTTAAACATTTTTTCCGAGGCCCTTTAGAGCTCTGAGGCCCTGGCACCATGCCCAGAACTGTGCCTGTGGCTGACGTTGGAAAAGCCTCCCCTTTCCACCCAGGCAGGGTCAGGGCCACAAGCCCTGTTAGTCTGTGGTGCTGTTTGAGGCGCATCCTAAAGTGTGTTTCTCCTCCGCATCCTTTCCTCTAGACCGTCTTCGTAACCCAGAGTCAAAGAGAAAAAACACTTGCGGTTCAGGTCACCTTTGAAGAGAAGGAGGTCACGGAGGGAAGAGTTGGGAAAAGAAAGTGGGGATGAAAAAGAAGGCAGGAAAAACGTAGGAGGGGAGGAGGGAGGATATGAGTCCATACACTCATATACCTCTGTTTATACCCCTCCCACCCCTTGTCACTCAGCTCCAGCCACCCCAGCTTCTTCATGCCCCTTGAATGCACCAAGCACGCACTGACTGCAGGGCCTTTGCACTGGTTGTTGGCCCGGAAGTCCCCTTTCCCAGGTGTCTCTGCGTATCACTTTCCCCGTGCTACCAGATCTCCGATCAAGTGTTCTGCTTCGGAAAGTGTTCCTCAGCCACCCTTCAAAAGGAGCCTCTCTTCTTTCTGAAGGTTTGGGAGAGGAGCCTAGGCTCTTGGGAAGGATAGGCTGAGCATGCGCTGTGTGCTCAGTCAGGTCTAAGCCGCACTCTTGTGAGCTTTATAGGGCTGTGAGGTAGGAAGGTACCAACTTCCCCTTTTATGGGTGAGGAGACTGAAGCGCCAAAACAGGTGAGGGTGCACTGGGCTTATAGCTATACTCTGAAATGGGGTGGGGGTGGCCTTGGCCGCCGTCTTGCCTCCAGACTTTGGAAAGGCTCTGCCCCCTGGGCTACCTGAAGGTTGAGAGTAGAGAGAGTGAGCCAGCCACAGCAGGTGGCTTGCTAAAGGGAGGTAGCCCCCCACCCCCAAGCCCCCCCCCCACTCCACCCCCGCGCCTCCCCATCTCTCTCCTGCAGCCCCGCCTGCTGGCCAAGCTGCGAGGAGCTCTAATTAGCATCTCTGAGAATTAAACTCCACACTCAGCAACTCCTGCTCCCCGGGGCTCCCCGCACTAAGTCAGCTCAATAGGAAAAGCTTCCTGCCCTGGGGGGCATGCCAAAGCGGCACAAACCAGAACAGGGAACTGTAATTACCGGCTCTGATTAAACACTGTATTATAAAACATAAAACAAAATAAAAACATTCCCCCCCAGCAGTTTTACCCCGAGCTATTTCTGCTCTATTTATGGGTGTACAAGCTGTTACTCCTTTTTCCTATTTTCAAGGTTCACCTGTACATCCCGGTCATTACTAAGCACCTACTATGTAACAGATGTGTGCCCCATGTGGACACATAAATACTTGGCACAATATGCCCATGCTATTGGAGCACCAAGTTAAAAAGAAAGAAAGAAACAAGGTCTTTGAAGGGAAAAAAAAACCTCACCAACACTTGGATAGGACCAGGCATGCTGTGTTTGGGGGACTACAAGGGAATAGGGGGGGGGTGCGGGGTAATGAGAAGGACTAACTCAGAAAGGGATTTTAGGAACTGATATTAAGTTGAGACCTAGAGAATGGAACAGGGAAGTAGAGAGATCTAGCAAGCAGGAAGAGCATGTGCAAAGGCCCTGGGGTAGAAAGGAGTGTGTGCAGAGGACTCATGTAGAGTCTTGTGGTGGGAAGGAGGACCACTTGGAGGACGGTGAAGAGTTAGTGAACAGGTCAGTGGGTTTGAGTGATGTTGAAAGGTTAGATGCTAATGGTTTTAGATGCGCCTAGGTTCTGTTGGGTGAGCAGATGGGGGTAGGAGCTGGGAGCAGAAAGCTGCTGTTCTGGGAGAGAAATGAGGGTGTGACTGGAAGGGGGTGCTCAGGCTCAAGTGTGGCTGGATGGGGTTGCTTAGGCAACCCTAAGGTTGTTTCAGGACAACAGGGAATGGTGTGGGAGACTCCCAGTCCATCCCAGAGAAGGGGCAAAGGGCTTAAGTACTCCTGAGTGCTTGGGAATGCTGCCCCAGTGATGTCATCAGACAGCTAATTGTGATTCCTGGAGGAAGAAGTAACAGAGCAGAGAGATGACTGTCCTCTGACCTCTGAGGTACTGTGGTGGCCCTGGCGGGAGGCAGGTTGGACACACTGCATGCAGCCTATGCCCCCACCCCCCACCCTGCAGTCACTACTGAATTACCCCCTTTGCCCACTCTGAGCCTCGCCACAGGCAGGGCAGCTGCGTCTCCTTTGCTTCGTTGCATTTCTTCCTGGCTTTCTAGTCCCTTGGCCTGTGGGTCCCTTCAGCAACCTAGACCCATTTTCCAGACTTTGAGAGGGGAGCTGCAGAGGACACATAGGAAGCAGAGAGAACGTTTATATTTGAACCCTAACTCTCAGTGATGCCTAGATGTGCATCTATCAGCTCCTGCAGGAGCAGCCGAGACACAGGCTTGCATCTATGATGTGCTTGGACTGCCCTGGCACTGGGGTGCAAACAGCTGCCACCGTGGCTGGCGGGCAGGGGGGAGGAGTGACGGAGCAAGGCAATGGCAGGGCAGTATGACCTCCCCATCCATCCTGGCGTCCTTCATTCATTCAGCCTGGGTGTTGCTGTGTGCTACCCCTGTTCTGGACTCTGAGGCTTCAGCTGTGAACATAGAAGCAAAATAAATCCCCGTGTGGTGTGTGGAGCCCACAGGAGACAGGTGATCCACAAAAAAACCCCTTATGCACTGGAGGGAAAGAAGTCAAGAGAAGGGGTGGGCAGAGATGGGGCACATGGGGACATCTCTGAGGAGAAGACACTGGAATAGACAGGAAACGAGTCATTTCACGGTTCCAGGAGGGGACTGCATGTGCAAAGTCCTCACTATATCCAGCATGCTTAAGGAACAGCAGTACCCAGCTGGGAAACCCCACACCCAGGTCATGGAGGAGACCCAGGAGACACAGAAGCGGCTCTCAAGGGTCAGGGTACCGAGAGCTCTTGAGGAGTCAGGAGTCTCTGCCTGGAGAGGATATGAAAAAGCATCCTTACAGTGGGAACAGCCCGGGCCACAGACGCTTGGGAGAAAAGGGATGTTTGATGGTGGGATATAGGAGTGGCCCAGACACAGCTGCAGGAGGATGGCAGGATGGGTGGCCTGGCCCAGCTGACAGGCGGGGGTTACTGGACCTAACACAACAGAGCTGTTCTCACCCCAGGGCCTTAGCACTGACAGTCCCCTCTTTCTATAGTGTTCTGCTCAGGGTGCCGAGGGTTCAGCCAGCTCTCCCCGTCTGAGAACCTCTATCCCTGGCCCAGGTCACTGTCTATCCTGACACTATCATGACATCTCACAGGCAGATGAGTCCCAGGAGGCAGACAGCACATCTGTCTGTTGACTGGCCCCTGCGATTGACGCACCCCAAGATGTGTGTACCCAGAGTATGGATGCAGCGTCTGTTGAATCACTGAACCTAGGTCCTGATTCCTCATGCTGAGCAGCATCGACTGGTCCAAGTGAGCTGGGGAGGCCACAGGCCAGTGACTAGATATTAAAAGCCACAAATCAAACCTGTTAAATCTCATAGGCTCTGTTCTTCAGCATGGCAAGGCATATTTTCTTAATAGCCTGAAAATCGGGCTTTGAGATTCTCACACTCAGATAAAATAAAAAGGAGAGGGAGGGAGAGAGAGAGAGAGAGAGAGAGAGAGAGAGAGAGAGAGAGAGGAGAGAGAGAGATTCTCCTATTCTGTCCTACACCTCTTTGTGCTGTGGCTATAGCTGAAGGTTGGCCCTGACCTCTGACCTCTCCCTAGCTGGGAGCAGCTTCCTTGTTCTCCCTTTGTTGGCTCAGCCCATACCACAGAGTCCTTCAATGGTCAGTCTCTGAGTCTTCAGGTCCAAGCTCTGTCCATATTTCCCTATGCACAACTGCACGTATGGGGTCTAGGAGGGACAAGAAACTCAGAACAGGTCCAGGGGCCCTGAGACACTGAAACAGGCTTGATGGTCAAGCAAGGGCCCCTGAGGTTGGGGTAGGAAGGGATTGAGGCCCAGCAGACCTCTGGGTAGAGGTCTACTCACACAGGGTAGGCTGAGTGATGGCAAGAGGTTGAGATAAGAGGTTTCAGTCAGGGAGAGGGGGTGAAGACTGGTGAGCCTGGTGCCCTGGGTCTGGTTTGGCTAAGCAGATACTAGGACAACAGAAATAGGACCAAGATTCAGGGGCAGGTTGTGTCCCCATTCTAAGATTCCATCCCTTCATGTTATCTCTGAGTCCCAGATACCACCCCACGGGGGGGGGGGGGGCGGAACTGTCAGCATCTCTAAAGGGGACACACACACTCAAGCCAGAGTGGACCTGTCTACTATTGCAGGAGCAGAGAAGAGTGTCCGCTGTGAACTGCGGGGACCCACTCAGGACACAGCAGGCACTGACGTGTCAGGAACAGCAGAGGGAAGGGGAGGGAGGAGGCAGAATGACGCCATAGGCGGGTCTGGCACTGGGGAAGCAGAGGTCCCCAATGGCAGAGGGAAGTCTCAGAAGTATGAGGCGGGGCTGGGACGCTGAGGGGTCCAGGTACCAGCCAAAGAGTTTATCTAACCAGATTAGGTCCAAATGGTCCAGAGACAGGAGCGGTCAGGATGGTGGAAACAGAGGGGTGAGCCAAGGGTACAATGGATACATGGACAGCCTGGGACAGGGACAGGACTGCTGGGTGGGGGTGGGGAGAGGGAGAGGTGGAACCTGGGGCTGTGGGGCCCCCCTCACTCCCGAGACTCAGGGGAGGAACAGGCTGAAATGAAGAGATCTGAGTCTCCGCCTTGAATCTGAGATTTGAGCTCCGAAAATCACAGATATTTTGGATCTCAAATTGCCTGAGTGTCAAAAATCCTGGCCGCCTCCTCCCGCTGTGAGTGGCAATGCGTGATCTGTACTTGGGGCTGTGTACACATCATGTCCTTTTGTTTCCATAGCAACCCTGGGAAATAGAGACTGTTATTCTGCCTGATTTTCTAGATTGGGGAAAAAAAAAACTAGGCTGTAGGTTAGCTACCTCATAGGTGCCAGGGCCAGGACTCCACCCAGGTCCCCTCTGTCATGGACCTCCCTTCAGACCTGTCTACTGTTCTCCACAGACTCCTCAAAGCTACCCAAACTTCAGACACATCTCTCCTCAAAGCATCCGAGTGCACTGGCCCCATGGCTGCATTGGGAGACACCTCAGAAGACAGCCTTCCTCAGAGCCCTGGTCAGAGAGGGAGCCACCAGTCATGTGAGCACCCATGGCACTGGAGAGGAGAGTGAGGTTAGGAGGGTTCCAGGTACAAGAGAAAGATGGGTCCTGAGTGAGATGTGGGCAGTACCTGGGAGACAGACAGATGAGGTGGGTGTCAGAAGGGCACACCAAACCCGTGGAGAGCACAGCTGTCTTCCCGTGCCCAGGTCCGTGCCCAGTGAGCAGCCTTGGCTTCTCAGTTGAGGGGAATGAAAAGGGAGGCTCACACAACAAGAACAAGGAGCCTTGGAAAGGTACAGGGCACAAAGTCCCCCTGACAATGGATACCAGTGTGACAGTCCCCAGACTCCACAGCATACCTAGCACTGAATAAGTGTGTTGGAGTCACTGGTTGAACATACCCTTCCTGTGCAACAGAATCTATGACGATCCTAGGTAATTACAGGGAAAGCTCAGAGAGGTGCAGGCATTTGTCCAAGGTTACACAGCAAAACAGATGGTGGCTGGGGATTGGAACCCAGGTCTGGCAGGATCTAGAGACCTGGCTTCCCGTCCACCTTTTTAAATTTGATTTTAGGGCTCTGTTTTTCCAGAGGAAGGGAGACTTTAGAGAGGAGGCGGTGCTTTCCAGGGTCAACCTACAAGCTGATGGGCCAGGGCTGACCCATTCTGCTGACTGCATGGTTTTCAAAGCTTCAGCTCATGGGAAATGAGGCAGAGTTTTGGTGGTGAGAGGTAGAGCCTGTGGCGGGTCTGCCCCCCTCCGTACCCCCTCCTTTTCTGTCCCTCTCATTCCCCATCTCACAGCATCTTGTGAGATGCACCTGACCTCTGCTACAGCAGAAGCTCACTCGGTAGAAGCACAAGGCAGGAACCCATGAGCATCAGGAAAGAGGGTGAAGTTTGCTGTGCCAAGAGCTGAGCTTGGCACCTTGGAGCTGCCAAACCAGGGAAACTTTTCATTCCCAGAGAGGGGACAGCTGAGGCCTGTGGTGGTCTGTGCTGAGCCTACTCAGCTCTGGGGTCTGGATCTGTGGAAATAGATGGGAGACTGGGGGTTCCTGACTCACCTCACCTCACATTGCTGTCCCAGGGGTGGCAGTCTATGTAATCTGAGCCTTCTGGTAGCTAACATGGGAAGAGGGACAGGAGTTTGAGCTCAGCCTGGGCTACATAGTGAGTTCCAAGGCAGCCTGGGCTACAATGAGAACCTACCTTAGCAACTGAATAAGTAACTACAAAAATAAAATTAAAGCATATTAAAATGATAAGTAAAACACCATAATAAATTGACTGGCCTGGGATCCTCCCACATACACCCGGATGGTCCCACCCACACGGGGCTGCCTGCTGTTAGCCCTGTGTTTCCTGCCCTTGGCCTTAGAGACAGCTGACCTTTGCTTTCTCCTCTCTGCTTCTTCTGTTGTTTGAAAGCCTCTAAAGTCTCCCCTCCTTTAGCCACTAACAATCTCTGGAGGATCCCTGGGAATCAGCTTTATGTGACCCTTGGGCACCTGTGCAGGTCTCAGGAGCTCTGCCCTGCCCCTAAGCAAGCCTGTGGGATCTTGACCAGTCAGCTGTGCAGGCCAAGGAAGCTGGGCCAAGGGACGCTGCTTCAGCTGCTGAGCACCCGCAGGCAGGAAGTTTCTAGGCTTCCTGTGGTCCTTGCCTGCTTGTCTCTGGTCTCTACCCACCAGGGCATCCCTTAGCTAGGGTAACATTATAGAGCCTTGAGACCAGCCAGTGCCTCTGACTCTAACCTAGGATCCTAACTGACAGGATTCTGGGAGGAACACCAGGGATCCAATTGAGTGACTCCATCCATAGGAAGCAAGGGCATGTGCCAGGCAGGGGCTCTGGTGGGAGACGGCTTCCTCATGGATGCTGGTCATGGGAGGCAACTCTGGAAAATGAATTAGGTGATAAAAATCCATGCGCTTAGAAAGGCCTCTACCCACACTGTCCTGATCCCACTGTGGGTGCAGACTCAGGCAAGCTGATCCCGGACATTCACCTCCGACGGTATTTGCGGGGGAAGCTCTGCTATTCTCAGGGGATCTGACGGAAGCAGCAGAGGGAGGGACGTGGGTAAACGATGGTGCATCTAAATGAGGTGCAATTACAGAGCTATTAACATCAGGCTTTTGAGGAATTTTCAATGGTGTGGGGAAACGCTGATGATTTAAGGAATGGTTAGTAAGGAGCGCTGAGCACAGATAGGTCCCAATTATATAATATTTCAGTGTGTGCAGAGAGAAGGGCCAGATGATGGCGGCAATGATGGTGGAGCTGACGATGGTGGTGACACATCTACCATCTTGAGCACTGCCCGTGTGCCAAGGGTTACTGTTAGCTTGCTTAATGTTATAGTGACCCCACAACGTGAAGCCTTATGGTCCTCAATCTACAGACAAGGAAAAGCAGGAAGGGGAGATGATAAGTCTTGCCTCACAGCTGAGAGATGACTTAAGCCCAGTCTGTCAGTCACCAAGCAAGATTGGCCAAGATTCTCTGCCACTTCCTGGCTCTGCAGGCTGCAGCCCAGTGCAGTGTGCTAGGAAAGGTGGACCAGGTGCTCAGCATAGGATGAGCTTCAGAAAATCATGCTGTCCCTACTACCTCACTTTAACAGGGTTGGACTAGATCTGAGGACTGAATCAACCCCGCTCCTCCTTGGACTGCAGATGGCTGGATGGGACTGGAAAGAGCGGGCCCGGTCTTAGGTTCCATCCGGAGGCCTCTGTTCACTTCCCAGGGGCGTGTGTGGGATGCTTGGATATCACAGGGAGCCATCTACCCAGGCCCACTCAGTCCCCTGGAGAGCCCAATTGGGAGAGTCTGTCTCTGCAGAGTCCTAGATTCGTATAGGTGCCCTTCTCTGGAGGCTGGGAGAGCAGACAGCTCATAGCTGACTCCAGGCTCATTAGAGATGTCTGCTCGTCGTTCATCACCCTCAGAGGACAGCAGACACAATGCAGGATTCAGACCCTCACCTTAGCACCCACAGAACGTGGGACCTACACTGCCTTCCCCAGTATGTTGAGGGATTGTGGAACCTTGCTGGGCACCTCCCATTAGAGCTGCATTTCCTGTGCCGGAGACTCAGCGGTGACAGATGGGAAGGCTCCCTCCTTCACACACTGGAATCTCAATTGCACAGGCCACCTGAGTGTCACCTCCTGCCATGAGTGTATGCACATCTCCCCAGCTGCTGTGTGACAGGGTCATCTAGGTCTCCTAAAGGTCTCCTAAAGAGTGAAGGAAGAGGCTTCTGGAAGGAGAAAGAAGACTACACGTTCCTCTCTGCCCTTCCCACCCCTGCCTTCTGCCACTGCCTTCCTCTCCAGAGTCCTTGGAGCTACTGATTTCTTCCAGGCCATGCTGGCCCCTGGGTCCTGGGGCAGTCTGGTTGCTGTGTACACCTCAATAGAGACAGAGACACTAGTCCCTCCTCCTCATGACTGTCAGCTTGCCCTGATGCACTCATAGGCTCTGGAGCCAGATAGCAAGCAACACTGGGCAGTGTGCGTGGATACTGTGTCCACAGAGAGAAGCTTGTCACCCCCGGGCTCCACACCCTGAGAGCCTGAGGAAATGAGGAAAGCAAGTCACAGAGAAGTGTGCTCATCAATAGCATTGCTGCCATGCCCCACGAGAGGAATATCAACTTCTCAGCATCTCTGGTAGAGGGGACAGAAGGGGTATATGTGAGTGGATGTGCCAATGTTTCTAAGAACAAATACACACAGTCAATGCCTGAACCAAACCCACTTATAAATGAGTCTCTGGAGCAAGCTGGCAGTGCCTGGTCCATCTCAGAACCACCTAGCTGTGTAGAGCACATGGCTGCCCTGATGTTGCCTATCTCACACCACAGTGGCTTTGTAAACCCTTTTCAGGAAGCTGAAAACATCCATCCATCCTTCCATCCATCATCCATCCATCCTTTCACTCACCCTCTTGTTTCCTCATTCATTCATTCATTCATTCATTCATTCATTCCTACTGAGTGCTTGCCATATACCAGGTGCCCCTCTAATTTCCAAACACACAGTAGTAGCCATAATGCCTTTTTGAGACCCATGATTTCTTGAGGGAAATCTAAGATTCCCATCAGTCAAGCAGTGAGGATTCGGTGCAGGGCCATTGTGAACAGGGGTTCATGTTGGGTCATTCTGGACACTCCTGGGGACTTTTAGGCTGGGCTCACGTGTGCCAGGAAACTGACACTACGGCTTTACTCAGGATCTGTTTCCTTGGAGATGCAACCAGCGCCTTAATACATCACTCACAGCCTACAAGGATCCCATGGATGGGGGACTTTGGGGTCTGATAGAGGAATGTGAACCTCCAGCAAAAGGCAGGTTCTGCAGAGGCAGCCTGGCCCCTGCCTCCTCGTCCCTCAGGCACAGCTGAGCATGTTAAGCTTAACCGGTTTTGCAATTAAAGGATGCGGAGAACAGCTGTTGTAATTAATTTACAGAAACGCGTTGGGAGATGATATATCACGGTCCCACGGAGTCCTTACCTGAACCTAAGTTCAATCCCAGGAGGGCCGCTCCTCCCGAGAGAGAGTGTCAGGTTCTTGTGACGCATGTGGGCACACATGTGGAGGTCAGAGGTCAACTTTGTGAAGTCTGTTCTCTCCTGCCTCCTTTACATGGACTCCAGGGGCTGGACTGATTGATGTCTTCAGCATTGCAGAGGGAGTGCTTTATCCACTGAGCCATCCCACCCGCCTTTTGGTTGGTTTTCTTCATACTATAAACATCGATGATCCGGACTACATGCTGTATTTTATCATTAGTAACTGCCCAACATCTTTACCTGACCAACAGGCCATGAACTGGGAGACCACACTTGTCCAAACTATAGCTGACCTCTTGCTCAGTGAGAAATGGAGTGTGTAAGATGGCTGCAAACTAAAAAAAAAAAAAAAAAAAAAAAGCCGGGCATGGTGGCGCACGCCTTTAATCCCAGCACTCGGGAGGCAGAGGCAGGTGGATTTCTGAGTTCGAGGCCAGCCTGGTCTACAGTAAAGTGAGTTCCAGGACAGCCAGGGCTATACAGAGAAACCCTGTCTCGAAAAAACAAAAACAAAAACAAAAAGCAAACAAACAAAAAAAGATGGTTGCAAACTGCAGGAGCTCAGTGAGTGTCTATGTAAACTGGCTGCACACAGTAGGCACTCAGAAAATAAATGCCTGTGCAAGCAGACTGCACACAGCAAGTGACCAGTGAACTGTGTGGCTGTGTGAGGTGGGTGCACACAGTAGGCGCTTAGTGAATAAATGACTATCAGTTGGGTGCACATAGTAGGTGATCAGTGAATCAATGGCTGTGAGTTGGGTGCACATAGTAGGTGCCTGGTGAGCAGTAGACACAAGGGTAAGAATTCTGAGAAGTTTTCTGAGTCCTACACAGGCCTTAGGTGGCCCTCTGCCCTTCTCCTGCTCTCCCCACCCTCAGCACCCAGGTCTGTTTTGAGGGTGTTACTGCCAAATGTCCCACTTAGACAGCTCATTCCCAGGAGCTCTGTGCTCGGCAGTGCCTGAGCCTGATGCTGCCTGGCCTTCAGGCAATGTCCTTTGTGCTCAGTCCTAGGTGCCGGAACAAACCCTGATCAAGTCGTGACCCTTTTGGGGATCTTCTTGATGTCTTCTATAAGCCAAGGTCACACCCCTGAACCTGAGTGTCATTCTGCTTGACACATCCATCCTCCTGCCCACGTACCCCTCAGCCAGAGGTAAGTGCACTTATGCACAGCCAAGTCCTTAGTGTTGACAGCCTTTGGAAAGAGAAGTGCCCCCTTATCCAGGGAAGCACCCTGGCACCTTCACTTGCCTCCACTGCCCTGGTGTTGGGTCAGTCTGTCCTTACCTTGGCCATTTCTTGTCATGCCTGGATCCCTCTGGTCACATAGTAATGCTGAACCCAACACATTTGAGCTTAAATAAAGCACTCACTGTACCTGTAACCTACTCTTGAGTTGCTTGCCCCTGAGGAGGGCAATCCTTTCCTTACCCCCACCACACCCTTAAAGTCTCTGGGGGATCCCGGAAAGCCAAAGGTTTTATTACTCCTCACTCACCAGCAACCCCTGCCTCAGGGTCTGGGTTCCCACCGCTCCCTCCATCTGGAGGTGGTTGCCTCTGCATACTTGACTGGAATACTGGCTGGATGTCTGGGCAAGGTAGTAGCTGAAGTCCCCCACATCCCAGCCTCCCAATGGTGATGCTGGACTGTATGTTTTATGGCTTAAGATGGTGTTCTTCCTGATTTTATGTCAACTTGATACAGGCTGGAGTCATCAGAGAGGGGGCAATCCCAATTGAGGAATTACCTCCATAAGGCTGGGCTGTAGGTAACCTGGAAGGCATTTTCTTAATTAGTGATTAATGGGGGTGGGAGGGTGCCCACCCCATTTTGTATTGTGGGTGGGGTCATCTCTGGGCCGGTGGTGGAGCAAGCCTTGAGGAGCACCCAGTAAGCAGCACTTCTCCACAGCCTCTCTGCATCAGCTCCAGCCTTCAAGTCCCTGCCCTGTTTGAGTTCCTGTCCCGACTTCCTTCAGTGATAAACAGTGATCTGGAAGTGTAAGCCAAATAGTAAACTCTTTCCTCTTCCACTTGCTTTTGGTCATGGTGTCACATCACGGCAATAGAACGCCCAGCTTGGACAGAATGAAGGAGGAGTGTTGAAGATGGAGAGGGCTGAGTGGAGGAGATGTCCCGCTCTGGAGACTTTTCACACAAGGAGTCTCTGCTTCCAACAGGGAATATCATCAAATACAGGTGACTGCCTGCCACTTGTTGCTCTGAGAGGCTTATGACTGGCATGCAGCGAGCCTGGGAAGATGGAGGAGGGGCCAGAAGGGCTGTGCCTGCTGAGGCTTCCTCCTCAGGCAGGAAAAAGGGAAAGAGCAAGGTGGCTCTTCAAGAGGGTCTGAGAGGAGAGACCTGGGGTCTGAGAGGAGAGACCCGGCTCCTGTCAAACAACCACCTTCCCCTTTTTTTTGGGGGGAGAGGAAATGCGCCCCAGGGTTGTAGTCAGCGGGACGTCAGCAGGTGACAAAGGGCTCTTCTGACTCATGGGAGAGGACAGAGAAACCCAGAGGCAAGCATGGCTGTAAAAGGCCTACTGTTCTCTGGTGTCAATTGTATGCCCTCTTGCTGTCTCTCCTCCCTGTGTCAGACACACACATCATTCATCCTGAATCAGGCCATGATGTTAATTAAAGGTGGTTCTATTATGAAGAGATGCATTAGGCATCCTGTAATCAGCCCACAATAACGCAGGAGGAAGCCTGGGGTTCCTGTGAGTACAATAACCGTGCAGGCTTCCCAGGGGCTCCTCACAGCCTGCACTTAGAGAATGAGATATTATTCCATATGTGTGGACTTGCAAACCATTACAAATGAGTGAAAATTTTAAATTAATACACCGGGCCACAGTGAAGGTTAAACTCGGCCCTGGGTCAAGGAATCTATGAGAACTGAGACAGACTCTTACCATGAGGAAAATTCTAGAATGGAAAGGAAGCAGTAGTTATAGTAGCCATGCCCTGGGGTCATCTTTCAACTAGCTCACCTGGGGTTTGCACCTTCAGGGGAGAACACAAACTCACTTAGCTGTGTTGACCCAACTTCCACCCTGGTCATCTGGAGAGGTCACCGTCATGGAAGCCTATGCTGCCCCCCCCCAATCCTTAAACTGTCTTAGCATGGCATCCTGTGCCCTGGGGTGTGAACAGGACTCTCCCTCCTTCTGCCCACGCTGGAGGGTGCACTGAGTTCTGGAACTGTGTTCCCGCCAGGTCTGCAGGTTCGACTCTTTGCTGTTCTTCTACAGCCTCCGTGGTGTTTCTTCTGACTGGCTCACTCAGCTTTAAACACCAGGGGGAGCATGGTGTGGTGGCTCAGGCCTGTGTTCAGAGGCAGAGGCAAGTGGATCACCTCACGACCTAGAACAGCCTGGTTATGGAGTGTGAGTTCCAGGCCAGCCTGGGCTATAATGCCAGCCAGATTGGAAAAACAAACAAACAAACAAACAAACAAACAGTGGGCGTCACCTCCTCCAGGAAGCCTTTCTACATTATTCATCCCATTTTGTTTCTATTTTATTTTATTATTTTTGTTTTGTTTGTTTTTTTGTTTTCCTATAATCAGTCCACCTGGCCAATCTCAGAGAAGTTCACTGACTGAGTTCAAGACATTTACTGCGTGCTTCTTTGGAGCCAGCTGTCGGTTGACAGCAGCTCAGTGGATCTTGGCTGGACACATGTGTCCTGAGTTTCCCGTGGCTTCCGGCTGACCCTGGCTGCAAGGAGTGACCTAAGCTACAGCGGCTGACCTTGGCAGAGGTGACAGCATTCCTTGGCTCTATTCCTAGTGTCTCTTGTCCTCCAAAAGTCTGGACTAGGCATGTCCTCGCAGTGGTGGTTGTGACACAGGAGCCAGCCAGCCTGCCAGCCACACGGTGGCTTCACATCTGCTCTCTGTTCAAGCCTTGCAGGGAGCCCTGTGGCCTCAGTCAAGGCTGAAACCAGCCATCTTCCCACTGAGAAGCTGGACAGCAGAGTCCAGATGTGGAGGAAGGTGAGGACAGTCCTTGTGGCACTCAGCTAGATGAGTCCAAAACGTGGTGACATTTTAAGGGGCTTTATTGCCTTATTGTGGGCATTCAGGAAACCCTGTATGTACTTAACATACCAGACAGTTGAGTTTGACAAATGTCTGAAATCAGCATAGCTACATGGATAATAAATGTACCTAAACCACCTCCATTCAGTCTCTCTCCTCCCCCCCCCCCCTTCCTTCTCAACCTCTGGGCAGTTTGCTTTCCAGGGGGTAAAGAGGTGTGCACCGTGGCTTTATTTTGCATGTTAAAAAAATGGCTACAGATGTTGAATGTCTCTTGTCACCATCTTTCTTCCTTGCAGAAGTGTGTACTCAGAGAAAAGCCTTTACAGCCAACTTTTTAAAAAATTATTGTTGTCTTTAGAGGGCTCTTTGTATATTTTGGAGATTTAACATATGTAATTTATTAAATATGTACTTATTTTCTCCTAGGCTGTGGCTTGTCCTAGGTGAGGTTTTAAAACGCGCGGATTGACCCCTACCCTACCCCGTATCAGTAGTTATCAAGGGTGTCTCTGAGTGGCCAGTGCAGGCAGGAAGAGAGGCTGCTCCATTCTCCATAAGAACAAAGAAATGGCCAAAAATAACAAGACAGGCAACTTGAGAAGCCGCATTGAATCCATCTCCCTGTCGCGTGTGACCCTGATTTTATAGGGTTTTCTAGGAATCAAAGTCACAGTAGGGGTGTGAGTGGCGGGTGGGAAAGGAAATGGGTCCAGAAACTCCCCGCAAGCCCCACTGCCTCGTAGACCGGTCTTTGCTGGTCCAATGTCGCCCTCTAATGGCTACAGTCCCCAGCCAGCCTCGGCGCTCAATCCCTCTGGGCTCCACCAGGCACCGGAGGAGAAAGAAATGGCAGAGTCCACTTCAGTTCCAAACTTTCGAAGAATGATAGTATTTCCTTCACTGAGAAAATCTCTCGGTGGAAATGAATTGAAGCAAGAAAGCTCCAGGAGAGTCTGCTGCTGCATGCCTCGCACTGCACTCGTCCAAATGCAGCGGCTCAGAACAGACTCCAGCGCAGCGCTGCGGGGTCCACCCTGCAGTGTGTCAGCAGCAGGGCTCAGCCTGGAGCGCTGGGCACTGTACAGTGTGGCTTCGCATTCACGTGCTTGGGATTTCGGGATAGCTGGCCTCCGGCGCTTGGGGCTTGTTATTAAGCAGAATGTTCACCTGCGCACCTCAAACCCACTCCTGTCTGGCCATCCGCAAGCCCTGTATTTTCATCTGTGTCTGTCACCCAAGCCCAGCCAGCCCCCTTCATCGCCTTTGGAACCACAAAGAGGAGGCCACCCTGCTTCCCGCCTTCCAGAAGCGAGGGTGTGGTGCAGGAATCACAGCGTGGGAGTAGACAGATGTCTTAGCTGCCGAGATCCCTGCCTGGCATCTTCCTCAATCGGTCCTGCTTCTTGCTGCTAGGATATGACTTGAGCATGCTCACCTCAGATCTCTCTATCATCTCTTAAACATCAGTGTGCCCCACTTCCAGAGCTGTTTTCGGGGATACCCCCATGTCCTGCAGCTGAGCATTTCATCTGTGTTCACCTCAGCACATGCCTGACCCCAGGAAGCAGCTTGATGCACTCCCGGACACCTCCAACCGACCGACCTTAGACAGCTGTGACCCCACGTGGCTCAGGAGCTCAGCCCAAAGGCCACCGGTCCAGTCCCTGAAGACCTTAAAGCAAGCACATTGATTGTTCTGTGCCTCGGTTTCCCCATTTATGAACTCTTCCTATTGGCTTCTGGGTCGTGGCGGGCAGGGGAGTGTCTTGGGTGGGTGGAGCTTTTAGTCATAGAGTTCCCCTGCTGGGACTGTTCTTTGGAAACTGGAACTCGAAAATGAGGGACAGAATAAAGTCACCGCACCTGCTCGGGTGCACATTTTATTGAACAGCTACTCTGTGCTGGGCTCTTGGCTAACACTAGGGACATAGTGCCAGTCAAGCCAGAGGCTGTTTCTGCTTCCAGGAAACTCACACAGCCTAGGGCCTAAGACAAACAATAAACAAGTAAGTAATGAATTAATGGGGGCACAGACAAGAGAAGCAGACAGCCTTCCCGTGGGGGGTACAAAAGCTAAGTCCTCTAGACAAAGCAAGGCCTCTCATGGGAAGAAGGAACATCAGGCTAAGAGACCAGCATGCTCGGGAGCCTGGAAGTGAGAGGAACCATGGCTCACAGGGAGACCTGCAGGGAGAGCCTGGGGCCAGGAGAGTGCCAAAACCTAAGGTAAAGCTACAGCGGGTGGATGTGGTTGGGTAACACAGGGCCTTCAAAGACCCATCAGGTGCCTGGGCTCCATTCAAAGAGTAGATGCTTGCTTGGCATGCGGGGACAAAATGCTGGATAACCCTGGCTGGGGGCAGCAGTGCAAAAACACTTAGGCAAAACATTGGCCTTCCCAGTAGTCACATGATCACTGCATCCATTGCCAATCTGAGGACTCAAGGGAGGCTATCATCTCCCACCCACACTGAGGCCCGCAGACACACCAGAGAGACTCGCTCTGAAATCCCAGCCAATCAGACCCCACGTGTACACTCTGCTGTGAAGATGTGAAAGGGGCTTTCTTTTCAAAAATTAAATTAAAATTTATGTATGTGGGCATTTTGCCAGCCTGAATGTCTCTATACCGTGTGTGTGTGTGTGTGTGTGTGTGTGTGTGTGTGTGTGTGTGTTGTGTTAACCGCAGAAGCCAACAGAGGGCGTCAGATCCCTGGAACTGGAGTTACAGACAGCATGTGGGAGCAGCCATGTGGGTGCTGGGAATTGAACCAGATACAAGAGCCACAAGTGCTCTTAACTACAGAGCCATCTCTCCAGAGTGAGAGGCTTTCTTTTAAGGACAAAGTTTATTCATTTGTTTCGTGTCATGGGGAGGTGGGTGTGTGCTCCATGGTGCACTGTGGAGGTCAGAGGACAACTTGGGCTAGTTCTCCCCATCACCACGTGTGTCCTGGGGTTCAAACTTTGGTTCTCAGGCTCTGAATCAAGCCTTCATCTGTTGCATGGTCTCAGAGGCCCAAAGCTTTCTTAAGAAAGTGACTGTATCTGAGAGTAGGAGCAGAGGGGGAAGGCCTGGGTCCTAGGACAGCATGTCCCCTGTCCTGATGGATGGTCTTCAGCCAGAAGCACCGAGGCACAAGGTTCTAGTATCACCAACCTCAGTAAGGAGCTTGACCTCCCGACACGACAGAGGGACAACATGGTGGACATGTGGCTCCTGGCTTGTGAGGCTGGTATAGAAGTAGCCAGACTGTGCTGTGGCAATTCCCTGACAAACAGCACAGAGGTTTTTGGGGTTTTTTTTGGGGGGGGGTGGGTTTTTTGTTGTTATTTTATTTATTTATATTTCATATGCTATACCTCTTCCCTGTTTTCCCCAACACAGCCCCGTCAACCACCTATCCCCTCCCCCCTGCTTCTATAAGGGAGCCCACCCACCCACTCCCACCTTAGCATCCTAGCATTCCTCTATCCTGGGTC
This sequence comes from Mus musculus, assembly GCF_000001635.26. Lineage (NCBI taxonomy): Eukaryota > Metazoa > Chordata > Mammalia > Rodentia > Muridae > Mus > Mus musculus. The sequence continues at coordinate 2,614,541 of NT_187023.1, read as the reverse complement.
ATTGAGCCTCCACAGGACCAAGGGCCTTCCCTACCATTGATACCCGACAAGGCCATCCTCTGCTACATGTGCAGCTGGAGCCATGGGTCCCTCTGAGTATACTCTTTGGTTGGTGGTTTAGTACCTGGGAGCTCTGGGGGGGTCTGGTTGGTTGATATTATTGTTCTTCCTATAGGGCTGCACACCCCTTCAGCTCCTTCAGTTCTCCCCCTAACTCCTCCATTGTGGTCCTCATGGTCTGTCCAGTGGTTGGCTGAGTGTAACTGTATCTGTATTGGTCAGGCTCTGGCGGAGCCTTGGAGGGGGACAGCCATACCAGGTTCTCATCAGCACAGACTTTTAAAGACAAACCTTTTTAAACAAGATTTTTTGGGGGCTGGGGGACACACACATTCTCTGTTGTGGGAGCAGATGGCTCCAGAATCAAAGGTCTCTTACGTAACCGCATCAGAGCGCAGCTGCCTGCCTGCTACACTGTAGTGCGGGCCTGTGGAGCCTTGAAGTTATGACAATTCCAGTCATGGTTGAGAGAGCCTAGGTGGCTGCACCACGTGTGTCACCACTCTTCCAGGAGAGAAAGGAAAACTGAGCCAACACAAAGAACGCCAGGATTGCATGGTGAAAGGCCTTGCTGGAGCCGTTGGCAACACTACACTGACAGATACAATCGCTTTCTCTTTCTCATGTCACTCGGAGTCTAGTGTGGGTTTCTTTCTGGGCTCCCATGTCCTGGCTCCAATCAGGACTGAGGTATGGCTGAGGCAGCCTGCAGGTGTGGGAAGCTGTGTTCTCCCTACCCACAGCTTCTGTCTGCCGTGTTCATTTTGAGTCTCCCTCCTCTCTCTCCTTCCCTCCCTATCCCTTCTTCCCTCCCTCCCTCCTTCACTTTCAGTTTTTGTTGCAACATGGTCATATATATCCCAGGCTAGCCCCACTATGTAGCACAGGATGACCTTTCATTCTTGATCCTCCTCCCTCTGCTTTCAAGTGTTGAGATTACAGACTTGTGCGCTGCCATACCTGACTCGGTGACAGTTTCCTTTAAAACAATTTTTTGGAGATTTTAGTTTTCTGGTTTTATGTGTATGGGTACTTGACCTGCGTGTGTGTCTGTGCACTGTGTGCGTGCAGTGCTTGTGGAGGCCAAAGAGGGCACTGGATCACCTGGAACTAGGGTTAGAGACTGCTGTGAGCCATCATGTCAGTGCTGGGACTCGAACGCAGGTCCTCTGCAAGAGCAGCCAGTGCTCCTATCCATGACTCCAGCTGCTCAGTGACACATCGTCGTTGCATGTGATGGGAACAGATGCAGCAGTGACCTCACATTTTGGAAGGTGTGAGTTTGGAGGTAGAACCCCTCTGGTGAGAGATGAGGAGGTCCTTGAGGCCTGAGTTTGATGCTAGGTTTAGGATCTCCTCCTTACTGAGGAGGCTGGGCCACACAGGGGGCTGAGCTCACAGTAGGTGGCATGCCTGCTGGGTTGGTACTTCTGCTGGCTGGTGGTGATGCTGGTGCTGATCCAGATGCGGATGCAGATGCTGATGCTCTGATGCTGATGCTGATGCAAGTGCTGCTGATTCTGACGCTGGTAATGAAGAATCTGATGCTGATCGTGCTGATGCTCCTGATGCTGATCCAGATGTTGATGCTGATCCAGATGTTGATGCTGATGCTGATGCTGCTGGTTCTGCTGATGCTGATGTCCCTTGCTTTTTCACCCTTGCTAAAAGGATCTCCTCACAGCAGTCCTCAGCCCAGCTCTCTGTGAACTTCTGAGAGTGAAGTGGTTTCAGCTGCTTGTCTCTCCTCTGTAGAATGTTGTCCAGGAAGGCCAGCCTGCTGTGAACGCTGCTACCTCTGCAAGGCCCTGAGCCCAGTGTGAACCACATGTCTGAAAAGCCTAGATCGATCATGCCCCGCACATCTCTGTCCTCCTCCGCACTGCACCGCCCTCAGTGGGTGATCACTGTTGTGTTCCTGTTGAGACCCTGCTGCGTTTACAGAAGAAGTAACTCCCTCTGCTGTGGGGAAATCTGTCCTGTTGAGACAGGTGCCCTGTGACCAGACAGCCCAGAAAGGTCCAGGGCCAGGAATCTGTTGGACAGTGATCACTGAATGTACCCATGGCTCTCTGGCGGGCCAGTTCCCAGTGGCTCAGCAGGTCTCATCACAGAGTATCAGGCGCGTACAGCTATAGGAATGGAGAGGAAGCAATTGGTTGGCTCAGAGACAAGCGTGTAATCTCGGTTCATCATTCCCTTTGCCCTTGGGTTGAAAGACACCATTCTGTTATGATTACTTAGCTGTGAGGATCCAAGACTGGCCTCACTGGTGTCCAGTCCAGGGAGAGACTGTGTAGAAATAAAGGCAGTTCAGACACAAATCCAGGTGAGATGGAAAGAGAAACAGCCGGAAGGCGGAACCAACCAGATGCGAGAGCAACAGTCTAGTCGGCTGCTCACTCACTAGTCAGGTACACGCTTGCCTGTACCCACCGGTGACATCTGCTCGAGGCCGCACATGGTCCAGTCTCCTGAGGTGTTTCTTTCTGGCTGGGTTGGTGTGTTATTTACTTTTTTAAATGCTGTGACACAATACTCCACGAAGGCAACCTTGGGTAGGAAGGTTTTTATTTCGGCTCCCAGTTTAGAGTATGACCCTCACAGCACAGGAGTTGTGGCAGCAGGATCCTGAGGCAGCTGGTCAGGTTGCATCTGAGGTCACGACACGGAGAGAGGTGAATGCTGGCGCTCAGAGCACATTTTCCTTTTCCGTCCAGGACCACAGCCCACGGAATGATGTCACCCACCTCTTCAGCAATACCCTTGTAGACACACCCGAAGACGTGTTTCCAAATAGCCATTCTATCCCCAGTCGTGTTAGCAATAAAGATTAACCATCGGTGAGGTGACAGAATGTATTTGAATATAAAGGAATGGACTCAAATGCAGCTGTTTACATGGAGGAAATGAGGGGCTCAGAGAAGTCATGTGATCCACCCACGGTCACACAGCTGCCCAGTCTCAGCTCTGTGTCACTGAGGCAGGAGCACTGTCTCCCATCCATCACTGTCCTGTCAGCAGTGGTGACCTCACACTCCTGCCTCCATGTCTCTCCCACGAGGACAGACTGTACCTTTAGACAAGAACCCAGGTAAACCCCTCCTTAGGTTGCTCGGACAGGTTCCTCACAGCAGTGAGAAAGCTGACTGAGGCTGGGCTGTTTCAGTCCTCCCCGGCAGTGCTCCTCGGCACTGAGTGAGATTCAGGTTCTTCTTAAATGGATTGAGGTTCTCTTAACACTCAAATCCTCCCCATGGAGCACCGACAGTGCCTGGCTTGGGCAGTCCGCACCAGCCTGGCTCTCCAGGAGAGATCTGGAAAACAGTACTGGACTCCCAGAGTCCCCAGAAGCTGCCTGCCACACTGCAGCTCACAATCATGAGGTATGTATGGGACAGGAAAACACCTACGCCCCATCAGTTGACCTTGTGGCAGGTATGTTAGGGTCATTGTCAGATAGCAATACTGGGAAAGCCAGGGTTCATATCAGGGGTCTGGGTCTGAATGTGGGCTGGGACCTACCCTGCAGGGTTCCTTCTCGTGCTGCTGAGGCTGCCAGACTTCCCTGGAAGCCTCCTGCCAAGGGGTCTGCAGCAGGAACAAAGTGAGCACCATTTATAACGGAAGCCACACACTTACACCCAACTAAAGAACTCGCTGGCAACAGGGGCTCCGTGTTCTGTTCCACAGATGAACCCAAGTCCCTGACCCTGAAGCAGGGCCTGAGCATGTTCAGAGCACCTCAGCCTTCCCCTTCCCAAGACCATCCTGGTGCAGGGTACTTCCAGAGAGCAAGGGAGGGATGGAGGGGAGCCTGGGGGAAGGGGAAGGTTCTCCCAGGAGGGAAGTGACCAGAGGAGACTCCCCACGGGAGTGGAACCTCTGAGCTAGCCACTGTAGTAACTGCACTTGAGCCAGTGGGATGGAAAGACCCTTACTCCCACCTTGGTCTCCCTAACTAAGGCCACCTGGGCTCAGTATACCCAGCTAACTGAAGCTTAAGTACAGGGATTGTGATCATGACATTGTTGTGAGCCCTTGGGAGAGCCACTGGGTCTCTCTGAGTGGTCTCTATGCTGGGGCCAAGTAGGAGCCAAATGCATGCACTTTTAGGAGAGGGAGGGCAGGAGAAAAAGTGGTGGGAGAGAGGAAGGGAGGGAGGGAGAGAGAGACAGAGGCAGAGAGACAGAGACTTGATTTCAGGTAACACAATACTCCATGTGGCAGGTGGGCTCAGTGACTTCACTGCAAACACTGCCCCTCAGTGACGCCCTGGCCTGAGTTGCAGGTACTGAGGAAAGCATCTGCCCTCAGGTCTCTTCAGACCTAGCTGGAAGGGTCAAGTGGCTCTAAAAGGCAGCTCAGAGCTACAAAGCTATTGGATCCCAGCATAAGGTCTATAGGGGGCTACAGTCTGGTCAAGTTGTCCTCTCTAGCCCTGTGGAATGTCACCCATGGGGTCAAGTGTATGACAGAGCCCAGGCAGAGCCCCTTCACAGTGCCAGCTCTTAGCCTAACGGCAGATCTGTCTGAGTTTTTGTCACCACCCTTTCCTGTCCCTACCCGAGTCTGAAGACCCAGAGGACCTCCCCTAGCCAGTGCCCTTCACTAGCTCTGCCCACCTCGTTCATTCCTCCTCCAGCTCAGCAAGGTCCTGTTGCCTCCCGCCTTCTTCATCACAATCGAGGCCCTAAGAGGCACAATGAAGCTTCACCAAACCTTTTAAGAACGATGTGTTTCCTGCTCACCCGTATTCTCACACTGGTATTCTGTATGCCAGCAATAGCAGGGTCAAGAGAAATGGAAGAAAAAGAGACATGAAACCAGGGTCTTCATTGAGATAAAGAGGGAGTGTTTGAGTGGAGTGTGAGTCTGTGGTGTTTCCTGTGGGCTGCTGACAGGGGAGAGGTTGACGAGCCTTTCTTATCTTTCTTGGAGCTTTCCATACAGAAGGATGCCAGCCCTGCTGCCACAGCCAGCAAGACGCACCCCTTCCTCATCAACTCAGTACAAGACACCTTTCCCATCAGCCAGGTGCAGCTCACCAGAGTAGGAGCCTACTGAAGTGTCCGTGGTCCGTCCCTACTGCATGGGAAGGAGTGTTGACGGGGTGGGGCAATGACAGTCCACTGAGATCCCAAGTCTCCAACTCTCCTCAGTTGTTGGAAACACCCTCTTCACAGCCAGAAATCCATGTGTAGGAGCTGAGCTACGTAGTAGTAGTAGAGATGGGGTGTGGCTCCATCGAGGTGGACATTTGACTCTCCCAATCATCCTGGGGTCCCAACACTGAACTGATGGCGACCTTTGTGGGGGTCATAGAAGAGAGAAGAGCTTTTCTTTCCCAGAATCCTATTCAACAGGAGACTCTCAGGCATGGCCCTACAGTCCTGGGCTGATGACTGGTGGCCAGCAGGGTTGATCCCTGAGTGGGCTGTAGTCTAATGACTTTATCAGGGCTGCAAGGGAAGTCCTGGTCCCCTCATTGCAGATGTGCCTCCAGCTTACCTGGGCCTCAAAACCTAGTGAGCAGGAGCCCCAGGCACTTCTGCTCCTTCCCATTCCCCACTCCTATCAAGGAGCCGTCCTCCCTTGTCCCTGAAGGCAGATCTGCCTGAGGCAGAGAGGGCTGCCCCAGAATACCTGGACAACCTTCTGGAGAATTCCAACCTAAAGGCTGCAGGTCTGAGCCCAGTGAACTGTGGCTGTCCCTCCCTCCTGGATGTCCTGTTCTTCCAGTTTGTCATTCAAACAACTGGGCTTCCTCAAGGGAGCCGGTGTTAGTGTCTTTGGCCCACAATGCACCTCTCTTTCTCAGGCTCCACATTTTTTTTTTATTCACTGTAGGACCCCACCCCACAGGATGCTGTAGCTCAACTTCAGAATAAGTCGTCTCTCCTTAATTAACCTCTCTGGAAATGCCCTCATAGATACGGGTGGAAGTGGGGTGGAGGTGTGACTCCTAAGCTAGCCAATTTGACAATGGGATAAACCATCTCAGGAGGATGGATACTCGGGTGCCTGCACAGGGCTCACATTCTCTTCTAGTCCATGACAGAGGCAGAGAAAATGGACCCAGAGTCAGGTGGAGAGAAGAAAGGAACTAAAAAAAAAAAAAAAAAAAAAAAAAAACCCTAGATGTGCACAAAGACTCAAAGTAATGGCTAGTAGCTCCACTGGCCCTCTGCTACAGGCTCCAGCACAGGGGCAGGAAAACAAAAGGGTTCGTTGGTTATCTGGAACGCCTGGGGCCTTAGGCTCCCAGGAGCTTCTAGTCCCCTACACTCCCTAAGCTAATGTATGGGCAGGAGGGAGGCAGGAGGCAGGAGGAGAGAAGCTGGACAAGCCAGGCCACCCCTGGGAGCAGGATGCTTATCTGGGCCCAAGAATAGAACTGCAGGGCGCACAGAAGCACAGGCAGGCAGTTCTCGCTCCCCAGCCTGTCAGCACTGGGGAGTGATCAGACTCTTAAACAGGCCTCATTATTTCTCCCAGGGCTGTGACGCCCTTTGGAAAAATGGATGTTTGCTGCCAGCTCGTCCCCTGAAGACACGTTTGTCACAGGCTATTGTGTAAATCCATGTTTGGCCCATTTTTAAAAAACTGCGATTTACCCAGTTGTCTAGTCTCCTCCAACCTCTAAAATGTGGCTGTTATTAGGAGCTCAGGAAGGAGCCAGAAAATGTCACTGGGAGGGAGGGAGGGAGGGCTGGGGGGAGGGCAGCTGCCTCTGGTCTTCTGCTGTGGAGAAAGCCTCCTGAACAGAGGACAGGAAGTGATGGTACCCGGGGGCAGAAAACAAGTCCAGAACATTCTAAGGAAAGAGTTTGGGATGCTGGAAGCATCTGCCTTCACCCTCATTCACTCCAAAGAGTCTCACTGAGCCCTGCTATGTGCAGACCTGGAGAAACAGCTAATGACAAATAGGTCTCAGTCACCAGGAGCCAGTGTGCTGGGCTGGGAGGAAGAAAGAGATAGATACCGGATGTAATCAAGGCCATCATGGGAGGAACGGTGTTAGGGAGGGAGCCATGCAGGGTGACATCATTAGGACTCTCCTGAGGCCGGCCGGCATGGACAGTGATCATTGTGTGCTGTAGGGACAGAGAGGGTTTCTCTGGGATGAAAACCAAGGACACCAGGAAGGAGCTGGTGAAATGGCTCATCAGGCAAAGGCACTTGCTATGCAAACCTGGCAACCTGAGTTTCATCTTTGGACCCCACCTTAAGGTGGAAGGAGAGAGCTGACTCTACAAGTCGTCCTCTGAGCACCACAGGACACGCTACAGCACTTGCCCCCACACCCAATTATGATAGTTTAATAGTGGATGAACTTGCCTTGGGGATGCTCAGGTCCAGGCTGTGAGCTTCAGGATGGGGCCAGAGGAGACACTGGCAGGAAGTAACATTTGAGCATCCCTCCAGGTAGACAGATAAGAGCTTTCTTTTTACATTAGCGCTGGACAGAAAGGCATAGACCCCAGTCAGTAGAAAACATCCTAGAACCATGAGTGTCCCATGCAAAAGGGAACACTGAGAGGTTGTCAGTATCCTGGGGTGCAGTGTATGACCGCCCTCAACTGGCCCTGAGCAGGGTGGGCTGTATCCTAAGGCAAGAGGACCTCAAGTCTTGCAGGTGTTTGGCCGGCCATGGACTATACCAGCTGTAATGGGCAAGCATGACCAGCACAGCATGCTCTGGATCCAGAGAGTGAAAGGTGAGACATTGGTTTGTCTGTCTTTGTCCTACCCTCCCCCATTCCCAGCAAATCAACAAAGCGAGAGCATCCATGTTTAAAATGCTAACCACAAACATAAACTTCTGACCATGCCCACTGGGTCCCGAGGATCTGAAGGCAGATTGGGGAAGACAAAGCTTCAGTAACTTAGGCTACCTCCCGTGGGGACCACACCCAAGGACAGGAAAGCTGCCCCACCCACCTCTGACAGCCTTCCCCCTCATCCTCGCCTAGCCTGGAAGTGCAGGCAACACCCAGACCTCCCCCACTTAACCACTCCAAACCTTACTGATCTCCTCCCTTGAAGGAGCAGTCCCTGAAGGCCAGCCCCACATAACCAGCCCAAACCAGGTCAACTTCCTCAGCCCTGTTTCAGATTAGCTCAGCCATCTCCCTAGGGAACCTAGCTTTCATTTGCTCCATTATTAAATCATCGGGACCTGGTGACTCCCAGCAGGCGGCTTCTGGAAAGGTTTTTGGGTCTGTCGGGCTCTTTGCCTGGTACAGAACTGGGCCATTGCCTAGGCTTCCTGAGAGCCAGGAAGGCCACAGTCAGTACCACACCACAGGGCTGGAGCCCTTTGGAATATAATTCCACTGCAGACAGTAGACACGTAACATACATTTAGAAGCTGCTTTTGGGGGCTGGTGAGATGGCTCAGTGGGTAAGAGCACCCGACTGCTCTTCCGAAGGTCCGAAGTTCAAATCCCAGCAACCACATGGTGGCTCACAACCACCTGTAATGAGATCTGATGCCCTCTTCTGGTGCGTCTGAAGACAGCTACAGTGTACTTACATATAATAAATAAATAAATAAATCTAAAAAAAAAAAAAAAGAAGCTGCTTTTGCTCAAAAGCAGACTCCCTGCTTATACCCATAAGGCACGGTTCAAAAGCCTGGCATCTCTGCCTTCATTTGTCTTTCTCCTTTGCTTTGGGTCAGACTCCTGCTTGACTCTATTCAGGCGAGTTAATCGTTCAAGGAGTGTCTGTCTACATGACCCCTTCAGGGCTGAGAGGACAGAGATAAATCATAGCCCTAAACTTGAAATCACCTTGGATTCTAGGAACAGCCAAGTCTCACAGGACAGATCACTCTCATAGCAGGGCAGTTATCCATGATGACAGGCCTGTACCCTAAAGCAGGAGAAACCATCTCCTGAAAAGTGACCAGCTGTCCCCTCAAGCTACAAGGGCTTCTTCATGCCACCTAGAAGGACCAGTACTTAGACAAGTTCAACCAGGCCACGTGTCGGGCAGGACTGAAGAATTCTGCATGTGTCTCTTGACCCAGCACGTCCTCCATTTAAGCCTAAAGCTCACTTGGTAGCTCAGGGATGGAGACAAGGTCCCAGGACCCCTTTGTGGTTGAAATCACCCCTACTTCTCACCACTGTTCCCTTTGGTTGGACTTGGGACACGTGGTTGAGCTCAGCCTTTGGAGGCTGTTCCACTCTTAGGCTTTGATCCTAAGACTCTGACCACAGTTTGACCCTCCTGTACCAGTTGCCTTGGACACAGGAGGAAACTGCTGCAGAAGGAATCCACGCGCTCTCCAAAGAACCTCAACCCCAGCCTGCCCCACTCTAGCCTGCACACTCCTTACTGTTCTTCCGCATCTGGAACAAACCAGGACCATCCTAGACTGTAGGACTCCAAGAATCTTCCGGCTGTGCCTGTTTGGGGATCGGGGTTCAGAAACCCTCAGCTTGTACCCTGACTCTGTCACTGCTCTGGAAAACCAGGGATAGTTCTTTAAGGTCACACACAGTCCAGTCATGGGGGTTAGAAGGGCAGCCATGTTTAACGCATGGAGGATGACGGACTACACCAAGCTGCCTTGAGTCACGCCTGCCACATGCAGTGATTTCCATGACGCAAACTACAAAGTGGGTTCTTGGTTGGATGGTGCCACAAGATAGAAAGAAACCGGGTTGGGTCTGAGTCAGGCCCTTAAGGCGGAAACCTCCGAAGGGCAATGGGCACGCGCTTCCCATCCTGCCAGACTGTTCTGTTACCTTCTTTCTGTTCTTTGACATTGCAGGCTGCTATATGGGGAACAGTTCCCTTGTAAGACATGGAGTTCTGGTTACATTGTCTGGCATCAGGCTGGCAAAAGGTAAGGTGCGCAAGAAAAGTCCTCAAGCCTGAAGCAGGCTGGCGCCTCACTTCTGCTCTCACGCTATTGGCTGGAGTATAGTCACCTGATCCCAACTGCTGCAGGGGTACCTGGGAAGTGTAGTTCTGATGTGTGTCCAGAAAAAAGCAGCAGAAACACAGCTGGCTGGACAGTTGATGCCACACCTGCACAGGTAGAATGACATCATAGAAACCCAGTGGGTTCACAGCAGAGCCCACCACAGAGACTATGTTCCTGTCCTTCTTCATGCTTGTTGCGCTAAAGCACAGCAAGATCGCATGGTGGTGAGTGGGACCACAGCCATGGTGTTCCCTGAGAAGGAGGCAGAAGGCTCAAGATGGTTCACACGCATCTGTGTCACCTAGACGAACAATGGATGTTGACTCAATGGGTTATTTGGTCTCTCCTTCCTGGGTTATTTGAACTCAGCAGGAAACTGACGATAGACGATCCCACAGATCACCAGATGTCAGATCTCTCCCATCTCACAGATGAGCATAAGGACATTCAGAGATGGAAAGGGGACCGTGAAGAGCCCCTGGTACTTAAGGTCGCACACAGTCTACCATGAGCAGATAGCTCCACTGAGTTCAACCCAAAATGGAAGACTCCCTTTACCAGCAGGGCTTCCCTGTCTCTCACCTTGCCCAGTGAGCCCCATCTCCCACATCCTCTGTTCGGGAAAAGTTGTCCTTGGTAGACCTACAAGTTCAACTTCTTCTTCCCAATAAGCACCCAACCAGCAAGTACCTGGAGTCCTGGAATGCCTCTCCAAACAAATGAAGCATTCAAGGTACCTTAAACTCTAGCCATTGATTTTACATTTACCTTGAAAACTCCTTCCCACTTTCCAAGGTTCATACATAGCCCTGGTCCGCCCCAAATAAAGTGTATGTGTACAAACCCACCCCGAATGAAGGTATACACACAAGCTAAAATCGTTTGGAGAGCTGTCTTACTGAAGATCCTAGCTAGGAGCAGGACTCCTCTCTTCTTGCTGGCACTCCCAGTCAGACTGGGATCCCATAGACCCCACCCATTCCAGACTCCACTCTATCTGTCCAGCCGGCTGTGCAGTGGAGGTGCCTGGACATGCTGAGGGAATCAACCAGAAGACAGGATACCATAGCTGGGCCCAACATGGATCCCAGAGAGGATTCATGTTACCAGCCAGAGATGTACGCTAAGATCTGATGTGTAGATCACAGCCCCAAACTGGAACGGCTGTCTACATGTTACCCTGGAAGACTAAACAGGTCCTGCCTGGCACCAGACTGGTGGCCACTTCAGGCTTGCTTCTTTCAGGGAAATGTTAGGCTACTGGTTATTCAGGTGTTTGCAGGTCAGGTTTACACTGAGCCTAGACACCAGCTCTCTCCCCTCTGCCACCTGCTGACACACATGGGACACAGCAGCCACACCTGCAGTGCCTGGCGGGCAGGCTCTTTTCCTTGTTGTCTGTTGGCTTTCTCTTTAATGATACCTGCATTTTTCTTTTCTAAGAAGAAAGAAAATATCCTTATGATGAGCTCGTTTGGCTGTGTTGTTCACAGGTCGCAGGTGTTAGCCAGGGACACGCCATTTTGAAAATCTCCGTTTTGGTTGAACTGTGACAATTCTAGACACTGCAGTAATGTGGTTTCCAGAACTACAGAAACACCTTGTCCTCCCTGTCCTGACCACCACAGGAATGTCTGTGGACCATCAGACATTCTGTAACAGTGCTCACTGGTCATGCCCAATAACAGAAAACATTGAGAAAAAAGAAGGAAAAAACCCCAATCTACTCCCCAACTCCCTCCTCTGAACTCTTTCAGAAGAGACCCCACACTACCAAATGGGACTGATTGTTCCTGAAAGCTCCCAATTACTGCTGTCTGCCTGATGGCTAATGGCATTAATCTCCTGTAATTGATGTCTTTAAAAAAAAAAAAAAACAACCTATCACAATGTCCCCTTCAAACTCTAAGCCTCCAAACTTTCACAATTATGAAGGCCCCTCCCATCTTAACCTTTTGGCGAGCCCTTTCTGTGTGCCTCCCTGTGACTCTTTCATGACTCAATTCTAGAAAGGAGATCAGGGCTCCTACCCAAGACAAGCGCCCAGCACAACTTCCAGAAAGCGAAGATCCATTTAAAATATAAGCATTCGCATGTTCACCCATGTTTGCCTGCAGTGTGACCAGCCTATGTATTGTAGATGCCACCATGTGGATCCGTGGCCCTGTGGGCTGCTCTGCTAGCAGGTGAGGACAAGGCACAGAGGTAGAAGAGAAAACAATGAGCCCAGTACCCACTCCCTTTCTCCATGTGCTCTTAGGCCTGAGACTCAGGCACAGCTTCCTTCCGGACCCCAACTGCTGCTGCTCACCTGGAACTCACCAGGGTAAGGGTCGGCAGGAGCCAGCAGCTCTAAGGTGCAGCCTGTCCTGCCACTCAGTGAGAGCCTTGCTGGGGCTCCCTGCTCAGTCTCTCTGTGGGCTCATTTTGACAATCAGAGCATAGCACGCTTCAGACAGGAGCTCAAGCCTTAAGAACAAGAAGATGGACTGCAGGAGAGGTTCCAGGCAGGGAATGAAGAAAGTGCAGCTGAACTCAGGAGGCAGAGCTGAGAGATGTCCCAAGAAGCTGGAGGAAGAGAAGAGAAGAGAAGGAAGGAAGGAAGGAAGGAAGGAAGGAAGGAAGGAAGGAAGGAAGGAAGGAAGGAAGGAAGGAAGGAAGGAGGAGGTGAGGTCAGAGGTGACAGGAAGGGTCAGGGAAAGAGAAAAAGCTCTCGGGTAGCAGACCTGGCAGGGACTTCTGGCTCCCTCATTTTGGCTATCAGACAGTTGAATCAATGGCCCCCAACATTAGAATAGCCACCCTGGATTGGAGGAGAGAAAGTCTAAAGCCCCGGTGAGCTAGACGGCAAAGAGAATGTTGTTTGTCTGACCAGCTTGCAGGAGAGGGGGCCACTTGCAGAAGATCCACAGATGAGCAGGGCCACTTCTCAACCAGGATTGCTCAGATCCGAGAAAGTCCAGCCTCTACTCTAGCCTAAATCTCATATTGGGCTCCCAAGGATAGACTATGGAGGCTGGGGGAATGTGGCCACATCGAATAAATCTTTTTTGTTTGTTTGCTTGTTTACTGTAAATTTAACTGTTTTAACTAACTTATCCAGGAGAGGAACATGTCTACCAGGTTTGTTGGGGGGTTGGGAGCCCAGAGAGTGACCCTAAGTCTAGTTAGACCTGGAGGTAGCACATCTAGGTATCATGCTTATGAAAATCAGTCTATCTGGAGCATCATGTCTGTGTGTCTGTGTGTCTGTGTCTGTGTGTGCATTTATATCCCCCTGCATGTGCACGCGCGCGCACACACACACACACACACACACACGCACGCACGCACGCACGCACGCATGCACGCACATGTGTGTGAGCTCATGCTTACCCACACAAATGTGCACATGCAAACAAACACATACACATACAAACACTGCGTGCACACAAGAATAACAATGAAGCGTCCGATTCAAAATTAAATAAGCAAATTAATATTTACTTAAGCTGAGCAACCAAGCCATAATAAACTGTGGATTTTTAAAAGCCAACAATTGCCAACAGCAGCGTGGAACTGAAACAAACCCCACTGCATCCTGATGCCTTCTAGCTTCATTCCCTAAGCTCTGTAGACCATACCCCCCCCCCCGTCACCCCCTGCAGTCCCCCCACCACCACACCACCTCAACATTCTCAGAAGAATAGAAATCAGGGCCAGGCTCTCCTGCAGACAGCTCCTCAGAACCAGTTTCTGTCATCCATCCTTCCAAGTGTCTTTCACCTTCAGAATATGATGCAGATGACGTCATGGGAACATTCAGAGCTGCTGTCAAGTTTGGGAAATGCCCTGTCAAGGATCCTTTATATGTGCACGGTGAGATCTGAGGGCACAGCAGGTTTTCTTTTCTCTTTCTAATCCTCATTAATCTTATGAATCGACAATGCTCATTAGCTGTAGCACTTGGGCCCTCTGCCCCCACCCCCTACCCCTAAGGGCTTTGGAGAGCCACAGCCCTCTCATATAAGCTTCTTTAGGCTTTGGGAAAGCCACCTGTTTCTGGAAGTTTCTCATGGGATGGGGAGTTAGTCTGCACTGGGGCTGCAGCAGGACAGAGAAGTGCAGGTTATGGGAGTCTCGGGGAAATCTCTGGGAGATCACAGCAGGGAGACAAGATGGCGGATGGACAGGGACTGGGTGTGGCTTGTGCAGACCTGGGAGAAGAAAGGGGGGCAATTCTGGGTGCCTTCTGGCTTTCTTTCTCCATGTTCTCTTTGGATTGAGGCCTGGGCACATGCCTTGCCTCCGCCTGCTTCCCCTCATATGGAGCTGAAGCCTCAGCACACCGGAAGCAGTCACCCACCCAGAGCTGACAATCACACAGTGCCGACCTCAGCTTTCAGTGGGAGCAGAGCTGACAAGATTAGGTTGATCTCCCTGTGGGATCATCTTAGACAACCTGTCCCAGTGTCGGGGGAGCACTTCCCACAGTGAGCTAGGCTCTCCCACATCGGTTATTATTCAAGACGATACCCCACAGAACTGCCTATAGGCAAATCTTACAGAGGTGTTACTCAATGAAGGTTCCATTACCACTTCCCAGATACATTTAGATTTGTGCAGGACAAAAACCAACCAGCTTAAGTGTGAAGGCTTTGACAGGAAGGTGTCCTTTTGGGCCAAGAGGAACTCAAGAATAACACACACCCTCTTTAAAGCAAGTCTGTCCCCAAGGTCAGGGCTATTTGCAAGGTAAACCCCTAAATAGCCTTTGGGCTACAGGGTGGTATCCAAGATGTGCTGAGAATTCAAGGACAGAGGTCTCCCCGAGGCCAGGAGCACAGAGGACAAGGGGCCAAGGGTGAGAAAGGATGAGTTGGCTGAGGCAGGGAGAGCAATCTGCGCTGGAGAGAAATGCACTACCTGAGGCTCCAGCTGGCCTGGAGCCTTGCTGCCCTGCTCACAGAGCTGCTGTGGCAGCCATGCACACCACCAGTCATCAGCACAGTCACCGGATGAAGGACAGCTGATGCTGAAGGATGACTGTGGGAACAAAGCATTCCAATGAGTTCGAGGCTAGCCCTGAGCCCCCAAATGAACTGAAGGCTAGCCCTGAGCCCCAGAAATTCCTTCTAAAGACCCTCATCGTTTAAAATGGCAAGCACAGAAGTAGCTTCATTTCTAGTAGTGCCAGCATGGGGCTTGCAACTTATGCCCTGCACCTGCTTTGTCTAGAGCCCTGCTGTGTGCTCTCCAGGGTCCTGCTTTGGGTCTATATCCCTAAGTCTGGTATCTAACACTAAGTAGTTTGGGAAGATCTGAGTGGGGTGGGGAACAGAGAGGGTGCACACCTTCGGGTTAGAGTCGGTGGAGACAGAGATGGGGCAGAAGGATGGAGACAACCAGGGATTTATGGTCAAGGACAGGGAAGAAGGTTGAGAGAGGACCTCAAGCTCAAGGATGCTGGGGTGAGGGCTTGGCATTGAGGCTGATGGGGAATGGGGTGGGACAGAAAGTGATTGACAAGAGGCTAAGGAGCAGTGACGATGAGGTAGCTGGACTGCTGGTGTGGAGCAGATGCCAATCCTCCAACCCATGCCCAGCCTCTACGTGTGTCTTCAGACCATACATGGCCGGACACAAGCCTGTCCCCCATTTCCTTCACTCTGTGGTACCTTCTTCATGTCTCCATGCTCCTAGGATGCTCTCCTTCTATCACTCCCTAACCCTCCATCAGAATCCTTGGAGTCACCAGGCAATCAACACCTTCATGTTACATTAAAAGTAACCTAGGACTGGGGTGTAGCTCCGTTGGTGGAGTGTATGTCTAGCATGCACAAGATCCTGGGTTCTACCCCCAGTGTTGAATAAATAAAACTGGGAGAGGTGGTACACACCTGTAGTCCCCAGGGGTATCAGACGTTCAAGGTCACCTTGGGCTATATACCCAGTTTGAGGCCAGCCTCGGACACACAAGACCCCTCTCAAAAAAGTTCAGTTAACTCAAATCCAGAGAGATGGTCGAGATGTGGGCATGGTCACATAGCCACAGAGGGACTGGGTAGGCAGGACAATTGGTGTCCAGGCTTTACTGCTTATGGCTGACTCTGCAGCTCAGCAGGGCTGCCGAGTGTTTCAGCCCAGGACTTTAGACAGCAGCAGAGGCTCTGCCCATCATGGGTAGACCAGATTCCAGGTCATTTCTTGGATCTACTCATGAGCCCCTTGTTGAGAAGCAGAGGGCCCGCAAGGCACCATGCTCCAAGGAGCCCGTGGAAGCAGCAGGACTTCCAGGTCACACTGATCTGAAGCCTGTGCTGCAATCCCATCTGCTAACAGTCGGTTCTAGCAACCCACAAGGCCGAGTTTAGAGGGAAGGGGCTGGGAGATAAGTCACGTGTCAAGGGAGAAGATAAAGAGAGAGTTAATTCCTATCTGCCTGGTTTCAAGCGCGAGCCCCACTGAACACGATTGCAAAGCTGTGTCCGGGGAAACGATTTTAATCGAGAATTATGTGTGTAGCCTGGCTGCCAACATCCTATACGAGAAATGCATTCTCAAATCTGCAAGGGCTCAGGAAAGTCAGCCCTCTCTAAGCCTCCAGCAGAATCTACTTGAAGACTTAATCCAACCCACTAGAAGATAATTCAAAGAACTCGAAGCAGCCAAATCTACAGGGTGGCAAGCCTGGGCATCCAGAATAATTTTGAGAACAAAGTTGGACCAAATGCTGTCATAATGGTTACAGAACAGAATACAAGTTGTGAGGGTCTTGAAAGAAAAGCTATACAATATGAAATAAAGATTTGAAGATGATAGCCGAGAAGGGACATCCTACTGCTAAAAGCTGAGGAGTGTTGAGGGAGGGTAGAGAAAGACGGGAGCTGTCAGTTATCTCTTTATGGTGGGTTATGGATAGGAGAGATGGTCGGTTAACTAAGGACCAAGGAGATGGCTCAGTGCATAAAGGTGCTTGCCACTAAGCCCGATGACCTGAGTTCAATCTCTGGGATCCACATGGTACGAGACAAAAGACTCTCAAAAGTTGCCCTCTGACCTCATGCCATACCACGCCACGCCCCATCACACGCAAAGTTAAAAAAAAAAGTAATATGGAAGTTTAAAACGTTGCTCAGTTGAGAAACACAGACTACCCACATCATTTAAAAGGACAGAAATGAAATTTAAACCAGAGCGCCTGTCAACACAGTATCAAAACAGGGAGGGATAAAAAGCCATAAAGCACAAAGACAGCCGTGGGTGTCACAAAAACATAGCATAGGCACATAGAAATGAGTGAAAGCAACAGAAAATGGCTATTGTAAGATAAATAAGGCTAGTAAAGGGATCTCTCGCTGTGAGCCAGAGCAATGATTACTCTACCAGAAATACCCAGGGAGACGGGTGTCTTAGTTACTGTTCTATGGCTGTGAAGAGACACAATGACCAAGGCAACTCTAATAAAAGAAAGCATTTAATTGGGGCCTTGCTTACAGCTTCAGAGGGTTAGTCCATGATAATCATGGCAGGGAGCATAGTGACATGCAGGTGGCAGGGAGGAAGAGTGACACTGGGCCAGGTGTGGACTTGTGAAACCTCAAAGTCCACTGCCAGAGACACACCTTCACCAACAAGGCCATGCCCCTCCAATAAGGCCATACCTCCTCCAACAAGGCCACACCTCTCCCAACAAGGCCACACCTCTCCCAACAAGGCCACACCCCCTCCAACAAGGCCACATCTCCTCCAACAAGGCCACATCTCCTCCAACAAGACCCTTACTCTTCCAACAAGACTACACCTCCTAATCCTTTCTAAACAGTTCATCATCTGGGGGCTAAGCATGCAAACTTACAAGCCTTGAGGTAATTCTCTTTCAGTCCCCCACAACAGGTATCCAATAGGCACTTCAAACAACATCAGAGCTGGGGAGATGGCTCAGTGAAGGGCTAACTGGGCAAGCTTGAGGACCTAAGCTTGGATATCCAGAGCCCACCTAAGAAAAGCCAGGCATGTGGCAAACATCTGCAGCACAGCACTAGAGGACACAGGCAGAGGGGTGATGGGGGTGGAGTCCATGAGATCCAGGTTCACAGGAAGACCATGTCCCAGGGGGTAAAAATGCACAAGCTAGAAAGATCGTTAAGACCACTTGTTGCTCTTGCAGGGAACCCAGGTTCAATTCCCAGCACCCACATGATGGCTCACAACCACCTGTAACTCCAGCTCTAGGGCATCTGATGCCTTCTTCTGACCTCTACAGGCACCAAGCCCTCAGGTGATGCACATACACACATGTGGATAAAAATACTCACACATGAAGTTAAATGAATAAATCTAATAAAAAATAAATAAACAAATAAGGTGCAGACGTGGGAGAGCAAAACACTGGATACTGACCTCTGGCTTCCATACGTATCCCCAAGGGTGAGTGCTTCTGTACATACATATCAAAGCTACACACATATGTATATCATATACACACATATATCATACCATACACACACACTACATCAAACACACATACACACACATCACACACCACACACATATACATACACAGACCATACCACTCACATCACACACACACACACATACACACACAACACACATATATACCACAGACATACCACAAACATATATACACACACCATATTACACAGATCATACACACACATCATACCATACACACATACACATCACATACCACACACATATACATGTCACATACTACACACACACACACACCACATATATACACACAGTCCATACCACTCACATCTCACATACACATACACACACATCACACATCTTCATATACCACACATACACACACACAGCACAGCACACACACCACACATATTCATACACCATACACACACATATTACACACCATTCACACACATGCCACACATACACACATACCACACATATACTCAAAGCACACATACACACACACCCCACACATATTCATACACCCACCCACACACACACAGAGCACAGCATAGCACACACACACACACCACAGGAGGGTAGAGTTGAATAAAAGCAGATGAGGTCTAAAGAATAAACCAAAAGTAAGCTCCACCACAAAACTGTGTCCCCAGCCGTCTTTGTCTTCTTTTTTAAAAAGAAGACAGAGTCTCACTAAGTTGCCAGCTGGCCTTGAACTCACTTTGTAGCCCAGCCAGGCCTCGATCTTGTAATCCCTCTTCCTTGGGGATTACAGCGGGAATTACAGGCCTATTCTACCAAGTCCAGTAACAAAAGAAACCTGGTGGGATGGAAGAGGTCATTTTTAAATGATTAACAGTGTAATGAGCCTAAAGATACAACCGACTTTCATCAATGTGAAGCAATTACACAACATTCAAGTGTATGAAGTAGAAACTGCAGGAGATACAAAGATACATCCAACTGAAACAAACTGTCTATGGAAACTTCAAAGGTTTCCCCTTAGCCAGTTACATATCTATAAGAAAGGCTATTTAAAGGGATGGGTAAGATCATTGATAAAATGTATAGGTTAGACACCCAAGTAACCCTTTCTTCTGCGGTAAGGAAATATAGCAATGTATTGTTATTATCATCATTATTATTTTATAATCATCTTTATTTTATATTATTATTTTAATCATCATCATCATTATTGTAAGTATGGATATATGTCTCTGCCTTTGTACATGTGGGTATAGTGCCCAAAGAGGCCAGAAGAGGGCGTTAGATCCCCTGGAGCTAGAGTTGTAGGCAGTTGTGAGCTGCCCAGTGTGAATGCTGGGCACTGAATTTGGGCCTTCTGCGTGAACAGCAAGCACTCTTAACCACTGAGCCATCATCTATTCAGCCCTCTTTTTAAAAACTTAGTTGTTAAATGTAGCTAGCTGTCTGTCAAAAATAAAGCCCATTCAGTTTCCGAAGTAGCTCCTAAGCTCTCTACATGCTGACTGAGGTGGTATAGCCGCAGGTGACAGGCAGGTGTTATAGAGCGTTGGCCTCTCAACACAATAGTGACATCTTCATCAGAGTAGCTGTGACTACTTACAAGAGATTCCAGCTGGACTGGAGAGGATCCAGCGGTTAAGACTGTGCTCTGCTCTTGCAGAGGACCTGAGTTTGGTTCAAGCCCAGCAGCTGGCAACCACCTGTTACTCTAGTTCTGGGGGATCAAATGGCTGCACAGGCACCCATACTCACAGATGTGTGCATACCCCCTCCCACCACACACACACACACACAAACACGCATACACTTGAATGTTGTGTAATTGGTTCATGTTGATGAAAGTCGGTTGTATCTTTAGTCTCATTACATTGTTAATCATTTTTAAATGGCCTCTTCCATCCCACTAGGTTTCTTTTGATACTGGAATTGGTGGAAAAGGCCTGTAATTTCCACTGTAATCCCCAAGGAAGAGGGATTACAAGATCGAGGCCTGGCTGGGCTACAAAGTGAGTTCAAGGCCAGCTGGCAACTTAGTGAGACTCTGTCTTCTTTTTTAAAAAGAAGACAAAGACGGCTGGGGACACAGTTTTGTGGTGGAGTTTTGTTCTTGGTTTGCATACACATTATTTCATCAAACAAAAAGACCGGGCCTGTGGTCTGTTGATGTTCTTCATAGAGATAGGAGGGCAAGGTCTCTCCCACCTGCACTTCCTAACTAGCTGTGTATAATTCTGCCCCAGATTGCCTGTGACTTCATGGTATCAGATAAACAGAGGGTAGAAAGTAGCTGTGTGTGTGTGTGTGTGTGTGTGTGTGTGTGTGTATTGGTGGGGAAGGAGCACAACTCTATTTATGAAGCTATGGGGATGTTGTCATCCATACTGGGGTAAGACTTTCTGGAGGTGAAGCTGCTTTGGGAGCACCCACATTTTATAAGTAGTCCCTAACTCATACACTGTAAGCGGGCCCAATAAACCCAAGGATTCCCCAGGTTGGACTTTGGTGAAATCAATTCTGGCTTTACTTTGTCATCGGTGCCCCAGGGAAAGAGTTTCCCCAACAGCAGGGAGTAGGTGGGCAGGATAAAAAATAAAAGTTCCCCACCAGTCACCTTCAATGCACATGGAGAAGGGACATGGAAGGATGGGTAGGAAAAGTCCCCGAGGGGAGTTTAAATCCTAGCTGATACTGATGGATACTGATTTCAGAAGTCTGCAGTCATTGAAAAGCTAATCAATGCAACAGATGAAAGACACAGCCATGAAAGCGGCTTCAGAACCTGGAGCCCGCATCAGTGCAGGGAGCTCACATGCTCACACGCTGAGTGTGCACGGGACTGTGCAACCTGCCTGTGGATTTCAGCGCCACAGGGAGACCTGAGTCCTTCAATGAATTCCACCAATGGGTCAGGCTCAAATGATGGAAAGGAAGCTTTGCATAGAAGACAGCTTTTCCTTAGCCCTTTCTCACTGTGGAAGGGGAAACAGGTTTCTAAACAGGTCATGATTCTTGCGCGCGCTCGACTGGCCAGGAAGAACGACGCTGCAACAGGATCCTTCTGCACACGTTTATTGGGAGAGCTTGATTGTAGAGGCGAAAAGACCTCGAGCCCAGAACTGGTGCTGCTTTTATAGGCCTAGGAGGGGCGTGTCTCACACCCGGATTGGTTATGCACTAAGCCTCATTTGCATGTTCCTCATCTGATTGGCTACTCTCTCTCAGTACCTTACAGAACCTCATTATCATACCTCATTTGCATGTCTCACATCTGATTGGTTATACTCTCAGTACCTTACAGAACCTCATTATCATGCCTGGGCCAGGCAGTGTCTTTGCAAAAAACTTTACTGCATATGTACACATTGGTTGTTTGTCCAATCTTATGCGTGGTGGCCAGCAGTAGTCAGTGCCACTCTGCAACGGCACATGTGGCTTCCCACATCTCCCCCTGTTTGTTTTAATAAAATGAGGCTGGACTAGGCCTGTGCAATTATGCCCATCCGCCGTGGCTCCTGTTTTAGGTCGTTCCTCTAATGTCACAGCCTTACCCGTCATAGGGTAACCCTATCGCCACCGGGCCCCATGTCTTAGGTTGGACTGTGCACGAGGAAAGTTGCCCGTCTCTGGATACCGCAGTGCTGTGTGACAATAACTGCTAAATGACCTAGGGCGAACTCTGCAAAAGAGGCCAGCCAAAAAATGAATTAGTGGGGAAATCATGATCACCCTATTGATGAGCAAGGGCTGATCAATGATCGTTGAGTCTCTCTCATCTAATCTCATGCTGACTAATTCTTGAGCATAGATAACCAAATTTCAGGGGAGGAGCCGTTTTCAATAGCTAAAAGTGCCTGAGTTATAATCACCTTGTCACGTTTTTGTTGAGTTCTGAATTTGCATACCAATCAGAGCATGAACACCAGTCCACAGCATATGGCAGCACCAAACAAAATCACTCCCACCCATTCCTTAAAGTAAGAAAAAGCAGAGGTAAGCCAAGAGGTAAAGTCTCCAAGGGTCACTGGTTCCACTCTGGTCCCATTAAGGTTCAGGATCTGCATCTGCAGCCTCGTCTGCAACCTTCCCAGCTCCTGCGACCAGTTCCCCTTCAGGTAATTCGATAGGTCTGTACTTTTAATAAAAGAATTATTAATGTACCTATTGGGAGTAATGCACACATGCAAAGTGGATGCCACACAACTCATTTGTATGACATCCATCATCTGTTCCATGTCATGTTGTAAAATATCCACTCTCTGATTCACTAACATTAACCCTGAGGTGATATGAGAATCCACCCTTTGCAGGGTAAGCAATGCCTCAGACGTTTTTTCTGCTATCTGACTTATAGTGTCAGCAGTATTAATTTGATCTGCCCAATTAGAGATAATCTTTTTCTTAAAAAATATACAGGGTGTAAAAGGTTTATCCACATTATGCACAAAGCATAATGTATAATTTAAATGAAAACTAGTACTCTTATATACCCGTGGCTCTTGAGGAGTTTGTCGTGCATAAGGCACATCCAAAAAACATTCCTTTGCAAAAAACAAAGGCTAGGTAGAAGAATTGGAATGTACCGGTAAAGGTACTGGCCATGATCTTACTATGGCCCATAAAGGTATACTTATCCTGGTTTCAATCATCAGGAGCAGGAGAATCATCTTGGGGTTCATCTTGCTCTTTCAGGGTCCTTGTCAGTTGCGTCGGGACCCAAAGTGGATTTTCTTCACCCTGTGGAAAAACACAAATAGCTCCCCGGGACCTGATTAAGATAGGATCCGGGCCATACCATTTATTATCAAGGACATTTTTCCATTTGACCATTTCATTGGGCGATTGAGGCCATTGTCCATGCCTTTCAGCTGGTGATCTTCCAGCATCATCTAATTTTAGAAAATTAAGAGTAAATATTGCAAGGGATAGAGCCATCTTTGGCGTCATAGCCTCTATTTCCCCTTTCTGTTTTTGCAAATATTGTTTCAGAGTGCGGTGGGCTCTCTCAATGATGCCTTGGCCCTGTGGATTATAGGGCAATCCAGTAATATGTTTTACTTGCATTTGTTTGCAAAATTGGCTAAATTTAGAAGAAGTATATGCAGGACCATTATCTGTCTTTAACACTAGGGGCTTGCCCCATGCAGCCCAAGCCTCTAAGCAGTGAGATATGACATGAACTGCTTTTTCCCCTGTCAAGGGAGAGGCATGTAGGACACCAGAACTGGTATCGATAGATACATGTACATATTGTAATTTCCCAAAAGATGGGATATGCGTGACGTCCATTTGCCAAACATCTAGGGGTCGCAATCCGCGAGGATTAACACCCACGGAAGGTGCATTAATAAATTCTACACATTTACCACACTGTAGGACAATATCTCGGGCTTCTGTTCGTGTGAGCTTAAATTTTTGTCGTAATGTAGAAGCAGGGACATGATAAAGCTGATGAAAATTCTTAGCACTTTCTATAGAACTTTGTGATAGGAAAACCATGTCTCTGGTGGCTGAGTCAGCAATTGCATTTCCTTTAACCATAGGTCCAGGTAATGATGTATGTGCTCTAATATGTTGAATATAAAAGGGATGCTCACGCATCAAAATACAATTTTGTATTTTCCTCAAAATTTCAGATACTGGACTAGACTGCTTAAAATTTCCGGCAGTCTCTAATGCTAGAACCGCATTAACTACATAAACAGAATCAGAGATAATATTTATGGGCATAGGAAATCTTTTAAAAACTTCTAAAACCACCAAACATTCTACCAATTGAGGGGCTCCTGGTGTAAATTGCAACCTTACAGCCTTTTCATTGATTACATAACTTCCAATTCCTGTTTTTGATCCATCTGTATAAATATCAATGGCTCCCTTTATAGGGGTATTAGCTGTTACCTTTGGAAATATTACTGGATGTAATAACATAAAATGTAATAACGGATGTTTAGGATAATGATTATCAATTAAACCAGAAAAACTGCATCTAAGAATGGCCCATTCATCTATAGTAGCACACAGTATTTGCATTTGTGCGACAGTATAAGGGACAATTATGCTATCAGGCATTTTTCCAAAGTGAGTAATTGAAGTTTTTATCCCTTTGTGTGCCATGTTTGCTACCATGGTGGGATAATGCTCTATAGTCTTATTAGGGGATATATGTGGATGTATCCATACTAAAGGACCATTTTGCCATAACACAGCAGTTGGCAAATTGATGGTGCGTAATATGCATAGGCACAAAGGTTCTTGCTCATTTATACGAGTTAACTGTGCTGTTTGGATCGCCTTTTCCACTTTCCTAAGAACATCAGAAGCCTCAGGTGTTAATTGTCTCAATGAGGTAATATGTGAGTCTCCTTCTAAAATTTGAAATAAAGGTTTTAATTCCGAAGTAGGGATCCTTAAATAAGGTCTAATCCAATTTATATCTCCTAATAATTTTTGAAAATCATTTAATGTCTTTAGATGATCTTTTCTTATACTAATCTTTTGTGGGGTGACACATCGTAAAGTAATAGTGGCTCCTAAAAAATGACTAACATTAGACTGCTGTACTTTTTCTGGTGCAATAATCAAGCCATTATTTTTTAAAGTTTCATTAAGCAAGCCATAAGCTTGCTGTATACTTTCTTCTTCAGGTCCACAAATCACTATATCGTCCATATAATGACAAATTTTTAAGGAGGGGAAACCATCCCTAACCGGTTGCAAAGCTTTTCCTACATATAACTGACATATTGTAGGGCTATTTGCCATTCCTTGGGGTAATACCCGCCATTGGTACCTTTTATCAGGCTCCATATGATTAATAGAAGGCAAGGTGAATGCAAATCTAGGTTTATCTTTCTTATTTAATGGAATGGAAAAGAAACAATCCTTAATATCTACTACTATAATTCTCCAGTCCTTAGGTAGAGCTGAGAGTAGGGGGAGTCCTCTTTGTACAGGACCCATAACTTGCATTTGTGCATTAATGGCTCTTAGGTCATGTAACAATCTCCATTTACCTGACTTCTTCTTTACAACGAAAATAGGGGTGTTCCAGGGTGATTGAGTGGGTTCCACATGTCCCAGGTCTAATTGTTTTTGTACTAATTCTTTAGCTGCTTTTAACTTCTCAGAGGGTAAAGGCCACTGAGGCACCCACACCGTGTCCTCCGTACGCCATGGAATGGGCAAAGGCTCCTCAGTGGCCCCTAGAAAAAGCTCAGCCCTTTCTTATCTACTTTTTCTGTGGCTTTAACTGGTGAAATTCTACCTTGTAAGTTTTTTCCAAGACCTAGTCCAGGTATATATCCCATTCCTTTCATCATTTCCTTGCTTTTCTGAGAGTAATCATTAGTCAATATAAAGTTCATGGCTGACAACACATCTCTTCCCCATAAGTTTACAGGTAAAGGGAGTACATAAGGTTGAAAAAGCCCTGTTCTTCCTTCTTTATCTTTCCATTGTAAGGGTTTTGCACTTATAGTTGGGGTAGCCTCATATCCTAATCCTTGTAAGCTATGTGACGATTGATTAACAGGCCAAGAAGCGGGCCACCAATTACTGGATATAATGCTTTTATCTGCTCCTGTATCCATTATACCTTGAAAGGTTTTTCCTTCTATTTGTAATTGTAAAGTGGGACGATTATCCAAATCTAAAGATATGTAGGCCACATTAGTTCCTGTAGAACCGAGTCCCTTATCTCCTCGGGAATCCTGGCTACTAGGGAACATGTTATGCAAACTAGGAAGAATCAGTAATTGAGCAATGCGATCTCCAGGAGAAATGGCTACAATACCTCGGGGTGCAGAACACATAATCTTAACTTGTCCCTCATAATCTGAGTCTATAACTCCGGGATGTATCATCAATCCTTTCAAAGCAGAAGAGGACCTACCCAACAGTAGGCCCACTGTATCCTTTGGTAAGGGACCTCTAAAATCTGATGAAATAGGTTGGCACCCCATTTGAGGTGTAAGAATTACTCTGGAGGTGGCACAGATGTCCAATCCTGCTGAACCCGGAGTGGCTCTCCTCGGTCTCTGGGTGGCCTCATGGACACTGTGGTCTGAAATGCCCCATACATTTGGGGGCCCTGGGGACGGGGGCCCCTCACCCCCGTTTTTTGGCTGTTGCACTTTAAACTGGGGTATTGGCCTTCCTTTTATATCTCTGACTGATCTACATTCATTTGCCCAATGTCTTCCTTTCCCACATTTTGGGCAAGTACCTGGTTCTGTCTTTTCAAATCTATTCTTTCTACCCTTTGTACACTGCTTTTGCATATGACCTGTTTGTCCACAATTATAGCAGGTTATTTCTTTTGCTTGCGCCATCAAAACTTCGGCAGCCAGCCCTGCATTTGAAAGAGGTCCTCCTATTTCTCTACAGGCTTTCATCCATGCTTGTAGCCCTTTCCCTTTCCATGGTGTGATAGCATTTCTACATTCTTTGGTACATTGCTCATAAACTAATTGTTCAATTAATGGCATTGCGGCCTCAGCATCACCAAATATACATCCTGCCGCTTCCATCATGCGAGCCACAAATTCAGAGAATGGCTCATTAGTTCCCTGAATAATTTTTGTCAAGTTACCAGATACCTCTCCTCTATTAGGCAATGCTTTCCAAGCTTTCACTGCTGCCTGATTAATTTGATCATAGACCTGCACTGGGTATCCTAATTGATTGTTTGTCCATATACCCTGACCTGTAAGCATTTCAAAGCTCCATGCTTGTTGCCCTGCAGTAGCATTAGCACGGGCCTGACTCAAACACAGATCATGCCATATAGACTTCCAATCTAGATACTGTCCCATCGTAAGACATGCCTTTACCACACTCATCCAATCAAAAGGAGTCATGGCATTGTGAGCCAATCTATCAATTTGGGACTGAGTAAATGAGGCATTAACTCCATAGGTCCTTACTGACTCTGCTAGCTCTTTTACTTGTTTATGCGATATTGGCTCATAATATCGCTGTTGAGCATGATCCTGAAAAACAGGAAAAGCCTGACATATTTTTTGCAACCCTTTAGGAGTGCAAAAAGAGTGGCCATTGCCAATTGCTTTCTTATCTGCATAAGGCGGAGTAGGT
Source organism: Mus musculus (assembly GCF_000001635.26). Classification (NCBI taxonomy): domain Eukaryota; kingdom Metazoa; phylum Chordata; class Mammalia; order Rodentia; family Muridae; genus Mus; species Mus musculus. The sequence goes on along the minus strand of NT_187023.1, from coordinate 2,587,021 downwards.
GGGGGAGCACTGAAACTCCTCCCTATTGGACCAGATCTTTCTGCCTCATACTCCGCAGCAGCCTCCTTCAAATCTTCCTCCTCTCCTGTTGATAATTCGGAATCCTCTGAGCTAGACAATTCTAACGACTCAGAGTCCTCGAGAGGAGGGTAAATTGACTTAATTTTCTGCTTTTTACTATTTTTTATACTATTTTTTGTATCTTTACATTTTGGGAGTTGACAATTAAAGCCATGATATAAGATCAAGGCAAGAAAGATAGCAACCCCAGCAACAATTATCAGATCTATTTCGTAGGAGAGCATGCCTCTCACATTAATTTCTTTCTACTTACCGGTACCGCCGTTCCTCAGCTGAAGAGTTCTGAATCCACTCCGGATCCTTCTCAGCAGTCTGTTTTGCAGGAACACTTCATTACCACCGTTCCCCAGCTGAAGAGTTCTGAATCCACGCTGGATCCTTCTCAGCAGTCTGTTTTGCGGGAACCTTTATTAACTGCTCCTTCCCCGTGATGCAGTTCTGAATCCTCCCTGTAGCAGGGGGTCTTCGCTCGTGCCTGAAGATGTTTCTTGTCCCGGGTTTTTGGCACCACTTCTTGCACAGGCTCGACTGGCCAGGAAGAACGACGCTGCAACAGGATCCTTCTGCACACGTTTATTGGGAGAGCTTGATTGTAGAGGCGAAAAGACCTCGAGCCCAGAACTGGTGCTGCTTTTATAGGCCTAGGAGGGGCGTGTCTCACACCCGGATTGGTTATGCACTAAGCCTCATTTGCATGTTCCTCATCTGATTGGCTACTCTCTCTCAGTACCTTACAGAACCTCATTATCATACCTCATTTGCATGTCTCACATCTGATTGGTTATACTCTCAGTACCTTACAGAACCTCATTATCATGCCTGGGCCAGGCAGTGTCTTTGCAAAAAACTTTACTGCATATGTACACATTGGTTGTTTGTCCAATCTTATGCGTGGTGGCCAGCAGTAGTCAGTGCCACTCTGCAACGGCACATGTGGCTTCCCACACATGATACCTGCAAGGATATTTATCCCACCACCCAGGATATACATGGTGTTCTCCTTTCACTCAAAATAAATCCATGTATGACCCCACAATCCTGAGCTATAGACCCTTGGATTTAATGTGTGGCACCGGGCAAAGGTTCATTTATTGCTGCCCAGAAAAATCCAAGAGGTTGGATACTCACGATGGACTATAGAGAAATAAGTCAGACAATTAGAAATTTCCACATGGCAAGCAAACAAAAAGGAAGGGGAAATGGGCTGTATTTCTGCAGAAATCAGGGTGGGTTTATTCTGGCAAAGTCGGGCAGAATTTTGGTAAGCAAAGTGCTTGTCATGCGAGTTTGAGGAGCTGAGTTCCAGTTCCCCAGTTCCAGTAAAGAAAAAAGCAGGCATGGCAACGTGCACTTAAAACCCTTGTGCCGGAGTGGGAGGATACAGACAGATCTGTGGAGCTCACAGGCCAGCCAGACTAGCCAGTCAGTGAGCTCGGGGCTCAGCAAGAGGCCTTTCTCCAAAAACAGGTGGAGAGCATTTGAGGAAGGACACTCACTGTTGATCTCTGACCTCCACACATCACACACGTGCAACTGAACACGCATGTGTGCATACATACAAACAAATAAGGGCTTCTACACGCCTGAGCACACACAGACACACACACACACACACACACACACACACACACACACACACACATTCTTGGCATTTTGCATGTTTTTCTCTCCACAGCCGGTAAATGTGCTCTTAGCTGGCACCCCCTTTTTCATTTCCCTGCAGTGGGGCACTGTGGGAGGTCTTTCCACTTTAACAGCTGCAGGATTGCCTCATTTTACATCATTGTATTATATTCTGCTCCATTTTAAAGACTTGCTCTGAGAGGAACCGCCAGCCTCCTATTTGCGGATCTTTGATCATGAAGTAAACCTGGCTCCACAGAACCCCTGCTGCGTGCTCTCTTGTTAACTCGTGTGACTGCTTCCTTCCATACGCTGCCCGGACAGCGTGAGGATGAAAGGGACGCTCATTTCACATGGAGACACCTGTCACTGAGCAGCCATCCTGCCAAGGCGAGTCCATTAGCACCAGTGTCCCCTGGGCACCAGGGTGCCTGATTCCCCAGGAGCTCCGTGGGCTTGCAATCCTCTCCAGATTTATATGTCGGCTAAGTGAAAACTCCATCTTTTCTTGGCCTACACATTTCCTTGGTTAGGAGGAAAAATTAAACATCCTTTCACGTGGAGGCTGCTGGCACACGTCACACCTTGTAGTTTGACCCTTTAGGTGCTTAGCACACAAATCCATGAGCCGGGGGAGCTTTGCATGTTAGCATTGCTGCATCTCAGCACCATGGATAGCATTATGTGCAGTATTCATCCCTCTTGGTCATTTGTGGGTTAAGCATTTAGTGTATTGGCTTTGTATGTGATTTTTTTGTTTTTGTTTTTGCTTCGTGTGTATGTGGAGTGTTTACATGTGCACATTCATGTGCAGACGTGCACGTATGTGTCTGTAGAGACCAGACGTCAACATGAGGTGTCTTGGTCAATCGTTCTCCACCTTATTTTTTGAGGTATAATCTCTCACTGGGTCCAGAGCAATCGTGAATCCTCAGCTCCTGCCTTGGGGCAACCACACACACATTCAGATACACTACTCCAAGCCCGTGAGGGTTCCAGGACAAGCCAGCATTCATCAGATGTTCCCAGAGTTGTAAAAGTGTCACACTCCTCATTTCATGCAGTCCCCATGGCCACTCTATGCTGAGGGTGTAATGACTTATGAGGAAACAGAGGACAGAGCCATTTAAGACGTGCCTAGGATCGTGGGGTTCGTTCCTAAGTGATGGAGCTGCGGAGCTCTGCCTCCTTCCAAAGCTCCAATAAATGCCCAGCGTACTGAGAAATAAATCCAGTAAACTACATGAAAGACCTTTAAAGACGAAATTATAATGCTTTACTGAAGGACGTAAAAGGAAAACGGAGTTGGGGATGGGGTGGAATGTGCTTATAGACAGGAAGAACTGCCATCCTAAAAATGTCAGGCTCTAAACACAACACCATTAGGGCTCCCCAGAATCTCACGAGAGGCTCCTGGGATGCGATAGGCTGGTCCGGTCTTTTCCTGGAAAATCACTTTGAAGGACGAGTGTGATTTATGAGAAGTCTCGGTCACAGGGGTCGCACTGTTGGCCCAGGGTAAACTGAGGAATCCTGTGGAGCACAGACTCTGCTATCCGTGGGAACTGAGTCTGGGGCAGAAGAAGAGCCAGTGGTGAAGGATGCTCAGTACTAGGAAGTAGGCTGGCCCTGTAGAGTGCAAATGGACCTGTGGTCTCTATATACACACACATATGTGCACACACATGCACATACACACACACATAGAAATATATACAAATATATGTGTATATAAACATATATAAAGATCACATTATAAAGGGAGAGTTTGCTATAAAAAATTAAAATTTTGAATTAGAAAGCCCTGAGTACTGTTCATGGCCTTGGGGTACAAATTTCTTACTCAAATAAAAATGCACAAAACATCCACAGATCTGGATATATCAATTGACTGTACATTCAGGACTGGACATGTAGCTTCCTGGTGTAGCATAGTTGCCTAGCTTGTTGAAGCCTTGAGTTCTATCTCAGCACCAATAAAAAGGAGACAACAAAAGCAGGACACAGTGAGAGAAACTATTTGCTGTTCACATGACCCATAAAGGTTCAGCGAGATGGCTCAGCAGGAGCTTGTGGCCAAGCCTGACGATCTGAGTTCGATCCCTGGAACCCACAAGGCAGAAGGAAAAAACTGACTCCCTAAACTTGTCCTCTATCCATGCACAGTCAAACACGCACACAATACGTTTTCATATGTAAATTTTTAAATTTAAGATTTTTAAATCCAATATGTAAGGAATTCCTAAAGTATATAGGAGAGTGACAGCCTTATCCAAGAGAAAACTGTAGACAGAAATCAGGAGCAAGTTATCCCAGGACAGATGCTCACTTCCCTGGGGACCAACCAGAATCCAATCATATTGTCACCATCCCAACCCAGAGAGGCGACTGAGTCTTATCATCAGATGACTCCAGCTTTTCCTTTCCTTACTTTGCCAATCTCTTTCTATCAGCCGGAGCCGGTAGTTCCTCCCGAGAGCCCGACTGCTCATCTGATTGTAGCTGACAAGTGCCGTGTGGAGCGGAGCGGACCGTGTGCACGCAGGGGCCTTTGGTTTTCTGAGCTCACTTCTGGAAGATGCTACTTCCGAGATAATTGTGGTCCACCTTCCTCACTTCTCTAAACTGAATAGTACGTGTCCAACGGCCTGCCGTGAGAAGTCCCGGTGGCAGGTGGCATGTTACTTCTGAGTCTGTGTTGTGGCTCTAGAGATCTGCGCTCCGGCCACAGATGAGGGGAAAGCACTGGCTCTCAACCTGAGGATCGCAACCCCATCGTGGGGGTAGAATGACGCTTTCACAGAGGTTGCCGGAAATCATGGAAAGCCTCAAATATTTACATTACAATTCATAACAGTAGCAAAATGAAAGTTACGAAGTAGAAACAAAATAAAAGTTACGAAGTAGAAACAAAATAATTATGTGGTTGGGGCTCACCATAATGTGAGGAACTGTATAAAAGGGTTGCGGCCTTAAGATAGCAGCATTAGTTTGTGAGAACCCCTGATAACAGGGTCTGGTGCTCAGTGGTGGGGCCTGAATGCCACAAAGATGGAGCAGGCATGCCTCTGTTTGTTCTGAGGCACCTAGTTCCTGTCCTTGGAAACTGATGCTCCCAGGCGGACGGCTTTCCACCTTGTGCCTTCAGACCCCTGGCTCCTTGCTTCCCACGCCGCTGGATCTCGACCGACTTACACTGCAGCTTCCCCGAGTTTGCAGAAAGCAGCACGTGGGACAACACACTCTGCTCATCTCAGAATCATGTATCCATAGCTCTGCCCTCTGGCCTTGCTGAGATGCTGTGGGAAAGGGGGAAGGGAGGAGATGCACTCCCTCGGGCTGAAGGGCTCTCTGATCTGCAGGCAGTCTCAGCAAGCATGGGACAGGAGTTGAGGCTGTACCAGACTTGAGAGGATAAAGTGTGAATCTGATGCCCCTCCCCCATCCTACAGTGAGTATCTCAGAGAAGCTCTCCCAGTTTTCTGGGGAGCAAGATGTCAGCCTGCCTTCTCAGCCCATCTGGCTCCATTTTCCATTAAGAAGCCCCAGAGTACAACACACACACACACACACACACACACACACACACACACCCCGCCCCCATGAGCTGGCAGGCTTTCTCCACCCTCGGCTTTCTACGTGGTATCATATGTTCTTAACCCTCCCGTATTTCTCCACCTAAAAATGTCAAGTGGGGCTTTTCTAGGAGCATTGAGTAGAAATAACAGAGATTAGAAGGTAATTTGGCCTCATTTAAGGGGGCCTGGAGCCAGAGGAAGTAAACAGAGCCTCTGAGACCAGTGTTTCCTGCTCTGTCCCCTTCGAAGCCCAGCCAGGAGGTCACTCTAGAGGCAGGACGAGGGGAAGCTCAGGTCCAGGGTGGACCTAGCCCCAGCTAAACTGTCGGCTAAAACTTTCCACTGTTTGGAAAAAAAATAATAATAAAGAAAATGGAAGGTTCCTAGCTTTAGCAGGGATGGTGGCCATAGCTGCTTGTGGCAACATGGGTGACATCTCTTAGCTTTCTAGATCACAAGGACTATAGTCACCAGGAACTATGGTAGGCTCTGGACAGGGCTTCAGGAAAGGTGAGAGGAAAGAATGTGTCAGCCTCTAGTGTCAAACAGCCAGGTTGCCTGGCTCTCAAAGGTCAACCCCTCCGACAGCAGGGGTTCTCAGCCTGGGGGTCGCGACCCCTCTAGCAAACCTCTATCTACAGAGGTTTATAACAGTAGCAAAATTATTACAGTTATGAAGCAGCAATGAAAACAACTTTACAGTTGGAGGTCACCGCAACATGGGGAACTGTATTAAAGGGTCATAGCCTTAGGAACTGCCTAGTGCCAGGCACCAGCTAGCTCAGGCTGAACCCATCTACTGACAGGCCAGGATTCGGCACCAGCTCTGTCTCGTTAGCCTTATTGTTCTTAGCCACGGAGTCTGGGTAACACAGAGGCATGCAGCAAGGTGCCTGTCTTCAGGGGCTCAAGGTCTGATGGGAGAGGCAGGTGTGTGGGCAAAGGAGTCTGACACGGATGAATAAGCTCTGCGGTGGGGTGAGGGTGTATTTACACTTTACATAACTGAAGTGGGTGAAGACTTGAGTCTGACCACCACAGGACTAACAGACCACAAGACCTACCAGACCACAGGACTTAACCAGACCACGGGACTCTGGACAGTTGTACTCCTTAAGGCCCTCTGACTTCTCATCTGTATAATGGGAACATATGGGATGTTGGGAGATGGGTTCACTCATGATGTCAAGTGTCTGGCCTGGTGCCTGGTACACAACAGGTGCTGACTAAGCATTTTTCAAATTTATGAATCTTATTTATGAATCTCTTATTTTTGAATCCAGAGAGCAGGTGTTTAGTGAGCACCTGCTGTGGGCCTGGCCCTGTTCAGGGGACTGAAAATTTGGTACTGTGGGAAGCCAGGTGCTGTGTTCTTGCCTAATCACGGGGTTGAATGACAATCGTGAACAGAGGCCAGCTCTGAGCGGAGGGTGACCTGGCTCTGAGCAGGTGGCAGGCCAGCTGAGAAGGTGCAATAATGGGACATTTATTGTGTGGATGGGCAGTTGGGCTACCTCTTCATTCTGAGGCTCTCTCAACCTAAGACTCAGGGATCCATGACAGAATCCACCCAGAAAGAAAGCATCGGACTCTTAGCTGAAATGTTTAAGTGCGTGTAAACAAACAAACAAACAAAAACAAAATAAAAACAAACAACTGGGAACTCACAGGAGTTGAACTCTGACCTTGTAGATCCTCTGAAACAGCGGGGATAGAATTTACCCTCCTGTCCTTTGTAACTAGAGAAGTGAACAGTGCTAGAGAAATAGCAGTTCCTAGACACGGCACCATGACTATGTAGGACCATATGACAGAGCTGTGTGTGCCGAGCCAATAGCTTCTAGACTACAGAAGAACAGCAAGAGAGTCACACGGGAAGAGGCGGGGCTTGAGTTCTGAAAGGCCGGGCAGTGATGGCGCTCCCAGAACTGGGGGGCGGGGCGGGGGGGGGGGAAGCTGTGAATGTCCTACACATGGAGGGAAGGAAAGTACTTCAGGCCAGGAAAAGAACCTCAAGAGAGGGGCCAGAGGAATCTTGGGAGCTCCTTCAGGGCTGGGAACTAGAGTGGAAGAGTACTGTAATCAGCATGGAGTCTCAGTCCCAGACAGGGCAGCACTGACCTTTGGTGACTACGCCCTCGGACCGACTTTAAAATGCTCAGCAGAAAACTGCAAAATTATCTAAGTGATCCAGAACCATTTAACTGCTTCTCAAAGCAAAATCCAACCCTATTTAAAGAAATATAACACGGGGCTGGAGAGAGATGGCTCAGCAGTTAAGATCACTGACTGACTCTGCTCTTCCAGAGGTTCTGAGTTCAATTCTCAGCAACCACATGGTGGCTCACAGCCATCTGTAATGGGATCTGACGCCCTCTTCTGGTGTGTCTGAAGACAGAGCTACAGTGTACTCATAGACATAAAATAAATACAAAAATTTTAATTTAATAATAAAGAAATATAATACAACTCAGTAAGCAACAGCACACAGCCATGGCTGTCTAGTATCTAACAAAACTTAATAGGTGTGCAAAGAAGTGTGAAACTGTGATTATAGCCAGAAGAAAAAAAAGTAATAGAAATGGATTCAAGAATGTAAAGGATGTTGGAGTCCACCACTCTCTGGCTCAGTTCCTCCCTCACTCTCAGACAGCTTTCTTATGCAGCTCAGCCCAGGGGATGGCACCACCTACAGTGGGCAGGGCCCTCCTGCACTAATTAAAAATCAAGCCAATTCATGCCCACAGACCAATCCTATCTAGGCAGTTTCTCAGTTGAGGCTCCCCTCTCAGATGGCTCTAGACTGTGTCTGGTTAGTAATTAAAGGGAACTGGGGCTACGCGTAATGGCAAACACATTCAAAAGAGACTTAACAGCATCAGTCATCAGGGAAATATAAATGACGCTGCAGTAAGGTGATGTCTTAAAGCTACTAGAGTAGCTGAAGCTGACAAGCTTGACACCAAGTGTGGGCAAGGCTGCTGACCCCTTGGGACACTCTCACACAGCATGGTGGGAATGAGAACTGGATATGTTTCTAATCCGTTTAACTAGATCTTAAGATGTTAAACGTGCATCTAGGATACGCTCCAACCACCCCACCACTGGGTGTGTTTATTTGCCAGTGAGAAAAAAAAAATCATACCTGTCTGCCTAAAGATGTTGATAAAAATGTCTGAGTTCCTTCATGTGTGATAGCCAAGAACTACAGAAGGAGTCCATCAATTATCGAAGAGCTGAGCAAAACGGAACACATCCGCACACCGGAACACTATGCAGTAATAAAAATGTTACAGCGGCTGACATCCAGCAGCGTGGGGTAACTTCGAGGTGTCGTATCAGATTTCAAAAAAGACAGAGAATGGAAATTGTACAAATCCATCTATGTGAACTTTAGAAAAGACAAAAAATGAAGTTACAGAGGTCAGACAAAGTGTGTGTGTGGAGGGGAGGACTTGACTGTGAGGACACCAGAGGGAAGATCTCGGGGTTAATGGAAATGTTTGAGCTGCGATGCAAGGGAGAGCAAACACCTGTGGGCACACGTCAGCCCTCATCACACTGAACACTCATGGTTGCATTTGATCACAGCTGCACTTCGGCAAAACTGATCTGAAAAGCGTACTCCTGGTGCTGGGGAGACAGCTCGGTGGGGAAAGTGCTTACTGCGCAAGGGTGGTGACTGCAGTTCGAATCCCTAGCTCCCACGAGTCCTCAGTAGGCAAGTTGGCCCACCTGTAATCCCAGCATGGGAGGGTGAGACCGACATCCCCAGAGAAAGCTGGCTGGCCAGACTAGCCGCATTGCCAAGTTCAAATGAGAGATTCAGCTTCAATGTTTAAGATGGAAAGTAATTGAGGAAGACTCTTGATATTAACCTCTGGCTTCTGCATGCATGCACACACGTGAATATACATGCACATGTGAATGCATGCATACACACACACACAGACAGACAGATAGACAGGGACAGAGACACACACAGAGAGAGGCAGACACACACACACACACACACAGAGAGAGAGAGAGAGAGAGGGAGAGAGAGAGAGAGGGAGAGAGAGAGAGAGAGAGAGAGAGAGAGAGAGAGAGAAGAAAGGAAGTGTGTACATGAAGTGCTGTGTCCTGTACATCTTGGATACCTGAACCCCGGCTGGAGCATCAAGAGATGCAGAGAGAGCAGCCGCAGAGATGCACATACAGAGAAGCTAGGGTTGGCTGGGCCCTGCACAATCTGCTTGACTGGTATCAATGACTGCAACAAACAGGAACCTCTGTGAGTTTATTCTGTGCAGCAGAGAGAGGGCAGGGTGAGGTAGTCTTGGTTGGAGGTCTCCACAGGCTGTGAACATCCCAGAGGAAGAAGCTGTAGTTGCTAGCTTTGCACACACTGCCAATATTCCTGCCCAAGGCATTGCCAGTTCCAAGCCCATCCCACATGGGGAAGGCTTTGCTAGGTCCCCCCATCTGCACAAGGCATTCGTTCTTGACATGGCTATGCCTGCATCAGTGACATACGTTCACCAGGGACATCATTCACTCTTTACATGCTCGCTTGAGGTTTCCTCTGCCGCCAACACTGAAATGTCAGACAGCACAAGCTGAGACTCTGGACACATGAACAGAGTCTGAAGGAACTTTCTAGACGGAGCTGAGCAGAGGGACCTCAGCTTCTCTTCTGCTGTCAACTCGCTGGGTGACACTGGAGTCAGCTTCTCTTCCCCAGGTCTCGAAGGTCTCCCATATGAAAGCAGCTAGAGATGCAGAGACTTTCACCACTCACACCTGTGGTCCAGCCACATCAGGAGAACAGGCACATCTCCCACTGAGAGCAACAGTAGCGCCTCCCCGCCCTCCCTCCCTCCCTCCTGGCACTTCCCAGCTGTGTCTGCTATTTGCTCAGTAGACAGCTGGGCCCTAGCTACTCTATTTCCCATAAAGCCATTATATCATGAACCCACCAATGGGTAAATCCAAGCACTGGCTCTGAGCCCTCAGTCATCAACTGCTTGACTCAAGAACTTAAGAGAGGAGTCGCTTTTTAAAACTAATTATTTATAAGATGTCATTGTGCATGGTACTGTTATACATATGACAGATGTTGTGTATTCAGTGTATTCTTCCTATGCCCTCCCCTCCCCTGACCCGCCCCTCCCTAGTCTCCCCTTAGCCTCCCCTCCCCTCCCCATAATCCCTGTTCTCCCCTTGAAGATATCATTTCTACTTTCACATCATATACACACATATTTGATTTTATACATTTATATAAAACCAAGGAACACAAGTGAGTGAAAACATACAATATTTGTCTTTCTAAAACTGGCTTAATATAGTCAATATTGTTATCGCCAGCTGTGTCCATGTTTTGGAAAATGATATAAGTCCACTCTTCTTTCTGGATGAAAACAAAAAGCCACTGTATCTTTGTGCCTTAGACACATGGGCTGGCTCTAGAGCTTAGCTCTTGTGAACAACGCTCTAATAAACACTAACATGCAAGTATCCCTATAATGTGTTGGCTGTGAGTACTTTAGGTAAATCCCCATGATTGGTAGAAACTGGCTTAGGTATGATAAATCTAGGTTTATTTTTTTTAAGAGTTATTTTTTATTTAAAAAAAAAACCAACATATTCTTACTGATTTTTTGGGACATTTGCATCACGGACCCCACATTTCCCAGTCCTTCCATGTCTGCCCCCCACCCTTGTGACCCACCCTCGAGAAAAACAAAAATTTAAATAAAAAAGGCCAGTGTGTGTTATCTATATACTCACTGGAGCAGGGTCAAACTCTCAGTGGCCTGTCCTTAAACAGAACTGAGTTGTTCCCCTCCCACACCCCTGCCAGAAGTCATCGATGACGGAGAGCTAACATCAGCATCCTTATCACACCTATGAAGAGTTCTCTTCAATGGCTTCATGTTTAGGTTGCCTTTTTTTTTTTTTTTTTTGAGGAGGCAGGGATAGGGGTTGTCTCAGAAGGCTCCTGTGTCCCTCTTTCTCAACTGTGCATCTGCAGTCATCGATATCTTTGCATAAGTAGCCCCCTTGTTCTTTATGGTCAGCAGGAACATGGATAGTGACCTTCCACATGGTTTCTGGTGACAGCACAGACCTCAGAACGTGGGTCCTGGTTGCAGTAGACCAAGGACCAAGACATGATCCTCGGCAGCACATAGGTTAGGACATTACTATGGCCTCAGGTGGCAGCACAAGCCTCCGTGTATATGGCCCTCGGTGGCAGCATGGCTCACAGACATCAACATGGCTTCATGGGGCAGCCCAGAGCACGGACATCCACATGGCCTTCAGTGCTGACATGGGCCATGGATATCAACACAAACCCAAGTGGCAATAGGACCTCTGCCCCAGACATGGCCCTTGGCAGCATCACCACGGTATTAGGTGGCACTGTAGACTGCTCACATCAGCCTTGTCCTCACCACCATAGTATCTAGCTACCTCTCTAGTTCCACCTCTCTCCACAGTGCATGAACCGCTCCATTCTTCTCTTTCCCATCTCTCCATCATGGGTTTCTTCATCATAGGGGTGCCCAACACCCGCACTGTGAAGGGCTTGTTTGGCTTTGGTTTTGGTTTTGGAATTATGTGTATATGTGCTAATCTGAGATTGGGTGTGTGCACATGATTGCAGAGACCTCTGTGGCCAGGAGAGGGCACCAGAGATCATGGATCTGGAGTTACAGCTGGTTGTGAGTCATTGTGTGGGTGCTGGCAACCAAAATCAGGTCCTGTGCAAGTGCATCAAGTGCTCTTACCCACTGGGCTGTCTCTCCAGGCTTGTCACTGTCCTGTCCTTCTTGGCGGTCTTTACTGAAGCACCCACTGTGTGGGAGATAGGAAGGAACAATCCTATCCTTTGGTGACAGGCTCCCAGAAGACTCCTGAGAAGCAATGCCATGGCAGACAAGGGAAGGAGGGGACAATAGGGTGATGGGCAAAAAATGGACTCTCTGTAGATCTCTGTAGCAAGGATTATGGAGGCAGCATGCAAACGTCAGAAGCTGGAGGAGTGACTTGTTTTTCTCTGTCTCGGTCCATGCTCACTTAGACACACACACACACAGGTGGTAAAACATCTCAGAGGTGGGAACACAGGGGAGCACTGCTCACTTCATGGTGGACAGGAAGCAGAAGGAGCAGGAAGGAAGAGATCAAGGCAAGCTACAATCCCAAGCTTCCCTCTGCCCCCATGACCTACCATCTTACCAAGTCCCTCTCTCCCACTCTTCAACATTTCCAGCAATACTATCATATCATAAATCCATCGAGGGGTTAATTAATTGACCAAGTCTGAGCCCTCCGGATGTAATTGCTTCTCCAAAAGCCATCAGAGGACTATGGGATATTTCATACTCAATGGCTGTCTGTCTACTCCACCCAGACAGACCTGAGTTTGTGCAAGGCGGATGGTCCCCTGGGAGCCCTGCTGCACCCCGCAGTCCCCTGAGTCACACAGCACTGATCACCAAAGCTGAATGAAGCCCTCATGCAAATATGCATTAATCCAACGCAAGAAGTCATGGGGCCCTGAACACTGTGCTGGCGCAAAACTGGAAATATCTTTAACACCCTATTGATGGCTTTCCCCCACTGCTCCATGGCAAAATGAAACAGTAAAAGACATCGATTTTTCTCTGGCAGGGAAAGGGGGAGGAAGGCTGGGTCTTAAAATGAAATTATGGTTATTGTTCTCCTGGTAGCATTTCTTCTGTGCCACCATGACAGATGGCTCTTTAAGTGACAACAGATTTGTATTTCATTAGGACACTTTAGTCAAAAGATCAATGGTGCTTCTCGGAGCCTCTCGCCATCTATGGGGGCGGAGGAGTAGGGCAAGAAGCCTGCAAAGATCCTGCTAAAATTAGGCAGCTGCTGACAGATGCTGGAGCAGCAATCACAGCTCATCGATCTCTGGAGTGATGGGCAAGCCCGGGAGCTTTCCTGACCAGCTCTGTCTTCACGGGTAGGGTTCTCGCCAATGGAGTGGATCTGCCGGAGGAATCCAGCTTTTGAAAGTGGGATTAATGTGAGACACAGTGGAGGAAATGGGGCAGAGGCAGGGGGCATCTGGGTCTCCTCAGTCTGGGCCTGGGTTGTCACTGTTGCTCTTGGCTGTCCTCAGTAAAGAACCTACTGTGTGTCGGGTAAGGAAAAACACACCCATCCCCTGGGGACAGGATCCATTCAGGGTCCTGAGAGGCAATTCCACATCAGCAGAGAAGAGCAAGGAGTGAGAACGTGGAAGTGTATAGACTGCCCAGGCTTCCTGCAACTTGGCAGTTTGGAGCAGAGATTCGGGAAGCCATGGGGACAAGGGATCAGTACCAAGTGTCTGTGTCTCCATTCTGCCATTTTGTGAATGGAGAATGACACAGGATGTCATTGAACATGGAAGCTCTAAGCAATTAAAGAATACTTTAGAGATGAGATAGTAGGAAGCAGTCAGTTTGTTCTGTACCCAAAGTGAGGCCCTGGTGTGGTGGGGTGTGTGTGTGTGTGTGTGTGTGTGTGTGTGTGTGTGTGTGTGCGAGCGTGTGTGTCTCACCTTCCATGTTCTTTGGGCCAAAGTCTCCACCCCATCATTCTCTACAAGCACCGAGATACAGACAATCATGCCTGGCTTCCTGTGGGTTCTGGAGATTCGAACTCAGGTCCTCACACTTGTCTTGTATGTACCTTACCCACTGAGCCTTCTCCCCAGCTCTGCTGTGCTTTCTTAGTTAAGTGACTCAACCTCCCTGGTGGTCCACCCAACCGAGCTAATGTATGGAGGGGTGGCATAATCCTGAGTGTGTAGTGCCCAGCCCAGAGTTCAGTCCAGCTGGAGAGCCATGGCTATGATCCTGACGTCCGTCCAGGGAGCAGAGCCTGCCAGTCATCTTCATCTACAAAGCAAGAGAGATGGCTGGTGACTCAGAAAGTACACAGGGAGAGAAGAAAAATAACTCACTGCCTTCCTGCCCAGCTTGGTAAACACCATTGATCTGAAGCAGGAGCCACTTTGGGACTGCAGACATATTGACAGATGGGGCCTTTCCAAGGGTTCAGTGCTGCATACGCAATTGGGGCTGCACGCAAATGCCTGGCGGAGTTGAGATGAAGAACACGCAAGGGCAGGGCAGGCATGAGATGAAGCTGCAGCCTGAACACACTAGGCTAGACCCCAGGAGGGGCATACAGCATAGCTGCTGCACTTCATCAGCTGCCCATGCTTAAGGGTTATCCTCATACTGAGTAGCATCCACAGAGGCATTTGTGGGGCTGGGACTGGTCCACACAGAAGGGAGGTCTTCTCTGAGGCAGTGCTCCTCAGTGACACACGATGCCACATCTCTAAGGTCCACAGCTGTGGGAAGCTCCCCTACCCACTTTGTCTCAGACTACCTGTCACAGTGCTCCATCTTGCCTGCAGTCCCCACGCGGCGTCACTTTGACACACTCTCACTCACCCCATCTGTGAGAACCCTTATTCCCTAGACACTCACATCCTGAAGCTGGGGAGTGGGTGGGAACAGTGGGTGTCTGATCACCTGACTGACCACCTGTCTCTGTTCTCGGCTTTCTATCGAGTCTGCTGGAAGGATAGTGAGACAGAAAACATGTTTAGAGATTCATTTTCCAACTCCGCTCATCAGTCTCTGTCGCAATGGGCAGCTCGACCTTTGGGACTCAGGTCACACCATCTCCTTGGTGCCCTGTTACCCTGAGAGACGAGGGAATGGCAGGGAACAGAGTCCCCACTGTGATCACGCTTCATGCTGCAAAGGGAGGGTAGTCAGCCCTTCTGTGAATGATCCATGTGACTGTAAGAGGTTAGGCATCCCTGAGGGCTTGCATGTCCTGGTCTGAAAAATGAAAACCGTAACAGGAATTGAGTTCTAATAATTAAATGGGGGGCACCTAGGGATGATTTGGGGCTATTTCCAGCACACACCACAGGATGGTGAAACAGATATCTTGGCCACCTCCTGTGACAGTGGAGGAGTCTGGTCCAGAAAGGTTGTCACACAGCAAACTCATGTAGTTCACAGCAGACTTGACCCCAGGATCCAATCAGTTAAGCACTCAGCATCTTTAAATGTGGATTCCCTCAAACTCTCTACCTAGCTCCAGTGGAAGGCAGGACTGCAGTGTACTGGACCCCACATAGACCCCCAGGCTGGATGAGTGCTTTCCTGAGTATGTCAGAGTCAGAGGAGTGGGCATTGAAGTTATGCCTGTCTTAGGAGCCATCTAACAGATCCTGGGCTCAAATGGCCTCTTGCTTGGCCTGCTAGTGAGTGAGGCTGAGAGCCCTGCCTGCATCAACTTCATTTTAGAGACACAGAGTGTGTCACCCACCAAAGAGCCCAGTTGGGCTGGGTTCCAGACACCTGCCATCCCCATCCCTACCCCCACCCTGTACCTTTGCCCTTTCCTTTCTCTCATGCTATGGTTTCTGTGTCTTCCTCATTACCTAACTCTTGCCCGCTCCTCTTCCCTCCTCTCTCTCCCCTCCCTCTCCCTCCTCCCTTTCCCTTCTCTCTCTTCTTCCCGACTCTTACTCTCTCCTTCCCCTGCTCTGTCATCTCTCCCTCATTCTGTCCAGTCAAGTCTCCTTCCTCCCTCTTTTCTAACCCCCTCCTCCATCATTCTCTTCTTCTTTTCTTCTTTTCTTCTTCTCTCCCTTCACCTCATCCCCTTCTCTCTGTCCCTTTCCACGCATCCCCTCTGGTAACCTAGCTCCTTGATAGCCTGCCAGGCAACCCCTCAAGGATTCTTGGTAAAACACTGGCTGCCACCAGGCTTGCTGCCAATACAAACAAAACCCTCTCCCTCTCTGCTCATTAGCCACCGCCCCTGGCTATCTGGCTGGGTCTGTATAACTCTTTGTTTCCAAGGGTACTCACGGTACCTTATGGCATCCATCTGTGGGACACTACAGCGTCTCTCTCCACAGCTCTGTGCTTTCATACATGGTCTAAGTTACTTTTCCATTGCTGTGAAGAGACACCACGACCAAGGCAGCTCATAAAGGAAAGCATTTAACTGGGGAGCTCGGTTGTTGGAGTTCAGGGCCATCCTGGTGGGGCACATAGCAGCAGCCAGGCAGGCCTGACGGTGGAGCAGTAGCTGAGAGCTTGCCTCTAACCTGGAACTTGGCAACAGGGTGAGAGAAAGGGAGATTGGACCTGAAGTGAGCTTTAGAAGTCTCAAGGTCCACCCCCAATGGCATGCCTCCTTCAACAAGGCCACGCCTCCTAATCCTCCCAAAACAGTTCCATAAACTGGAGGCCATTCTCATTCAAACCAGCACACACATCATATCTGGGACCCATAGGAGCACAGAAAAGCAGTGTGTACAGCAGGCAGTGTGGACTGGGTTTCTGGTCCCTGGACTGCCTGCAGGTACTGTCAGCATCGACTCCCTGCTTCCGCGCACCTGATGTCTTCCCAGGATGTGAGCCCTGTGGAGTCTGAGCGCACCCTCCAGATGGTGCATGGCAGGCTGCAAGCCTGATGCCCCCTGTTCAAGTGGAAACTCTATACCTGACAACTCAAGGTCCCCTCTCCCTACTGACTGCCCTGTATGCAGCCCAAGGAAAGAGGGGGACATCCTGTCTCCACTCCCACTGTCTCCCACTACCTATACACAAGTCCTTTCAGGGCAAGGGACACCCTGTCACACATGCCCTCTCTCCCCTTCACTGCTCACCCTGTCCCTGTGTTCTGCCATGGGGCATCTATTTTAGCACAAGCCTTTTCCTCCAAGTGGACTCTGCACAGCCAGGAATTCCTTCCTCCTCCTGTAAACACAGTAAGTGTCCGATTATTGAACCTTCTCAGCTGGCCTGCCACCTGCTCAGACAGGCTCCTGCCAAGCCCACCCTCTGCTCAGAGCTGGCCTCTGTTCACGATTGCCATTCAACCCCGTGATTAGGCAAGGACACACAGCACCTGGCTTCCCACAGTACCAAATTCTCAGTCCCCCGAACAGGGCCAGGCCCACAGCAGGTGTTCACTAAACACCTGTTCTCTGGATTCAAAAATAAGAGATTCATA
The DNA here is from genome assembly GCF_000001635.26 of Mus musculus. Lineage (NCBI taxonomy): Eukaryota > Metazoa > Chordata > Mammalia > Rodentia > Muridae > Mus > Mus musculus. Next base: position 2,569,676 of record NT_187023.1, on the reverse strand, counting down.
AATAAGATCCATAAATTTTTAAAAATGCTTAGTCAGCACCTGCTGTGTACCAGGCACCAGGCCAGACACTTGACTGCATGAGTGAACCCATCCCCCAACATCCCATATGTTCCCATTACACAGATGAGAAATCAGAAGGTCTTAAGGACTGGAACTAGCCAGAGTCCTGTGGTCTGGTAAGTCCTGTGGTGGTCAGACTCAAGTCTTCACCCACTTCAGTTATGTAAAGTGTAAACCCACCCTCACCCCACCACAGAGCTTATTCCTGTGTCGTACTTCTCTCTGCCCACACACCTGCCTCTCCCATCAGACTTTGAGCCCCTGAGGACAGACACCTTGGTGTGTACCCTCCCTTTATCCAGGCTCAGTAGCTGAGAACAACCTCCAAGGCCAATGAGTCAGAGTCCTGGCCTGTCAATAGAGGGGTTCAGCCTGAGCTAGCTGTCCCCTGGCACTCTGCAGGATGGAGATGCACACCATAAAGTCGATGTTCTTGTGCCCGGGGGTGGGTGGAGTTCCTGCATAATGTCTGGACACCTGTGCAGCTAACTCCCTAGAGGCCTCCTATTTTCACAAGATGCCAGTGTGCATGTGTGTGTGTGTGTGTGTGTGTGTGTGTGTGTGATTTTGTCAGCACACAGCATCACTAGCCCTATAACAAGGAGCCTGAGGACCAGCCTCTTAGTGTGTGGCTTTGAGTCCCAAATCTCAAGGACTGTGGACCACAAGTCCTCTCCAAAGGCTCTCAGAGTTTCAGGAGAGATCCCTTGGTGCCTCTTGTTCATCCTCTGCATCAATAGACATGCCTGTAGGGAGTGGAATGAGTCTGTGAGCAGGGTCTCAGTGAGCACACAGTACATAGAAGCCAATTGACCAGGATGCTAGGGGGAGAGAAGGCCCCACCATTCATCTTGATCAATAACCACCTGCACAGAGCATGATGCACGCAGGCCCACAGTGGTACGGGCATCAGCTCAGACACAGCTTTCCTCTGCTATTAAAGGGGTCAGTGTTCAGGAATCATCTATAGAAATGGATTCCTAACGGGCTGGGTCTAGAATCCTGGGCTCCCTTCTCTAGATGCAGCTAGGCCGGGTCAGTCTCATATTCTCTCTGCACCTCAGCCTCCATTCCTAGATGGGTACCATTGGGTAGGAGGGTCTAGAGTGGCTTTGAAGTAGCTCTGGTGGGGTTTTTGTCCCAACAGGAGCCTCTAACATATAGTAAGGAGCTGGAAAGAGGAGGGCTCTCACTGGGCTGCCTGCTGGGCACTAGCATCTCAGGGGAGCTTGGTGATAACTGTCAGAGATGCTGCCCCTCCTCTGAGAAGCCCCATCACTACATCATGGGTGGGGCTCCTCCACCTCTGCATCTGTAAATTCCATGCCCTGCATCTCACCCACCTCATGCTAAGCATCATTCACCCTAGGGCTCTCCCTCCCCATGAGACCCAGGGAACCTGAATCAGCAACCACTGATGCCAACCATGCAGCCCAGTGGGAGCGTTCTCTGCTTCCCTTCCCCTGCCTCTTCATCAGTGCTCACAGCTGTGTGCAAGCATCTGAGGCACCAAAGTCCCAACAGAAAATCCACCTGGACATGTGTGACCACACTTGGTCACCACAGCCTCCTTTAGGGTGGTGGGAATCAGGACTGAGCATCCCCAGAAGGGCACTGTGCAGAAGCACCGAGTGAGCCGCAGGGTGACAGGAACAGAGAAGGGAGTGTGACGAGTTCACTGGTGCCCAGAGGCAGTCTGTCCTTGCCATCAGTACCTCTATCCCCACTCCCACCTCCACCTTCCCATTCGCCTGGCTCTGTGTTCTGCTAGACGGAGTCACAAGGCCATACCTGTCAACCTTCCCCCTGCCGCACTCCAGACAGCGTCATCTACTCCTTCGTGATCCTTTCCTGTCATTTCATTTATAGAGTGCCGTGAGGCATTGGGCGCCATGCTGGACACAAGGGAGCATGAGCAAAGAGCCTGGGCCAAGAGGCACCAGCAGGCGACAGAGCTGGGAGTCAGCCAGAAGTGCTGGAGTCCTTTGGAGTCGGTGAGGTGGTGGCTGGAGGAGGGTGAGCTGAAGACTTCCTCCAGGATCAGGGGACTGGGGTCATTTCATCCATAGCTAGGTCTGAAGCTCAGTGGTGGAATACGTGCCTAGAGTGCTCAAGACTCCTAGTGCCATCCTCAGAAATACACACACACACACACACACACACACACACACACCACCATCATCATCCTCACCACCACTGTCTTCATCATCATGATCATCATCTTCATCGTCAATATCATCTTCATTGTCATATCATCTTCTTCTTCTTCAATGCCACTAGCATCAGTGTCACCATTACCATATCATCATTTCATGTTTTTATCATCATCATCATCATTGTCATCTTCTTCATCATCATTATCTTCATTGTCATCCTGTCATCTTCATGATGTCATCTTCATCTTCATCAACATTGGGCCAGGTATGGCAGCTCACATCTATAAATCTAGCACTCAGGAGGCTGAGGCAGGAGGACTGCAAGTTCAAGACTATCCTGAGCTAGTTGTAGGATAGTAAGTTATAGGATACCTTCAGCTATGGAATGACTCCTTGCTTTAAATGAATAAAAGAAGCAATTTAAGTCAGCAACCGCCCCAAGTCCTATGACAACCTCCTGGCTTTGTCCTCACTCTTGGGAGCTGTGAGATTCATATTTATGGGGATTTGTCTGGCTGGCTTAGTTTCTTCCTGGGTCCTTCTTCCATCTATGTCAGCCCCTACCTACTAGACCAGCCTCTCACGAGAGTTACATTTCTTTCTGAACTCAGCCAGGATGAGCGGGAGTTTCTGTCACTTGCAGCTACATGGGACAAATCTGCTTTGAAGCTGGTGATACGCAATCTCTCCAGCCCCAGAACTCACGTCCTCTGCCCAGCCTCACTTCTGTGTCCTCTGCCTAAAGCCCAGCATGTCCCTTATTGTCCCTCTGCCGGGATTCCCTGCCTCATCTAAACCCCTCGTCTCTCCAGACTCCCTCAATTCACTAATAACCATGGGCCCTAAAGGCCACACGAACCCTGTCCACTAACCCTTCCCCACCCCGCTGAGGAGCACGGGTCTGTGTTGACTGAGTCCTCACCTCCGGAAACATCCACCCCTCAGGCCTCTCTTATGGATGGAATTCAACTCACAAGAAAGGCCTGACATGTAGCAAGTGCTTTATAGTTACTGGTTGACAGGGTGGGCACCTTGCCTTAGCACATCCCCTCCAGCAGGGCAGGAGGAGGCTGGGAAAATCTCACCAGCAACCTCGCTTACTCTGGGAAGCAGAAATGGAAAAAAATTCTCATTCTGAAAAGTAAATGTCACGGGGTTGGGGAAGATTCCGAGGCTCTGAAAATAAACAGAAGCATGAGGGAAGGGGGGCAGGGATGGGGGCCAGAATGGGGGCACGGAGGAGAGAGGGGCATTGGGGGCAGTGCCATGGAGCCTGAGTGCTTTCTTGTAAGTGCCCTACACTGGAAAAGGCCACAGGCCTCTGTGCAGATGCTGAGCCAGGCTGTGTGCAGACAAAAGACTTTAAGCCACATCTCTCTGCAGATTTGCTATTGTTTTTTCTGCATAAAATATTTCCCCAAACAGGATGGATTTCCAGTGATTACAAACTGGTCTATTTTGCCCAAAAATACAAATATCTGGCAGCATGGGAACTCTTGCCCAGCCAGCTGGCCGGGGTCAGAGGCTTCTGTGTGCTGCAGCCAGCCTGTGTGCCTCACTGAGCCATGGATCCTCTGACTACCACCCTCGTCTCAGAGGTCCCCGCACAAGCTTCATGGACGTAATGCTTGCTTATTTTACGGTGCTGGAACATGGCAACCATGACTCCAACTTCTGGAAGATTCCAGTTGACCGCTGGGCCTCAGAGGATCTGCCTCTAAGATGTTTGTCCACCCAGAGAGTCTATGGTTATCTTTAGTCACCTCCTCAGAGAGCTCGCCTCTCATACTGCCAGCCCCAAAGTGGTTTGCATGTGTACGGGGATTCAAGGTTCAAGGACCAGGGCAGCCTTTCCTTTTCTACCTCAAAGGGCTATGGGGTGGTACAGGCATCTGGCACCCACCCAGGGAGCCTCTTTCCCAGGGGAAGGTGTGAAGTAGGTGGCTGTGTATTGCCCAGCCTCTCTTTCTGGCATGCATCTCATATAGCAAACACAGAAGACTGATGCCCTGGCTTGGCAGAGCCACGTGTAAGGCTGTTGTCACTGCAGCAAAATACACAGGACCAAAAACCTTAAATGTTGAAAATTTAATTTTGGCTGGGGGGTTTCAATTCATGATCCCTGGGTCCCGTCACCTTGGGCTCCACAGCAAGGCTGGGGTGCCACAAGGATGCCCCACTTCATAGTGGCTAGGTAATAAAGAGACATAAGTAGGAACTGGAGTCACAAAATCCCCTTCAGGAACACCCCAAAATGACATCCCTTTCTCCCAGTAGACCCAATGTCCTAAAGGTTACCCATCTCTCAATAGCTCCCTAAGCTGCCAACCAAGTCATATTGTAGACCCAGACAAGTGTCACTTGTGACCATGAGTCACTGCCATAAAGTCTCCACCTTCGTGTGTGTGTGTGTGTGTGTGTGTGTGTGTGTGTGTGTGTGTGTGTGTGTATGTGTATGACAGGGTTTCTCTGTATAGCCCTAGCTGTCCTGGAACTCACTCTGTAGGCCAGGCTGGCCTCAAACTCAGAAATCTGCCTGTCTCTGCCTCCCAAGTGGTAGGATTAAAGGCGTGCACCACCACTGCCCAGCCATATATATTTTTAAACTGCTGTGTTGCAAAGGGTCACCAGGTTAAGGCTTGGTCTCTGTTTCCAAGATGGCACCTGGAGTGCATGCTCTATAGGAAATGACGTCTGCATCCTTCTGAGGCAAGTGGGAGGAAATGGGGTAAACCCTCTCCATAGAGAATTTCTGTATCATCTTCAATCCATTCATCATCTCAACTAGGGACTGAGCTGTGGCATGATTGGGCAAGAAAACGTTCCCAAGGCAACTGTGTCCACAGGTGGAGTCACAAACTCATTGCTGGGGCTGGTGAGATGGCTCAGCGTGTAAAGGTGCTTGCTACCAAGCCTGATGACCCGAGTTTGATCCCCAGGGCCCACATGATGGAAGAGAAAACCAAAATCATCCTTTGACCTCCCCACGCATACACCACAGCACACATATAAACGCTTGCCCTACCCCTAGGTCCCCATCTTTGGGCTGACATGTTTATTTGTGTAAAGCTATTCAAATTGCTCCTTTACCCTTGTTTTAATGTCCATGAACTGACTGCAGTGATACCTTCTCTCGCTCCCAAAGCACCCACCTTGTCCCTAAGAGCTCCGGGTGTGTATTACGCTATGGATCCTTTCAAGTAGCTGGGTTTTTATTTTCATCTCTCTACAATGCTTTTGTTTCCTGTGTCACCAATTTCTGATCTAATCTTTATGGTCTCCTTTCCCTACTTGGCTTCGGCCTGAGTTTGCTCTTATAGCTGCCTAGGGTGGAAGTTGAGGCCATTGGCTAGGACTGTTCTCATTTGCATGTTCAGTACTTGGCATGCAAATACCTTCTGGGTTTTGATTTAGCAGCGTCCTACATTTGACTTGTTACTTTTGTTGCTCTCGCTCAGTTCAGAAAGTTTCCTAATTACTCCTTGATTCATGTTTTCTAGTTTACTTGTTTATAAACATATTGACTCAATGTCCAAACAGTTCACAATTCTGTCTCTATTTCTGCTTCAGAGTTCTGATTTATTTTATTATCAACAAGCAGCATTTTTTTTTTAACGCTGGGATCCTTTTAAATTGCTGAGACTTGGTTTTATTTTATTCCAGCTTATTAAAAGCACCAGATGCCTGTGGATATAGTTTGTGCTCTGTTACAGTGTTGCATGCAATTCTATCAATGTCAATTAGAGGCAGTTGTTTGATGGTAGAATTTCCCATCCCCTTCTCTACTGTCTCCCCATCCCATTGGGTACTGGGAAGCAACATGGAAGTCATCTGTGACACACAGTGTGTCTTAGTCAGGGTTTTCCTGCTGGGAACAGACACCATGACCAAGGCAACTCTTATAAGGACAACATTTAATTGAGGCTGGCTTTCAGGTTCAGTCCATTATCATCAAGGTGAGAGCATGGCAGTGTCCAGGTAGGCATAGTGCAGGAGGAGTTGACAGTTCTACATCTTGTTCCAAAAGCAAATAGAAGACTAGCTTCCAGGCAGCTAGGATGAAGGTCTTACAGCCCACCCCCACAGTGGCACACCTACTCCAACAAAGCCACACCTAGTCCAACAAGGCCACACCTCCTATAGTGCCACTCCCTGGACCAAGTGTGTTCAAACCACCACAGGGTTAGTCTATTTATTTCTCTTTGCAGTTCTATTAAGCTTTGCTCTCTCATTTTGAGAGTCTACTTTGAGATGTTCTGTTGACATCTCAAAGGAACAGCTCTGTCACTAGAAAAGTCTCACTAAACCCCTAGGAGTAGAATTCTTTGACCAGGAATCTACGCTGAAAGGAAGACAGCCATTCCTGCTGTGTGCGAATCATTCTAAACACTTTGCCTATTTAAGTCCTAATAATTAAGGGGTGGAGGGGTCCTTGTGATTATTTTACAGATGTATTTCCCATATCCTGGGTATTTGTTCTTATATTGTTTACATTTAACAAGATTATAGACATAATTAGATTTTACATATAACTTCTTACTAGTGACTATTGTGATTTTAAAAAAAAAATCTGTAACAGAACAACTTGAAAAAGAAAGAAAGCTAAATTTTGGCTCATGGCTTTTGAGGGCTCTGTCCTGGTCATCTGGTTCCAGGTGTTTGAGCAGATAATCATGGGGATAGAACTTGTTACAACAGTAGTTTCCACCTGCAGGTCTTGACCCGTTTGGGCATCAAATGACCCTTTCCAGAGGTCACCTGCATCTCATACATCATCTCATCAGAAAGCACACATATTTACATTATGATTTGTAACAGTAGCAAAATTACAGTTACGAAAGAGCAACAAACATAATTTTATGGTTGGGGGGGGGGGACACCACAACATAAGGAGTTGTATTAAAGGGTCTCGAATCAGAAAGTTTGAGAGCCACTGGGCTACAGTGTGCAAAGAAGCAGAGAGAGGGAACACAGGAAGGGACGAAGGCTAGGGGCTCCCAGGACACCCCCAGTGACCTTCCTCCTCCAGCAGAGCTGCACTTCCTCATTTCCAAATCTCCCCCAAAAGCACCAGCCACCTCTGAGACTGAATTAACTCAGGAGCCTGTAGGAAGGAGTTCATACTTGTCCCGGTTAATTTCTTGTCAAGTTGACACAAGGTAGAGTCACTTTGGAAGAGGGAAGAAATTGAGAAAATGCCCCCTCTTGATTGGCCTGTAGGCAAGCCTTGGGTACATTTTCTTGATTGATATGGGAGGCCCCCGTTCACTGTGGGTGGTGCCACAGCTGGACACATGGTCCTGGGTCCTAGAATCAAGCAGCCTAAGGAAGCCAGGAGGAGCAAGGCAGTCATCAGTGTTCCCCCATGGCTTCTGTCTCAGTTCCTGTCTCCAGGCTCCTGCCTTGAGTTCTAGTCCTGATTTCCTTCAGTGATGGACTGAGTTGCTTTTGGTCACAGTGCCAGTCATAATGACAGAAACCCTAACTGAGGTAAGGATCAACTACGGCAGCCTCTCCTCGTGCTTCCCCGTGTCACTTCTGTTCAGTGGTCCTTCTTTTCCTGCCTTCAGTTTGAGTAATTCTTATCCTGGTCCTATTTTGTCTATATTTTCGTTTTTGACCTGCTCCTTGTATAGGCACCTTAATGGTTGCCTAGGGGCTTATATTGCATGTGCTTATCTGATCAATATACACTCTTCTGTGCCTCATGCCACTTCACATGGAAGAACTCCTTGGCGTGTTTCTTGGGTCTCTTCTCTCTGAGCATTTCTGCCCGTTTTACTTCCGTATATGTTGTTGGCTCCACAGCTCTGATGCTATCAGACTTTGAACAGTCAATAGCCTTTTAAAGATGTTTAACTCATCAGAGGAACCATGGGGTATTAATGTGTATAATCACCATTTCCAGAGCCCCGTGTTCCACGGCGAGAGCCAAATTTGTGTGTACTATCATCTCTCTTCTGCCAGAAAGACTGTAGCGTTTCTTACAGAGCAAAGTCTGCTGGTTATTAATTGGTTGTTAATTCTTTCAGGACAGAAACGATTTGAAGAGAGTGCCCAAGGATTTACCGGTTTTGATTAAAAACCAAACCCAAACGAAATAAATCAGGACTAAGAAGTTTCATAAACCACCAGCAAAGATGGAGGGAGTGAAATCCCATAGAGACACTATAGCAGAGGTGCTCAGAGCCAGGGATAAAGAGAAAGGCTTTGGAGCCAAGGAGGGGGAAAGAGATGTCATACACAGAGGGACAGGCATACGGGTGCCAGTCTTTGAAAACGGGAGATAATAAAGGTGTTTCTCAGCACACACACACCTGAACTACATCCCCATCGCTCGCACTTCAGACCTTGTATTCCAAGACTCACAAGGTCCTCTCTGCTGTGCCCAGTATCTAGAAGGTTTGGGGACATTTCGGGAGGTCTCATTAAACATATTTGTTTCACATTTATTTGTCTAGTCTTGCTTTTGGTGGCTGTTTGCAAGTATAAGGATGCATCCAGTCCCCATGACGTCACCTTGGCCAGAAGCAAGAGTGATCACACCTATAGATATGTCCCATGGCTGTGTCAGGGGCTGAAGAACACATTCCTGCTTCTGCTTCCTGATGAACCCTTAGCTCCCAGCGTAGAACTGGGCAGAGTGGGCTACAATGAGTAAATTCTCCAAACTTTCCCAGAGGCATCAGAAGATTCAGAAAGCACTTTTATTAAAAAGATGTATTTTTTTTTCAGTGTGTGTGTGTGTGTGTGTGTGTGTGTGTAGATGAGTGCAGGTGTGTTCAGAGGCCAAAAGAGGACGCCATATCCCCCTGGGTCTAGAGTTGCTTGACATGGATGCCAGGAACCAAGCTCAGGTTCTCTATAGGAGCAGCAAATACTCTTAGCCACTGAGAAATCCCTTCAGCCTCCAGAAAGCACGCTTAACTGCAGCTAAGAAAAAAATCAAATACTAGAGACAAGACCAGAAAAACCACCCAAGGAGGAGAGCCAAGGAAGTCGGGAAAATTAGACAAAAACAAAGTACACTCATGTAACAAGTAAACTGTACTTGAGTCACCCCCAATATACTCTTCTTACCCATGCACCCAGCTGCAGCCATCGCACAGTCCCCCCACAGTCTGCTCCCCACCATAAGTTATCATCGTCTTCCTTTAGTTGGAAAGCCCCACATTTATGCCACATAGAATAAGAACTACATTTCCCAGCTTCCCCTGCAGCAAAGTGCAGCAGATAACTAATGTCTACCGATGACAGGCAAGTCATCAAGTATGTGGTTCCCTGGCTGTATCCTCTGCTTCTTCCTATTGGAAGGAGAATGGGCATGGAGTCGGACTGTGCTTTACATAAGTAACAAGGTTCCCAGATGAGGGCAAGAGGAACAAAACAGAAACATTGTGTCCCCAACATTGTGGACTTGCCCCAGGAGGCCCTGGTGGCTAGTAATGAAGGTGTGGTGTGAAAGTGATAGAGCTCAACCTCTCCTAGCTGTTATTGTGCTGAGTCATGGCTCTCATAGCACCCAGGTGCGGCAGGCAGGCACTTGTCTGTGTCTTACAGAAGCTGACATTGCTCAGAAAAGCCTATTGATTCTGAAGTGCATCTGGGACCCAGCATATCAAGGCATCTAGTAAATTCAGTCCGAAGGAGCTCCCTGGGAGCTGAAAGGTTACCTCAGAGGATAAAATGCTTATTCACAAGCATGCGGTCTTAGCCGAGAATGAAGGCTGGAGGGATTGTTCAGTGGGTATGAGTATTTGCTGTGTCATCATAAGGACCTGAGTTCAGATGCCGGCACCCATATGAAAAGCCAGCCATGGATACCTCCTGGCTATACTCCCAGCACTGGGCAGGCAGAGTAGGGGTGTGGACAAGACATTGGGGCTTCCTAGCTACCAGCCTAACATCAGTTTAGGTGAGAGGCCCTGTCTTAAAAGACCGAGTTGCAGAGCAGGACACCTGACATTCTCCTTTGGTCTCCATGCATAAACAGGCAGGTAAACCCACCCACACATGCACCCATATACCACCCATAAGCATGGAACTGTGAGCTTGTAACCAAGCACTAGAAAGGCTGGTCCTGGGACTCAATCTAGGCAATCAGCAAGGTACAGTTTCAATGAGAGAGTTCCTATATCAAAAAATATGAAGAGTAAAAGGAAGATAATCAGTGTCAACCTCTGGCTTCCACATGAGCACATGTGGGTGAGAGCATCTACACACACATGTACACACATGTACACACATACACACTGATACACGCATCGTCCACACACATGTGTACATATACATACACACATACACACTGACACATACTCACACACATATGTACATATACATACACACACATACACACTGACACACACTCACACACATGTGTACATACACATACACACATACACACTGACACACACTCACACACATGTGTACATATACATACACACATACACACTGACACACACTCACACACATGTGTACATATACATACACACATACACACTGACACACACTCACACACATGTGTATTATACATATACACTCACATGCATACATGCACATGTACATATACATACATACATACATTCACACACATTCATACACATGTGTACGTGTACATAAACACACATTCACACACATGTGCATTATACATACACACTCACATGCATACATGCACATGTACATATACATACATACACACATATACACATTCACACACATGTGTACATATACATACACCCACTGGGCAGGGAGGGAGAAAGAAGAAAAAGATTCCTTGAATCTGTAGTTTTGTTGACTACAACACAACACATGATAATAAAAGATGCTGAGGCTGGACAGAGAGGTGACCATACTGGCTGCCCTCTGTCTCTGTCCCTTCCTGTCTTTCCAGGAAAGCTATGTTCAGCCCCAGCCCCAGCCCCAGCCCCAGCCCCAGCCCCAGCCCCAGCCCCAGCCCCAGCCCCAGCCCCAGCCCCAGCCCCAGCCCCAGCCTTTCCTACTGTACTAAGTTGGGCACAGCCAGTCCACAAAGCAAGGGAACAGGAAGGAAGAAAAAAGAGTCGTGTCACTGATGGGGGTGACAGTTACAAATAGTCAGCCATTCAGCCAGCCACCCATCACACCACGAAAGAGCCCTCCGGCAGGTGGGCTCAAGAACAGAGTCGCCCGTACTGCGGGGCAAGCTTTGGCTTCACCACCCGGTCTTAGTGGAGCCATCAAATAAATCCAACATTTAGATAAGAGGGGTCTGCAGAGGACACTTCCCTGAAATGCAATGGTAATAAAAGAGAAAAATGGACTGGCTAGCTCAGATAACCGCCGCTCGAGCAGTAATTACGCTACTTCTGGTTCCGAGCCAGGACGCTGCTGGTGGAGCACCTGCCCAGGTGATCCATCAGGCCCAGATTTATGGACTTCTCAAGAGGCTCCCGCACATCCCTCCCCTACGGTTACTGGAGACACTTTTATTTAGATTTTGTCAGGGTTATTGATGACCTCTCTCGGCCATGTCTGGAGTGGGGGAGGTGAGACCACACCGGGTGGTGTGATCCAATATAGATCTGCTGGTAACGATCCGGAAAAGGATGGCCTGCCCAAGCAGGCCAATTTGTTCCGATTTCCTCCGCAAACCTTTGCGTTCCTGATGCGACTGTCAGAGTGAGCAGGGAGCCCGCAACCCTCACTCAGAGGGATCGAGGCTGCATGCTCAAAGGACAGTTGTGTGCCTCAGTTATCTCTTGGATAGAATGGGCACAGAGCCTTCACGAAGGTGCCCCAGCGTGCCCAAGTGACCTTGTCCCTGCTACAGTCACTGACCCAGCGGGAACAGATGCCACTGTGGGTGGTGGTGGATGGAGGTGGGTGGTTGTGGGGTGGAGAGTGTTCCTGAATCTTCCAATGCATTGTTCCACTCTCAGGTTGGGGAAGGTGTGTTCTGACTTCAGTGATGAGTTAGCCCAGCTACACAGAGAGTCACTAAGAAAAGAGGACATGAGGACCCAGATGGTCGGGAGCAGTGGAGGGGGAGTCACTAAGCAAAGGTGTGAGAACCCATGATGGCCAGGAGCAGCAGCCACAACCACACAGCCACTACAGTAATGCTGCAGCCCGGCTGATCCTTACATGACAGTACCATGGGCTTTGTCTTGCCCCGTTTCATCTGCCACAGCCCCACGAGGGGGCTGGTCCTTTAGTTGTTTTCAAACTGCTTCCTGTTGTTGTGTGTCATGGGAAATATACACCCTTTTAAACAGCTTCCTTAATAAATAAACTCATTTTGCTTATAAAGAATACGATAAAAAAAAATAAATAAATCAGACATGGCTGCAGTCCTGCCCTAGTGGCTTGCATTACCCCCCTGCTTTCAACAGTGTTACGGGCCACTGGCTGCCAGGGATATGTGGGAGAACTGAGCTGCAAGGCAGCCTGGGGCACGTAGAACTTGAAAAGACACCCTTGATCCTGCCTTTTCTGAGGGTCCCTGTCACAAGCTGCCTCCCACAAATTTTGTCAGTTTCAAAGTCTATCCCGATCCCTTTGTGGGGCCTCGCTGTGAGTTCTTCATGGTGGCGACAGGAAAATCAGGATTTCTGTCCCCCCTTCACCATCATCTTCAGTCCCATCTGAGAATGCTGGAGCCCTGGCTTCCTCTACCATCCAGATATCAAAGATGCCTCTTCCCGTCTGAGCTAGATTGACAGACAGACAGACAGTGCAGACAGTTCTCAATACCTAGTATCTAGAGGACCACCACCACCACTGTGAGAGACTAGATGGGCCAGTTCCCCCTTTGAACATAGGTCATCTGTATCCCTGGCAACCACAGTGCCTAGACTGTTGCCCCACACAGCCCTGACAAAGAGGGTGCTCCCTCCATTGGACAGAGCTCGCCTACATCTCCCTGTGGAGTTCGTTTGTGAGTTCTTCACAGTGGTCTTCCTAGTTCAGAGAAGACAGGTCTTCAGGAAGCCTGTGGGAAAGCCTTCTGGAAGCCACAGTGTCTCTTCCTTCTGAAAACCCTTCCTCCAGGGACTGGGTCTTGAGCACACCACACCAGAAGGGAACTCACTGTCCCAAGGCTCCCTGACACCCTGCATCCTCCACTTCTCAATGCCCTCATGGACAGCCTGTGGAGTGTCAACATCTGCTTAGGTTCCAGATGCCCCCATTTTAGCCTCAGAAAGGACTTTGGACCAGTTTCTGGGAATCATCATAAGTTGAGAACTCCAAGACAGAGACAAATGCCCAAGTGACTCTGTGCCCCTATTTGGTGGAAAATAAGGACTCTAATGCCCTCATCCTGAAAGGACAGAGGGCTGACATTTTTTTGCAGGTGTCAGAACTGACACAAGGCATTGAGTCTGGGGGGGGGGTCTTGGGAAGACTTTTGTGCCCCCTTCAGCTGAGCCTTGTTTGTAGGATGTTTGGGGATGTATTGCTAGGGTGCTGGGCTGTGTTCCTCTGGCATCTTCAGGGAAGAACCTATAGCTATTGATAGATAATATCCAATCATGACTTTCTCGCCTTCTGCCAACATCAATAAACACTTCTTCATTTTTAATTAGTTTAATTTTGAGATTATAACAGAATCATATAATTTTTCTCTATCATTTCTTATTTTAAAGGAAACAGAGAGAGAGAGACACACAGAGACAGAGACAGACAATATAATTCCTGAAGGCAGAAAATTCTAGAAAGGACACTTTCCCTGTACCACCTCCCTACTCTCTCTGTGCAGGCATGTCACCTTTCTTTGGGGGCATGGTAAGGTTCAGGATTCTGCAGAAACTCTGTACAGAGTCAGTCTGCTCTCCCTCGGTCACCATCTGCGTCATGACAGTGGCTCCCCCTTCCCCCATCTGCTCTGTGCCAAGAGCTGAGTCAGGTGCTCTTGGTGCGTACGAGTGGAAGGAATGAACTGATGAATGTCTGCAGTCTTCAGAGTCCCTGTGACAGTGACGCTAATGGCAGGGGTGGGGGTGGGAGCCAGGCTGGCACTCCAATCGCCAGGGGAGAAGACATTATCAGCCAGCTGAGGAGAAGACAATGTCAACACCACTGCGGGGTTGAGGAGGACTCAGCAAAGCGGAAAAGCACCAGCTCATGGCCCCTCAGGCAGAGCAGACCTATAGGACCAAAGAAGAGCCAGAGGCCAGAGTGGCTGGAGAGGAGGAAGCAGGGGTTGCCTGGGTGCTTCGGGCAGGGCTTTACTCATGGGGGACACTCTGGATTTCTCTAAGGCTGCTGCTGCTCTGTGAGAAGTTATTTCCGGGAGAAGAGGTGGGGAGTCAGGGAGGGCATTTGGAAGCTTCTATGAGAATCCAAGGAAGAGAGGCTGGACTGGTGGGCAGGAAGCCAGCCAGGGAGAGACCAGAAACGCAGAAGAGGGAGCTCAGAGAGGAACCAGCAGTGAAGAGGCCGGGTTCCTCAGGGAAGGAGGGCACCAGGGACTGAGCACAGCAGTGTGAGCCGCATCTTAACAGAAGCCCTGACAGATGCAACTGTCAAAGAGAAGGATTTCATGGGGGGTAGGGATGGAGAGGAGGCATGGTGGAGAGTTCTGTCCTTGGAAGAAAGTGCACCAGGTGACAGATCTTCACTTCATACAAAGCAGAAATTATAGGACAACTGCTAGGAGCAAAAGCCAACGTAATTTCTGGAAGCTTCACTCCAGCAACAGACAGCCACCATTCAAGTGGAAACTTAAGGGTTCTTTGGAAAGTCATTTGGATGGTGTTTTGCTGGGACAAACATGTGAAGGAACATTTCGTTAAAGTGGACACAGGTGTGAAAGGCTAAGGCAGACTCATGAAGGAACAAACGTTTTCCTGTGTTTGCTGAGGCAGACACAGGAAAGAGGGTGTTCTGCTAAAGCCAGCACATGAAAGGACAGGTGATGAAAGATTCTTTGCTAAGGACATACATGTATTGGTCTGCCTTACATTGCATAGTTGAGCTGCATTTGTTGGGGCTCCATAGAACACCATACACACCAAAAAACTTCTAGTGGTGTGCTGCAGTTTCTTGCTGCTTCTTTGGACTGATTGGATGCACTGCTGAGGCAAGAGCCATGCTGAGAGGCAAGGCACATGGAGGACATGTGATGTTGGAGGGTATAATTAGGACTCCATGGAGTACTGGAGAGAGAGCTAGGCTTGCTTATAGAGCTAGCTATGCAACACTTGTGGGTCTCTTGTCTTCTCTGATCTTTGCTTCCCTGAGAGAGAGGTACCATTGAGAACTCCTCCTGGGGTTCCTGCTGGTCCCCCCTGCTGACTCGAGCTGAGGCTGAGGTCTGGCTGTCTCTGCTAGGTCATGTCACTGCTGTGGCTAACTGGACTCTACCAAACTGGACTATTGGTGTATCCATGAGGTGTTTGTGAGTAGATGAAGCTGCCACTACCTGCTGACCTGTAAACTGAACTGTTGATTTCCAGACAACACAGATGGGAGTTGCTCCAAAGATCCTTTCTAAACAGATCCACCTTCCCTGTATCCTTTCTTTCCCACTACCTCTGGTGGGTGATTGGTTATGAGGAAGGTTAAAGAGTTTAAGAACCATCATTAAAAATACGTTTTGAAAAAATTGAAGTTACACACCAATCTGGCCCTACTTCTCCATGGGTACCACAACCTGTGGAATGGCATCACTGGCCAGAGAGGAAGTGCTAGCACATATGAGTTAAGGGGCCTGTGTTGTTTCACACTTGAGCCATAACTTAAGTCACCATGCTGAAGGCCCACAGCTTAGGAGCTGCTGGCGGTCAACAATCGACCAAGGCCAACAAGGCCACTGGTGATCTTGACAGAGGGATCTAATTGCAGTGCAGGGTGAGGGTATGAAATCTGGGCCGAAAGAGGGGGGGAAAACTGTATTGAAACAAAAGTGACAACAAAAGGATGGTTTCACTTTTCTCTGTGCTCCATGCTGGTTTGCAGAGATTGGAGAGTAATGCTGCAGTGACCTTCTGAAGAGGTGGCCTGTGGAGAGGTGAGATTGACAGTGCAGGGGGTGAGGGGGGTGGGGGGACACTGGTAGCATCCAGAAACAGCACAAGGATGAACCACTGTGCAAGACAGCCTCGGTTTTGTGAAGGGTTTCTCTCCAGCTCCTTCCTTCAAGATATTTATCTGCATACCTACAGAGTGATTGAAAATGCCGTCGAAGCAGCAGCAGGCCAGGCGTGAATTTATCAAAGGTTTTCATCCTGAACATGTGACGGACAGCCTTCTGAGCCGGTGCATAGGGGCTCGGCTTGTTATCTTTTATTAGCTGCTAGACAGAGAAGACATTGGTTATGTTATCCTTCTATTCATAGATACCAGGTGATCGTGGTCGTGTTGTTACATCTTAGCGGTGGAGGAGGATCGGTGCACACATAGCTCAACAACCCTGAATAGGGAAGACCAACACCTAGGCTGGGTAAAGGCCCATGCTTTTTAATTATGGTGGGCATTGCCAGTGGGCCCTCCAGTCATGTGACACGAATGAATGTCCTACTGCCAGGGTATAAGAAACTTGGGCAGAGGGAGATTTTTTTGGTTTAGACTTCCGATAACAGGTTGTTGCATTTTGCTTTAAAGTGATATCAGAAATGCACTTGATGGGCAGGCCCCTCCTCCTCACGATGCACAGATGTGCCAGCAGCTGGAAAGGCTGAGGCTTAGTCCAGGAAGGAGGGAGGCAGGCCAAAGGGGAAGGAGGATGGATGCATCAGAACAGGCATTAGATACCAGCAGCTGCTTGGCAGACCTCTCTCTGTAAGGACCTGGGCTCAGCCTATCACTGCCTGGGGCCACAGAATAACTTGCCCTCAGGGTGGTGCCAACCAAACAAAGATAATTCCAAGGTGAGATCACAGGTGTTTTGGCAGGGTGCAGGCTCTGTCTTCGTTGTTGGTACAGCCTCTATCCCATTGGGAACAACAAAAATAAATGTTAGTCATGTGACATGCTTCTCCAGCCAATAGCAGCATGGGATGCTGCAGGGGCAATTTTGGGAAAGCTCCCTCCAAGGTGTGCAACCAGCTGGACTCTGTTGGTCCTGAAATGGAACATTAAACCCTGCAGCACAAAATCCAAGTCAAAACTTCATGGCAGTCCCCACATGTCAAAGATACAAAAAGGAAATTGAGGCCCCACTGACTAGAGTGTCATCTTGGAGCTGTAGGAACTTTGTCACATGAAATGCATGTGACAGACAGGTCCCCTCCACTTCACACTGCATGCATGTACTAGGGAGAATGCCGTTGCTTAGGGTCCAGGTGGCGATGGAGAAGGGGATCCTGGGACACCAGCATGCTGAACCCCAGGAAACCTGGCCCATGCCCTCCTCACCATTGAATAGTGCAGTCCAGATGGCTGGGGCTCTGAGTCTATTTCTCTAGCCAGTACGAGGGACAACAATCTCAGTGTTGGAGTCAAAGGAGCCTACCATGATTCTAAACCTTTTGAAAGCCACTGTCCTGGGCACTGGGGATCAGGTCACTTGTCCTAGCCTCTTATAGGTCAATGTAACCTTGGAAGAGCCACAATTCTCAGACCTCCTGGCATCTGACAATTAAATAGGAGAATGACATCACCACTCACAGAATGGCACTGGTCAAGGGAGAGGTCATAGCTGTGTGAGCACCAGGTGTCAGGATGTTAATGGTCCTCACCAGGGCCACCCGATGGTTGCTCTGCACTCTGTAGCCAGCATGACCTGTGGTGAGGAGCTTTACCTTCAAGTCAGCAGTCCTCCCACCCGGCTGGGTCTGAGTCTCTCCCAGCCTCAGTCTTCTCTATAAAAATTCAAGGGTTTCCCAGGCTGCTGGAAAGGCCCTCCCTGGCTCTCAGAGTTCAGGAGTTTGCTTGGTTACCTTTGGAGAGCCATGTGGGCGGGGTGAGGTGGAAGAGGGGGAGGCTGGACTCAAAATCAAGAGTGTGGAGTGACAAGAGCCACAGGCTCCTCAGAAAATGGTCCCTAGTTGAGTCTGGATGAATATACTCAGCCACTGTTTGCCTGAGGAAAAAGCAGCCGGGGAGGTCGTGAGGGATCCATTACCCACTAGCACAGAACAAGGTAGACTATGACCCTCCCTGCAGGCTACAATACCAGGTTTGTTTGTGAGCAAGGCTGCCTGGTTTAGTTCAGTATCATCTACAACGGCTCTAAGCAGATGGACAGATATTGGGGTGTGCTCTCATTGGGAAGACCCCAGCTTCCTGCTAATGAGCCCTGTGATCCTGATTTAAAATGAGTTTTGAGCAGTTTTACCATATCCAATGCTCGCCTGTTCGGGCTTCTATTTGCATGGCTCTCATTCCAAGTCTTTCACTTTCAATAAAGACCTGTCTTTGCATCGAAAGAGAGTCTCCTGGAGACAGTTTGTTTATGGCTTCTAATCTATCCTGACAATCTTATGTTTTGACTGGACAGCTGCATCCATTTTCATTTAAACTAATTATTGATAAAGAGGGCTTCGTTCCCATCAAGTTGCTATTTCTTTTCTGTTGCCCTTAGACAAACGTCTATTTTAATTGGAGTCACTTCTTCTGATATCTTCCTTCCTTCTTTCTTTCTTTCTTTCTTTCTTTCTTTCTTTCTTTCTTTCTTTCTTTCTTTCTTTCTTCCTTCCTTCCTTCCTTCCTTCCTTCCTTCCTTCCTTCCTTTCTGGGGGGGGGAGGGTGTCAGGGAAACATTTGAATTCTCTTCTTGTCACTTTCATGTTAATTCCAGGGCCCGTTTCCTTGTGAGGACCTTGTAGATTACATTTAGCCTCCCAAGGCAATGCAGTCCTGGTTTGAATTTCTATATCTCCCATTTAGCATGCAGAATTCTGTTCCTAAATAGCTCTGTCTCTGTCCCTGTCATGGTTTGAATAGGTTTGGCTCCCCCACAGACTCATGTGTTTGGATGCTTGGCCCATAGAATGTGGCACTATAAGGAGGTGTGGCCTTGTTGAAGTAGGCTCGACCTTGTTGGAGGAAGTGTGTCACTATGAGGGTGGGCTTTGAGGTTGCCTGTGCTCAGTCTCCACCCAGTGTGGCACACAGACTCTTTCTGCTGCCTGGGGTCAAGATATAGAACTCTGAGTCTTTCTCCAGCACCAAGTCTGTGTGCTCGCTGCCGTGCTTCCTGACGTGACGATAATAGACTAAATCTCTGACCCTGTAAAGCCAGCCCCAGTTAAATGCTTGCTTTTATGAGTTGTTACTGTCATGGTGTCTCTTCACAGCAATAAAACCCTGACTAAGACACACCCCCTTTCAGTGATGTCATCAGTTTATTTCTTTTTGTGTTGCTTGTCCAGAGACACAGACTAAAGCTGTTACTACTCTGATCTCTCAAATTACACAGAAAACAAAAGGTGGAATGAAAAGGCTTGGTTGGTAAAGTACTTGCCTAGCAAGCACAAAGCCACAAAGCCCTGAGTTCAGTCTCCCAGTGCCACGTAAAGCTGGGTGTAGTGGTACATGCTTGTAATCCCAACACTGGAGAGGTAGAGGTGGGAGAATGAGAAGTTCAGGATCATCCTGGGCTACATAGCAAGTTCAAGGCCAACATCCAGTGCTTGAGACACCTACCACTGTGCACACACACATGGGCATGCGCACACGCACACACACACACGCACACACACACACGCACACACACACACTTGTGTGTTGGATAATTCTAATTTTTAGGATTGTCCAAACTACCATTTAGTGTCTTTTTCTTTTATTTTCAAATATGTAGAAAAAAATCATTTTAAATCTATTTATTCTATGTGTATGAGTGTTTGCCTGATTGTGTATATGTGCACCATATACATGCCTGGTACCTGAGGGGTTCACAGCCCCTGTAAATGGAGTTGCAGGTGGTTGTGAGCCACTGTGTGGGTGCTGGGGCCCAAGCCTGAATCCCCTGGGCGAGCGATGAGTGCTCTTAACAACTGAGCTGTGTAACTACGAAGGTTCCTGTTTCTTACAGAACAGGTACTATAGCAACAAGCTCCCTGTTGGTATTTTTCCTGGTGTGTGTGTATGCATGAGTGTATGCACATCCTGAAAGAGTGGGCTAAGAGAGGAAGTGATTGTTTAGGGCTTATGGTTCACAGGTACAGTCCACAGGTCCAGGAAGCCATCATGGCAGAACCTATGCATTTCCCTTCATTCTTCATCCTTTCTCTCCCCCATACTTGATCATTTCAGTCATCATGTCAAGTTTGGTGATTACTTCCTCTGCTTTATCAAATCTGCTGTCTTAGGCCGTCTGGACTTCTATAACAAAATATCACGGCTTTCGTGGTCTATGGACAATGGCCATTTCTTTCTCACTCTTATGAGGGTACAGTCATCCACAATCAAGGCAACAAGGGACCCAGTGTCTGGTGCAGATCTCTGACAGGTTCACACGTGACTTCCTTGCAGTGTGTCCCATGACAGTGGGTGAAATGTCTCTTTGGGGCCTCCTTTATAAGAGCATTGATACCACTCTGATCTAACCATTCTCAAAGTCACTGCCAAACTCATTTGGGTTGGGGATCAGGTTTCAAAATGTGATCTTAGGAAGGACATAAAATTGAAGGCAGAGCATCTGGTTTGGAGTTTCTCTAATATTGTTTTTACATACTACACTTTCTAAACCTAGAATTTATTTTTGAACTTCCTGTTTTATATCTCTTAGTGGTGGTGGTGGTGTGTGTGTATGCATATGTGTGTGCATGCATGTGTGTGTGCATGTGCGTGCATGTGTATGCATGTGTGTATGTATGCATGTGTGTATGCATGTGTGTGTGCATGTGTGTGCATGTGTATGCATGTGTGTATGTATGCATGTGTGTATGCATGTGTGTGTGCATACATGTGTGCATGTGTATGCATGTGTGCATGCATGTGTGCATGTGTATGCATGTGTGTGTGCATGTGTATATGCATGTGTATATATGCATGTGGGTGTATGCATGTGTGCATGCATGTGTTCGTGCATGTGTGCGTGCTTGTGTGTATGCATGTGTGTGTATGCATGTGTATGCATACATGTGTGTGTATGCATGTGTGTGTGTCCATGCATGCCAGTGTCCCTGCTTATCATCTTCTTGACTTCCCTCAAGTCTTTCTTTGGTTTTTGACCAGCTTTTAAAATCTTACATTGGGTCACTTGCTCTCTGCTTCTGCCTGTCTGTGCAATGTGACCAAGTGGCCTCCTGTTCCCACCACCAAACCTTCCCCACAGTGAGGGACCGTACCTTCAAACTAACGAGCAGAAATCTGAAGAAAGAAAAAGTTATTCAAGCATTCTACCACCTCAACTGTGTAGCAGCTAGTGCAGCCCTGTCTGTAGTATGTGGACAAAGTCTTCTAGAGTTTTCCACAACAGCAACAGCAGCAGCAACAGCAACAACAGCAGCAACAAGTTGTTTTAAAGGCTTTGTCTACCACGAGTCTGTATGCTCCTCAGACACAGTCTCTTCTGGTGTGTGCTCTCCCTTTGATGGGTGATGCCCTGATGTCTCTGTTGTACTGTTGCTGCTGCAGTTGAAAACCAGACCATTGAATCTCAACAGTGTGGGAACTCTGCAAACCAGGCTCCCCCATTGCCTAGAGTGTCTTCTTTCCCTTTTTAATTTGTTGTACATTGTCATTGTGCCAGTGACCGGCTCAGGTGTTCGAAAGTCGTGTCTAACCCTGCACCTTTCCCTGTATTTGTACGCTGACTTTTTAAAGCCCAGTACAAACAAGTTTAATTTCAAACATTGGAATCCATTTAAAGTTTGGATGTTTAAATCTGGCTCTAACACTGGACAAAGTAGAAAAGAAAATAAGGTGTAGGCTCTTCACATTCCCTTAAAGTCACTCAGAGGAATGGAAGCACCGGCCAGGGGTGGCGAAGGTTCTACAGTGGCCATCCACTCCCTGTCTCTGTCTGTACAGCCAGACAAAATCAGCTCCCAGAACCCAGAGTCACAAATTTTGGAGGTTAAGGGCTTTCCTGCCCAGCTAGATTCTGGCCACATGCACGGAAGCTACTTCAGGAGCCCTGCACCGACACCACCACAAGAATCTGAAGGGAATATCGGAAGCTAACGACTTACTGTGCAAGCCTGTTCCTGGGAGCCGCAAGGGCGGGGCCAGTGCTGGGTCTCCTGGTGGCATCCTGACTTCCTCTGACAGAGTCAGGTTTAAGGCAGGGAGGGGAACAGAGCTGGGAGAAATCACTGCACAATCCACATAGTCTAGTCTGGCTTCCTGAACTGGGAGGGATCTTAGAGATCCCCCAGTTAATGTCTCTTGTTCTGCAGACCATACCTGGGGGGGGGGGGAAGTAGCCTGCTCTAGGTCACAAAGTGATTCCAAGACAGGCCCCCAAACTCAAAGTTATCATTTTTCCACAATCATGCTTTACCCTCAACTGTCTACTCTGCCCCTGCCCAGACCCCTGTGCCTGTCTCCTCTCCTCTCCTCTTCCTTCCCCTGACATTTTATCTACAGACTTAGACTTGGGAGCCTATCACATGCCTTGAAGTGTCTGTAAGACACTTACACTGAAGTGTCTGTTCTTTTTGTGGGGCACACTTTACCTCTACATGTTTTATTACTGGAATGTCTAGACTGACCCCCTGTCTATCACCCACCTGCTCCCAGCCTCTAATATGGTCATCTGATTTACTGTAGCAGTCCACTGTCTGCATCTATAGCCTCATTTCTGGTCCACCTAAACATCTACCCATCCTCTACCTGCCCAGTGGCCTCTGGGCATCCTCAGACCTTTAGCAAACAGAAAGAAAGGAGACTAGAACTGTGGTCTCACATCACCATTTACCCTGCACAGTTTCTTGCCCTGGATCCCAAGTCACCATCCACTGATGAGCATCTCCTGAAAACTGCTGCCAGTATCACCTGTGGAGCCATCCTTAGACGCCCACAGTCACCTCCGCTCTGAAGCTCATGCGCTCTGCTATAGCATGGTCAGTCCTACACCCCTCTCATGGCAGAGTCTCCTCTTCTCGTCCCTGTGTTTCTTGCCCAGGAATCCTAAGAGTTCCACCTCTTTCACCCTGCCCAACCATTAGCTGTTGGCTCTTTATTGATTAATCAAAACCAAATTGGGGCCAGGGACCCTCAGCATCTGGACATGCAGATTCCTGTGTGACTTTTGTGAGCTGAACTAAGACAAAGCATTAGGACCAATCCCCAGCCCTCTGCCTTCCAGGTAGGGAGCCGAGGAGTTGAGGAGTTATGACTCTAAGGAATCTGAGGGGTTCTTGGAGAAGGAACAAGAAGAACCCATCCCTCCTCCACCACTGTTAGACCTAGGATCGGAAGGACATTTCTATGATTGTCTGATTAAAGCAAACTGTATTTAGAAGTGCACAGGGTCTGTCCAGACGACTGCTGCCCTCTAAGTTGGGTTTCATAGAGCAGCCCATCACTGGCTACTGAGGTCCTTTTTATGGGAAGGCTAGATAGAAGATGGCTGTTGAGATCATAGGCTGTTAGCACCCAGACAGGAGAGTGGGGGACTCAGGGCTCAAGGCTGCCTGTGGGGCAGTTGAGCACAGGGACACATCCTGTGGAAGGGGAGTCATTACAGGTATTCAGGAGTTTAGCAGGGCAAAGAGGTGGGGATACATCGTGGGCTTGCAAGTTCAGCGTAAGTTCCAAAACATGGTTTGCAGGATACTTTAGGCTTAGGAAACAGAGTCCTGTTCTTGTAAGGAATGGAGACTTAGTAACAGTGGATAACAATGTGGCTCCTTAACATCAATGTGGCTGCTGTTTGGTTTCACATCCCCCGCCCTCCTTGGCTTGTGCAACCCTTTCAAATCTTCGACAAGGGAGCAAGCACTGACTGGGTCAAGAGAACAGAACTCTGGCATTGACTGTCTGGTGAGTAATAAGGTTGGTAAGATGTTGGAAAACACAGGGCCCAAATATATAGTCAATAAGAAAACTATCAGGGGGCTGATGAAGGGAGAGAATCGGGAGTTTAATGGCACCCAAATGGAAATGTATGCATCCTGTTAAGGTTTTAATGATGCAAGGGCCAATAGTAATTAGCAGAAACAGAAGGGTCAAAGGCCCTGCAGTGGCTGACATCAGAGTTATTATCTAGGAGAAGCGTGGAAAAGAGAGTGGACCCCAGTCATTTATTTTATTTCCAGTTCCCTTTTGTGTGATGTTTCTTTGAGTATAGTTGGATTATCTATAATGATTTCTGAGTGGTTTGTATATAGGAACAACAATTTTCTCTTAAAATTATACAATAACCTCTCTGTTTTATATAGAGCAGGTCAAGTGCCCTAATCATACTTTAGAACTACTTCAGCTAAGGAATCTATCTGTTGAGAGGACTGGGTCTATTTGGTTTTAACAAGTATCACTCCTAGTGTGCCAATTGGGAGTTTCCTTTGACTTAGCATTCAAGCCCCTGTTGGGGTGGGGATGGGGAGGGGGACAAGGAACAACATGTCCTTTTCTGTAACTACTTCCAGCTGAAGCTAGGGCATCATTGTCAGGGCCCAGGAAGGGTGAAAGGCTCGTCAAAGGCTGGGCAATGGGGCATTTGTCAGAAGCATTTGATTAGCTGAGCCAGCTGAAGAGACGGGGAGTAATCATATAAGCTGGTCGGGTCTACATCAGCTTTCTGCAAGTCCAGCGCTCAGCCGTTTGCAGTCCACAGGTGATCCCTGGCTGGAGTCTGTCATCCCAGGGAAAATCTGCTGAAGCAAACACAGACTAGGCACAGAAGTTAACATTTAGAAACTTACGGGAAAAATCTTACATTTGGAACTTTGAGGCCCTTTATCCTAGTGATTAGGGAAGGGAAGGAGTCTGAAGACCAGGGGAGAGAGCCCGTCCTTAGGAATAGACAGGTGAGAAACTGTCTTCTCTGGTGCCTCTCTCTGGGGTCCACTTGGCCTGTGACAGGTGCCTCCAAATCTTCTGTCTTCCTCAACTCTCTGAAGCTTATGTGAATTTCTAGTTTACAAAAAGAGATAAATATTCTAGATATATTAGCATGATCAACGTGTTGAAATCCACATGGTAGCAAAAACAGCTAATGCATCTGTAGAACTGATTTACACCTTAAAGTCATAGCAAAAGCTATGGCTTTGGGTTAAAAAGCATGAGCATTTTTTTTCTTCTATCCAGAGAGCCAGATAATATGATTTTAGCCTGATAAAAAGCACCCTGGAGCCTATACTTAGAAAACAACCAAAGGAAATTTGAAATCCTGAGCAGTAAGTGGTCAGTGCTCTGTCGGCGGAGCAGAACCCCACTGATCGATGTTAAAACTCTGAGCCTTTGCACAGTTCCTATAACAAAGGCCAAGAAAGGGAAAAAATCTGAAACATTTTCCATCTAATCATTTACCAGAAACACGAGTAGTTATTACTGAAAAGAATTGTTACAAAGCACGTCCCCTTAGTGGAAAGCGACATCTGAAACCTGTTTATTCTTTCCTATGAAGCCTTCGAGCAAACCTGCATGCCTTTTAAAAATAAGAGACCAAGTAGCTTTAACTAACTAACGAACTGATTAATGAACTAACAGATGGTTGTAGCCTTGGGGGAAGGAACTGGTTGCCTGCTGATGCATAACTGACAGGCTACAGTTAGCCTGGTCACCAATGTTATCAGAGACCTGAGAAGGATAAATTATTGCCCGAAGTATAATTCAAATGGCCTCTGCGTCAACTAAAATGACAGTGACTGGACCATAGTCCTTTACCCAGGCTCCTGTGGGCTCCGTTGAATTGGTGGTAGAGGTAACAGGATGGCATCAGCCCTCAGCTATCCAGGCCTAGAAGAAGAGAGGCTTTCCTACGGAGGAGGATCATGGGAGGGACTGACCTTACTTTGTCAAGGCAAAGTGGAGAAATCAACTGTCCAGTGTCCTGCTTGTCCATAGTTCAGGTCAGGCCCTGGCAGCAGGTGAGACACTGGGGCAGTTTTGCCCAGTAGTTAGGGTTACCACAATCTAGGTGGAGTCGTTTGTTCCTGTGTCCATTATCTTCTTTGAGACCTTGGGGGTCACTGCTAGGATCTGGGAGTCTCTGTCACAGCAAGCTTAAACATCTTAAATGGCATATTCGGCAAATCTCTGAAGATTTGGGAACCTTTTTCTATTAAATAGGTATAGGAGTGAAATAACCCTTGCTTGTTTTTAGCTACTTGCTTTAGGCTACACCTTGAAAGCATACATAGAAAGTGAAACAAAGCCCTTTTCTATAATTAATTACATTAGTATTTAGCATGACGAGAAGCATAGTTCTGTGCATACCAAAGCTTATTTATCTTTTTTGTTTGTTTGTTTGGTTTGGTTTTTTCGAGACAGGGTTTCTCTGTGTAGCTCTGGCTGTCCTGGAACTCACTTTGTAGACCAGGCTGGCCTCAAACTCAGAAATATGCCTGCCTCTGCCTCCCGAGTGCTGGGATTAAAGGCGTGTGATACCAGGCCTGGCTGCTTATTTATCTCTTAGCAGTTTAATAATAATAACAATTCCTGAATTGAAGCTTTTTAGTATCGAGATAAGATTTTTTAACTCATAAATATAGCTCACAAAGAGACTGGGCGGCAACTTCCTGGTCCTTACACAGTGGACCATCATAGAACACAGCGGTTTCCTGTATGGCTCTCTTTACCAAAGATAGCTAGCAAAAACAAAGCGGCTAGACATATATTCTTTTTTTTTTTTTTAGATTTATTTATTTATTGTATGCTTTAAGTACACTGTAGCTGTCTTCAGACACTCCAGAAGAGGGCGCCAGATCTCATCATGGATGGTTGTGAGCCACCATGTGGTTGCTGGGATTTGAACTCAGGATCTTTGGAAGAGCAGTCAGTGCTCTTAACCACTGAGCCATCTCTCCAGCCCCCTAGACATATATTCTTAAACCAGTCGGTTAGTCCAAATAGACCTTAGGTGAGAAGAAACCCCTTCCCACACTGTTTAGGTCTCTACCTTGCTGCCTCCTAAGAGGAATACCTCAGTCTCTGGTGTTTAGTGTTTAGTGCTCACAGCTATAGCCCTAATTTTTAGCCTTTTATCTACCTATTTTATATCAAGATCACATATTAATATAGACACTTTAATAAAACATCTTATAAATTTAAATATTTTTAAAAGCTATTTTTAAAAAGTATCCAGTTTTTTTAATTTAAATTTCCTATAGAACTCTAAAATTTCCTCTCAAAGAAGTTTAGAATGCCTCAACTGCGTGCTCCTACAGTATCAAAAATAAAGTACCTTTTTAATTTCCAGAGGGAAGATGCAGGCTACAACCACAATCTGCACGAGACGCAACCAAGCTCCAACAGTACAAACAATCCAACGTTTGGTCTCTGGAATTCATTCACAATCCTCTGAGCTTTCCCATGGGGCTTGGATCCCCTCTGTGCCCTGATCCCCGGCAGCCTATAGAGCCTGCAGTCTAGGTCCCAGCCAGCCTGTTTCATTACAGCTGGTGTTTCTGGTGACTAACACATGGCAGCGACATTTCCAAAACTTGTGGGCTCTCCATTGCATCTGGCCTCGCTTAAGGAACTCCCTGCCTGCCCCAAAGTTCCAAGTGTCAGCTCTTCTCCCTGACTCCTTCCTGCCTTTAAAATCAATACCACCTGGCAGCTCCTACATCATAAAGTTTGGCTGCCAGCACGAGGTGCATTCTTGTACATGAGCACATGGAAGTACAGCTTTAATACCTTATTAAACGAGCATTGTTGCCAATCTTCTTTTTCATAAGCTTTGCCTTCATGACAGGAATCATCATATAAAAATTCATTCTAATCTAAAATATCTTGGCAATGTGTGTTACAAGTTTTAAGTTAACTTTTTTTCCCACGGATTTTCAACCATACCCAAGAAACTTATAAATCTTGAGGATCAGAAAGGCCATTAATAGTCCAAGGCAATGAAATGAAACCAATAATCTCCTCCTTATCTGCTCTGCTTTGCTCCCTCCTCCCTGTTACAGTGTCAGGAGGCTCCCCTGATCTTGGACATCAAGATTTCAAAAGCATGCCTGGGTCTGAAGAAGCCGATTCCAGAGGCAGCTTTTTAATGAAGTATAACAGCATTAAATAACTTTAATATTGCCCACACACAAATGGCATTTGAATTCTCTGTTACATTCCATCAAAGCCCAGCAATCTCAGAGAAAAATTCTGAGCCCCGAGCCATCACTGTTGGCAACAGACACCGCCAATAGATAACCAAGAAACACAGAACATAGATAGGAAGCTCACACATTCAAGGAAGACCAGTTAGAAACAAAACGTGCAGTGGCCATCATACACGCAACTGAACCTGACATAAATCACTCTGAGCCCCCATGATTATAACAAAACTTACAGGCACATCAGAAAATAGAGAACCAGCCACACACAATACAGACAACACTTTCCCTTCTATTGTCCTAAGTCAGAGCACTCAAAGACAGAGCAGACACAAGACAAAATACAGAGCAAAGATAACAGCAGAGACAATATACAGTAATAACTGGTCACATTCAGAGACTCACCGGTCTCACCAAGGGAATTCAACAAATAGGAGGCTATTTCATTTGTCTCTTTGCACATCCCCTGGACTGCTTGACAGTCCCACACTGGGCCTCTCCAAACTCTAGGTTTGGCTCCCAGAGTCCTGGGGCATTCTTAGCTTGCTGTACAGCCTATGCCTTGGAGTCCTACTAATGAGCACCAGGTGCCAGGCCTCTCTGAGTG
The DNA here is from genome assembly GCF_000001635.26 of Mus musculus. NCBI lineage: Eukaryota > Metazoa > Chordata > Mammalia > Rodentia > Muridae > Mus > Mus musculus. The sequence continues at coordinate 2,540,766 of NT_187023.1, read as the reverse complement.
CCTCGGTCCCTGGTGTGACCAGGGTGTCCTTGGGGGTTTCAAGGCAAACCAGAAGAAAAAAGTGGTGGCTCTTGCTGAACTCCCAGTTAGCCAGAATCAGCCAACCAGTGGGTCATGGGACATCTCCTTTTGCCCTGAGCAGGGGCAGGGAGAAAGACGGGTATACAGCTCATTAGCTCCTCCTTATTTCCAGATTAGGATTCTCCAGGACCAGAAACAGAAACCAGGCAGCCAGTAATCACAGAAGGCAAAAGGAAGAAAAAGGGAAGGAAGAGGAGGATGAAGAGGAAGAGAAAAGAAAAGAAAAGAAAAGAAAAGAAAAGAAAAGAAAAGAAAAGAAAGGGGAGGGGAGGAGAGGAGAGGAGAAGGGGTGTGTCTGAGCTTCCCTGAAAGGTGACATTTTGCCTGGGAGAAGGGGGAGATCCACCATGGACAAAAGAGCCTGGGGCAAATGCTGGGACTCAGACCTGGGACAAACAGCTGAGGTCCATACATAGCATACCAAAGTGGACCTGGCTTCTGGGTTCTCCTGGCATCCCTCAGTCCCAACCTGGCATACCCAGGAGGGGAGGAGAGGGGAGGGGAGGGGAGGGGAGGGGAGGGGAGGGGAGGGGAGGGGAGGGGAGGGGAGGGGAGGGGAGGGGAGGGGAGGGGAGGGGAGGGGAGGGGAGGAGTGCTGGGTCTGCATAGACCATTCTACTTTGGGCTTTGTGGCAATTTGTCTTGGAGTTTGTCAGGCTTCAGATAAAGATTCTAGTGGCAGAACTGGAGCCAGGCATGTGTAGTCACCACACTGACATTGTAGAAGTTCAATTTCAAACACGTTTGTGTTTACCCCTGGTTATGCACTCAGGCTGGCCCACCCTGGGCAACATAGGCTCATGGGGACTACAGGAGGCACTGCTTGAGTGGTCCCTCTTAAGGGACCCTTTCCAACCTCCTTTGGTTTTTGGAATGCCAGGTCAACCTGAGTTCTGTTTCCTTCAATGGTTCAGCCCTGCCCGAGAGCTCTCCCTCTAATGTGGCCCTAGCTTTCTCCCACTGAAGTCATAACCCTCTGGGGATCCACCCTTCATGGTGCATCAGTACACAACCCTTCAGAAGTCTTGCTTGCCCTCCAGAGGCCCTGCTACCTCCCTCTGGACAGGTCCGTTCTTCCTGGGAGGTGTCCTTTTCTGTCTTGCTGATCAGTCATTCTCCACAGATGAGACGAGCCAACTCAAGACAGATTAGAGTATACAAAGGCAGGTTTATTGGGAAGCAGCTCTCAGTAGGGCTCCCTGGTCCCGATGCCAGGGAAGTCTCCATGGAGAGGGAGACAGAGGGGAGGGGGAAAGAGAAAGAGAGAAAGAGTGTGCACACTCAGGGATGCAGAGAGCAAGGAGGGAGACCAAAATGTCTGGATTATATGGGAAAAATCATCTGGGAGAGAGGAAGCCAAGCCCCTGGGCTGGAAAGTTTAGAGTGGAGGACTGGGTGTGCCAGGTGGGGACTGAGGGATGCCAGGAGAACCCAGAAGCCAGGTCCACTTTGGTATGCTATGTATGGACCTCAGCTGTTTGTCCCAGGTCTGAGTCCCAGCATTTGCCCCAGGCTCTTTTGTCCATGGTGGATCTCCCCCTTCTCCCAGGCAAAATGTCACCTTTCAGAGAAGCTCAGACACACCCCTTCCCAGTGGGGGAAGAGCTGGGGTGGAAGCAGTACAGTCACACGCAACGACATGCCAGAGAAAAAGGACTGCTAGCTCAGCAGCCTGCCCTGCTCAGGCTCCTGTGCAAGGTCTCTGTTCCTCTCCCGAGCCTGCTTAGGGCAGCCCATCAAAAATAGCAAGACACTGAGATTCCTTGATGGCTGTTTCATTTCTAAATGAAAAGACCGATTTCGAGAAATCGCCATGCCCGTAAACAATGCTGACAGCCTGCGCTGGTGGCGATGGGGAGGAGGGGGCTCAGACTTCGAGCAGGTGCCAGAAACTGACCAGCAGTCACCCTTGTCCCTTTTCCATAAGAGCATCACATCTGCTCAGATGGGGAAGAAATCAAACCAAACTTCCACCCACATTGTTCTCCCTGTTGGGCCAGGCTGGAGGGCTAAGTCTTATCCAGTGGAGAACTTTCAGGAGGCAGCTTGGGGACGGGGCAAGAATGTTACCGAACTTGGGTTCACAATCTGTACCCCCAAGAAAGCAAGTTCAGCCACCCATCTTGGAGAAGCCAATTAAAGTGGCCAAATTAATAATAAAACCCAGAAAAAGGAGATGCATTCAACGTGGCCATTGGGAAAGAGCACCCCCAAGTCTGGGAAGGGAGATCAAAGATTAAATGCAAAGCCATGGGTGTTCACATCCAGACCCACCACTGACCGACCAGTGAGCATCCTCACAGCGTCCAGCCTCACCCTACAGGTGGCACCTTTTCCTTCTCCCACCTGAGACTCCTGAAGAAATTTCCGTTTCTTTGGGCTCGCTGTTTTTATAGTCTGATTAGTCAGATTGAGAGAGACTTGTGCATCTTCGTTTCTGCCAAGAGGGTTGATTACAGAAGGAAGAGAAGCCGTGGGGAGTGAGGTCCTTAGTCTTGGAACGGAGCCAGCAGCTTGACCTGTGAGGTCCCAAACAGAATCTGACCAGTGTTTACGCTGTGGTGGCCTCCGGTGAGGGCTAAGTGTCTTACGGGGTCCCTAGGGATACGCTTTGCCCGTCGGCCGTGTGATTGATTCAGCTTGGCCGCGCGGTATTTACACTGGAAATTTAATCATTTCCGATGATAAACGAGTGGAAAAATAAATTGCAAGTGTCAAACACTACATTAGGAGAGTGAGCAAGAGAGGCGGGGGTCCAACCGCCAGCCTCCGCAGCCAGCGAATTTGTAAGCCCGAGAAATGATCGAGCGGAGCCCTCTCTGGTGTAATTGCAGGGTCAAGAACCAGGGTGACCCGGATGTGAAGTGCGTGGGCAGCCAAGTGCCGAAGCCAGCTCAAGCCAGCCACGGAGCTGCAGGGTGAGTGATCAGGGAATCTCCTTAGATTGTTGTTTATTACAGACACTATTAAAAATTAAATTATGCTAACATACAGTGAAATAAATGGCAGTAAAAAAGCAAAGGCGCTGAGCCCTCGGAACTCATCAGCTCCTAATTACTTTGCGGTATTTTACTGATGCGTGCACCTCCGGGGTTTCGTACTCAGCCTGTGTTTGTGTGGGGTAGCACACTGTCTCTTCCCAACTCCTTCTGACAGACACTGGTAACTTGAAACTGATCTGGGTGGGAGTGTTTATTACAGCAAGAATAAACAGATCTTACAAACCAGCGTCTTCCTGGGGTGTAGAAGCTGTGAACGTAATTTGAGTGGAGAAATTGTAATATAAAGGATGATTAATAGCTAATGAATAATCAAATACTAAAAGAAATAAAATAATAATGCTTGGTGATGTTGTTCGATTTTGACGTTTACTCCCAAATTTGTGTATTAAAGACTTGGTCCACAGTACAGGGTTCAGTGTGGGGATTAGGAGATGTGATCGGACCATGAAGGCTTAGAGCTGTTCAACGGATAATTCCTCTGATGGATTCAAGACCCAACGACATCTTGAGACGTGATGGTAGGCACTAAGGGGTAGGCCTTGTTGGAGGAAGCAGTCACTGGGGTGTCTTGGAGTGAAGTGCTTTGCCTCCTGTTCCCCCCAGCCATCCAGGGTAAACAATCTCAGCCACAGTCTCTGCCGCCATTTCTCCCTCACTTCCGGGCCCCAAACAACCAAGCCAGCTCACTGTGGTCAGTATTCTAGCTTGCTTTCCATCACTGTGCTAAAACAGTCTGAGCAGAAGCAACTCGGGAAGGAAAGGGTTTCTTTGACTTACCCCAGCATTGTAGATCTGAAAGAGGTCAGGATAGGAACTCAAGACAGGAACCTGGAGGCAGGAACTGAAGCACAGACCGTGGAGGAGCACTACTTCTGTGGAGGAGCACTACTTCTGAGCTCATTTCTCATGGTTTCCTCGGCTTGGTTCTTTTATACAACCCAGGACCATTTGCCCAGGGATGGCACTGCCCACAGTGGGCTGAGCCCTCCCACATCAATCATTGATCAGGAAAATGTCCCAGACTTGCCTACAGGCAAGTGATGGAGGCTTTTCTCAGTTGAGGTTCCCTCTTCCTAGGTGATGCTAGCTTGTGTCATTTTGACAAAACAAAACAAAACAGAACAGAACAAAAACAAAACTGTACCAGAGCTGGGGGAAAGTTTAAAAACAGGAGCCAAAATAAGTATTTCTTTCTTTTAAACTATTTCCCTCAGGTAGTTTGTCACAGTCACAAGGAGTCACTAAAGAATATATAATCACAGAATGTAAGAGTAGCTACTTCCTCCTCTCTCAGGCTCTCTCAGCAAGAGAACTCAATGAGAAGGCAATATGGAGCAAGGTCACACTGATCCAAACTAAGGCTCGGACATTCCTGGAAAGGGTCTGACCGTGGTCTATCAGATAGAAGAGGATGCTACAAGATTGGATGTTTGATAGCTTCCAAAGGGCCATGTGTTGAAGATTTGATTCTCAAAGTGGCTCTCTAGGGAGATGGTGGAGCCTTTAAGGGGCAGGGCCTTGTTGAATATCTTTAGGTCTTTGGGTATATGTCTTAGAGGGATTGTGTTATCCCAGCCTCTTCCCCTGACTCTCTTCAGCTTCCTGGCCATGAGCTAGGCTTCTCCAACTATTCTGCCATTATGCCTCACCTCACCCAAAGCAGTGGGGCCAACCTCCTCTGGACCAGAACCTTTAAAACTATAAGCCAAATAAAAGCTTTCTCTTTAAAAGCCTATTGTTTTGGGTATTTGTCATAGTGGCTGAAAGCTAGTTAATGCAGAGGCTCTCTCACACCTCGGTATATCTTAACCTAGCAAAGAACCAGCCGGTCGCCATCTTGTGCTTAAAAGCCATCATCTTATAGTAAAGGCAAACTAGATTCATTTCTGTTCATGGTTAACCCTCTGTTTCTCAAGGACTGGGCTATGCCTCACCTGTCACCTCAACTATAAATGGCTCAGAATTGTCTGTTCCAGGAATGGCAATCATGCCTTTATTTCAAAAAGCTAATAACTGTTATGTGCAAGTTGCAGGTACCCAAAGACCACTGAGGAGCCAATTCCAATGTAAAACACATAATGGTTTTTATTACGAGCTTGCAAGCAAGAGCTCTCAGACTCACCATTGCAGTGGGTCAGAGTGAGAGCCCTGAGTCTAGTTCAGGGTTTTTGTTGTAGTTACAGCAAACTTGGGTAATTTCTGTATGGGTCAACAAGTCAATATTAAAAAAAAAACTGCATTTCTAATGTAATCTGCAGGTACTGAACACGAGGACAAAACCACCTGACAGGCAGGATGACAGGTTATTTATTCTCTGAGGGATGTCCTAAGTTATCTTTATGTACTGTGGCTTTGCTGTTGTAGCCTGACTAGATGTTTGTTGCTAAGGGGGTTTGGTTGCCATTGGATGCAATGGCAGGACTCGGGAGGACTCTGTGATTTCCTTCCCGGAATTGGAGTTTAGCCCCTGGTCTCACACAAAAATGGAATTTCTTTAAAAGGAAGTTGGTTGGGCTTTACAATGAAACACTGCTTTTATTTCAAAAGGGTTGTTATGACTACCTGTTGTTATGACTACCTGTTGTTAGGACCACCTTGTAATCATGTCTTTGTCTCCAGAGGTTGCTATGACTAACCTCTTCTGCTTATGTTGTCCTCTTGTAACCCGTCTACTCTTCCCCCAGACCCCCTATTTGGAAACCTCCTACCCCTGAGCTATAAAAACCTTGTCTTCCTCATATTCAACCTCACATCTGACCTCTCAAACCCTGTCTTAGGGGTAGGCTGGCCATGGACAGGAATAAAGGGGGCCTACTTTGTAATTAATTGCCTGCTTTAATTAATTTGGCCATGATAATTTGAATCTGTGGTCTTCCTACTTCCACCTTTGGGATTAATGCTAGAAGTGATCTACGTGGCTCACTGGATGACAACAGAACCTCTGGGAAGGTGGCTTAACATTGTTTCTCCTGTGTAATGTGAAGGGGGCTCTCAAACGTCTGCATTCAGTCTCCCCCACCCCGACCCCTCTAGGATGCTTCTGAAGAGGCATGTTTGCTCCTGCCCACCCCAGTCTTAGGAGTAGATGAATGGGCCAGACTTGAAAGAGTAGATAAAGGAAACCAACATATGCATCTAAGATACGGGCTGCACTTAATTGTGTTAAGTGGCTCATGTCTTAGACAGAGAAACAGGAGGGTGCTCCTCCATGGCTCTGTGATTCATCTTCTGTCCACCCGCTCTGCCCCCAAGATCAAGGATAGGAAATCTCCAAAGATCAGCATGTACCAAACAGAGAAAAGAATAGCCCTGTCGTTGAGTCGCCAGTGAGCCCAGACACAAGGAAAGCTTTCTGTCGTGACAGATGCCACCAGAGCATGCTGACTCCACTGAAAGTCCAGTCGGCCTGGCTGTGGTTTCGAGCTCCAGTTTCCCCAAGAGCGTGAGCCACTTCACTTCAGGTGGTGTGGAGAGCTCCCGGAGGTGAGGGCACACCTCTGTGACATCAGGACTTTGCCACAGCTCACTTCCTGCCAGCATTCTGTAGGATCAGTTGTTCCCTGTACCTGTGGCTGGTCTGTCAAACATGGCTTTCGGGGGGCTTCCTTGAAGGGGCTTCCTCCATGCTTATCCCAAAGGTTTGCATGGTTTTTCTTCACAGCACCTGTCATTATTTGATCTTCTGTTGATTTTGCTTTTATCTAAATGTCTCCAGTCTCCCTCACACAGGATATAATTACGTCTTACATCACTTAGTAAACAAATATTAATGTCAGAGGGATTGGGCAAAAAGACTCATAAGCTGCCCATGCCCGGCTCAAAAACAAAGTCAATGGAGCATATGGGCCCCGGAGGCTGGTAAATGATCAGGCAGAGAGAGGGGATAGAGGGGCAATGTCAGAAGGTTAGGGGGACTGGCAAGTAGGTGATCAGTAGAGTCTGTTACTTGAGGATGGTTCTGCAGGACAGAGATTGTGTGCCATGAGTCCCTGTGGAGGTGGAGAGACCCTGGCCACAGGAGCCGCAGTTTGGGAGTGTGTATGGCTTGCTGTAGAGTCAGCAGGGAAGAGACCTATGTGGCCATAGCTGAGAGAGAGAGAGAGAGAGAGAGAGAGAGAGAGAGAGAGAGAGAGAGAGAGAGAGAAGGGAAGCGAGGTTAGAGGTCAGAGGGTCTTAGAAATCAGAGAAGATCTTAGCTTTAGTCCGGGGAAGATGGTAGCCATGGATGGTGAGCCTCGCCTTGGGGTTTTTAAAAATGGTCTCTCCTGCTGCTTCATGAGAGGAGACTACACTGGTCTAGGGGAGGTAGAACAGAATGTGAGAGGTGGGCAACCTCTCCCCCTGCGATAATGATGGAGATGGAGCAGGGTAAATTCAGGAAGGACCTGCTACAGAGCCTAGTGCCAACAGACCACAGGGTGTAGTGACAATCTATAGCGAGGGGCCTAGAAAACCCAAGCCCGAAATTCCTCACTTCATGACCTGGCCCGAGCTCAGGTTCTCAGAGGAGAGGGAAGGAAGGAAGAGGTCCTCGGCATGGGGATGAGACCTCAGGCTGGAAGGGGACATCAGCCCTTGAAGGCCTTCTCAGAAGAGGCAAAGAGGGCTCGATGATATGAGGAGTGACAGGAATGCCAGCATTTCCCAGGCTCGCACACACTGTCCTAAGGAGAAGGTAACCTTTGAAAGCCTTTGTAATGGCTACAGCTACATGCAAAAGGTTAGGAGGAAAACTAAATAGCTTGCATTTTCTCAAACCGACCTCTTCCTTCAACACCTTCACTGGAGAGTCTGCGAGGCGCATGGGTAACTCCATGATGACTCGAGACAGAGCAGGAGCCAGGGGGAGGGACAGCCGCTTCAGATTTTTTAAATACGGTTTTGAAGCCATGGATGTAATTGCAAAGAGAAAATAAGCAGCACAAATTAGGCTCCAGTGGTGGGGATCGGACTCCTGCCTGGGCCTTTGATCTTGGTGCTCACAGATCTGGCAAGGAATCCCCACCTTGGTAAGGCTGTGCTGACCTCAAGGGGGTGGAAGCAGAAATGAGGCAGGCCTGCTGGCAGATGCTGGGTGGTGCAGGTTAAATCTTCCACACCTGGAGGCTCATGAGGTTGAGATTATTTAAGGAATGAAAACGAGGATGAGCACCCCGCTGTCACCCCACAGCAGCAGTGACCATGGCCATGGCCTCTAGGACAAGCAAAGACTGAACCCTTTCATGACCATTGATGGTTCAGCTTCATTGCTAACTTCTAAAACAATATTGCATTTATTTATTTTGTGTGCTCATATGTGTGGGTGCCAGTGCATGCCACCACATGTGTGTGCAGGTCAGAGGACAACTTTCAGGAGTCAGCTTCTTCCTTCTACCATCTAAGTCCCGGGAATTGAACTCTGGCCGTCACACTTGGCAGCAAGCACCTTTACCCATTCAGCCCTATTGTCAGTTTGATGGGGTTTAGAGTCATGTAGGAGACTCACTTCCTGAGAGAATGAACTGTGAAAGGAAGATTCACCCTGAGGGTGGGCAGCACCATTCCATCCATGGGCTGGGTCCTGGGGTGCACAAGAAGCAATCAGTAGAAAGCCAACTGTGATGGTTTGTATGCTTGGCCTATGAAAACTAGCACGATTAGGAGGTATGGCCATGTTGGAGTAGGAGTGGCCTTGTTGGGGTGGGTGTGGCCTTGTTGGAGTAGGAGTGACCTTGTGGGAGTGGGAATGGCCTTGTTGGAGGAAGTGCACCACTGTGGGGATGAGCTTTGAGATTTTGTGCCCAAGCTCATTGTAGAGAGCCTCCTCCTGGCTGCCTGCAGGAGACAGGCTCTTCCTAGCTGCTTTCAAATCAAGACGTCTTCCTGCACACTGCCAGGCTTCCCACCATAATGATAATGGACTAAATCTCTGAAACTGTAAGGCAGCCCTAATTAAACGGTGTCCTTTATGAGTTGCCATGGTCATGGTGTCTTCACAGCAATGAGACCCTAACTAAGAGACCAGCTGAGCACCAGCATTGCCCTGTCTGCTTCCTGATGGTGGACAGGATGTGAGCAGCCACTGTAGCCGGAGCCGTTCTTACTACATTGAATTCTCCATGATAGACTATACTTTCAAATGGAGACCTAATTTAAACCCTCCCTTTCCTGTTGTTATTGTCAGGTATGGCTGTCTAATACACAAACATGACATTCTTTTCAAGAGTCTCTCTTTTCAAGAGGTCCCTGTGAAGGGGTTCTTGGGTCATTTGCAAATGTCACGGACTCCCTGGGAGGATCAAAGGGGAGCACAGAACTGCACAATTAGATGACTTTGTATTTGGCAGCATTAGCTGGAGACACTGGCTGGGACCAAGGCCACAGGAGTTCCCACTCTTCCCCACTCTCTCAGTAGGGACTGCTGGGAGGTGCGGCTTTCGGGCTGGTACCTGGACAGTCGGCTGCAGGAGCATCACTCTGGTTGCACTTCTGGCCCAGAATCAGAGTTCATGACAGAAAGGCCTGGAAGAGGTGGACCTGGACCACACATCGACAAGGAACAAGGGACAGGGCCATCCATGTACTGCTTCAGAACCAACTTGCAGACCCACCTGTGCTGAGCCATCTCAGCCTGACTGGATTGTCCCTAGGTCTTCAGTCCACACTGCAGGTGCTCAGTGGAGGCGGAGTGGTTCACCTTGGCTGGGTCAGAAACCCCAAAGCAACCCAAAAGGACGTATTCCAACTACTGATTGATATACACACCATTTTCCTGTGAGTTCACTGCTGCCTGTGTGTCCCCTGTGCCTGGCAGGAGGATGGCATGGGGATAGAAAGGACAAGAGAAGCTGATCAATATGTTGTGGCTCCGAAAGCGGCCAGCAGGGGTGGGACCCGTCCCTGGAAACCCCCTAGGCTTTTCCCATCTGTCCTTTCCCACCACACTACCTGTGACTCATGCTCAGAATATTCCAAACTCAGCATGTTGGGAGTTGAGCTCATTGCCTGTCATGAGCCTCCTCAGTCATCATGATGGACACCAAGATGGAGCCTCATTAGTCACAGACTGGGAAATTAAACATCTCCATCAGGGCTGGCTCCCTTCCAGAGTGGCCCCCTAGGTGCTGACGTCATTCTACAACTACCAGATATGGCCTCTGGGGCACTGTCTCGCCCTCCTATTTCAGTTACTCAAACACACTGACACCTCGCCCAGCCCAGTCCTCCCCGAAATACAGGCCAAGCCTATGAGAACCAGCTGACTAAAGCAATGCCCATCCTGGGCCTTCTCCGTGACACTGATCTCCCATGAGACAGTCAGAGGGCCAGGGAATTAGCCCTCACCCCTAACACTCACACACACTACACATACACACATACACTGTCTTAGTCAGGATTTCTATTCCTGCACAAACATCATGACCAAGAAGCAAGTTGGGGAGGAAAGGGTTTATTCAGCTTACACTTCCATGTTGCTGTTCATCACCAAAGGAAGTCAGAACTGGAACTCACGCAGGTCAGGAAGCAGGAGCTGATGCAGAGGCCATGGAGGGATGTTCCTTACTGGCTTGCCTCCCCTGGCTTGCTCAGCCTGCTCTCTTATAGAATCCAAGACTACCAGCCCAGAGATGATCCCACCCACAAGGGGCCCTCCCCCTTGATCACTAATTGAGAAAATGCCTTACAGCTGGATCTCATGAAGGCATTTTCTCAACTGAAGCTCCTTTCTCTGTGATAACTCCAGTCTGTGTCAAGTTGACACAAGACTAGCCAGTACACACACACACACACACATACACACACCACACATAAGACATACAGACAGACAGACAGACAGACAGACACACACACACACACACACACACACACACACACACACAGTGACTTTCTATTAGTGGCCACTAGGAATTGTGGTGCAAACACCCGTTTCCCTAACCCTTCTCTCACCGTTCCTCTGAGTGTTGTGTTCTGGGTCCCAAACTTTCCCCAGAAGAACCAGGCTGCAGACATCCACAGTGGCAGGTGCCTAGGCTTAACCATGCCCAGAAGTTATTCCCGAAGTAACCTGAAGTGATGTCTTCAGGATAGACAGACAGAACCAAGGCTAAGAGAGGCCCATGGAAGGACCCGAAGAAGCGAGACCTGCCTGATGCTCTGGGGAGGGGATGATTCAGGGGCCTGAGATACACTAAGAGCGTGAGGTGAAGTCCTGGCAAGCAAGGTGACCCAGGAGCAAGTCTCTGGGCATACTGGACAGTGTGTATCAACAGTGACAGATAAACACATCCACATATGTGTGTGAAGTAAGTGGTGACTGGTGAATGAGAAGCAGGGAATTCTAACACTTGGGTTCTAGTTGGTAGCACTGTTTGCACTGGGGACAGGGAGATTCGAAGCCTTCACCTCTTCCAGTTTGTCCTCTCCGCCTCATGTTTGTGGTTAAGCTGCCAGCCCTCAGCACTCTATTCCTGCCACCGGTGCCTGCTGTCACGCCTCCCCACCCTAATGAGATCTTAGCCCTCTCAAACCATAAGCCCAAATAAAGTTTGGTCTTAGATGCCTTGGTTATGGTCAGAAAAGTAACAAACACATCTCATAAACCAACGAACAACAGCAGCGAGTGAGTATGTAAAGGAAACAACAGGTACTGGCGCCCAGGCGACAGTGGGTGAATGAATGACATTCAGACTGAAAGAATGAATCTGAATCTCCAGTGAGCCCCGAGTGGCGCACACATGGGGAGGGCAGAAGAGAACATGACAGGGCAGGAGACGGTGGAACAGGTAAACTAAGACAGAGGAGGGGAAGGCATTGAGAGTCAGGTACCCAGGAAAAATGGCTGCATGGCATGGTGGTTTGAATATGCTTGGCCAGTGGGAAATGGCGCAATTAGGGGATTTGGCCTTATTGGAGGAAGTATGTCACTGTGTAGGCAGGTTTTGAGGTCTCCTAGTGTTCAAGCTCCACCCAGTGCAGAATGCCACCTGCCTTCAGATCAAGATGTAAAACTCTCAGCTCCTCCAGCACTATATCTGCCTGGAAGCTGCCATGTTCCCCACCATAGTGATAATGGACTGAACCTCTGAACCTGTAAGCCAGCCCCAGTTAACTGCTGTCCTTTATAAGTGTTGCCTTGGTCATGGTGTCTGCTCATAGCAATGGAACCTCTAACTAGAACACACCGAATAGGCACAAGCTGTCTGAAGAAGCGAGAAAGTACAGATTAAAAAATGCACAGGGGAAAATGGGAAGACACTTGGATATACAGACACAGAGCTGAGGGGTGTCCCCAAAGGACAGAGGAGATCAGCTGAAGGGCAACAATCTGCCCCCCACAAAAAAATAAAACAAATAAAAGTGTCTCTGCCTAGATTCCAGGCTAAGGGCTTGGAGACGGACCGAGAAGCACCTCCTGAGGCCTCATTTTGGATTCAATAAGAACATTATTTAACAACATCGGCCGCTCGGCAGGATTAGGCCTGGATGGGAGGGAAGGGCTAAACAGGACTGACGGTATTGTTCTCCCAATTATGTCTGCAGATAATTACCTATTATGCAGAAGCCCCCAGCACGATTTTAATAATCACTGTTTAAATAACACACTTCCGCTCTCTCTTTACAAATTAACCTCCAGGAAGTATAATTAATGCCCACATGAGACAGTTTGCCGTGTCGTTTGGGACTGAGAGATAGCTGGAATCTGCCTCTGGAGTCTCCATGAGACACCACAGGATCAGGTGGCTGGGGACAGTAAGACCTCTGAACTAGGCCACTCTATGGGCAGAAAGAACAGTTTATTGGGGAAACCACATGCTGGGCCGATTCATGCTGTCGAGGACAGCAGCCAGCAGCCAAGCTTTGAAGTTTTAACAGCTGGTGGGAGGAGGCAGCCAGGCCAGAACAGCCTGGTGGCTGACATGGTGACTGTGTTATGTTGGAGGTCAGTTGGGTTAATCCAGAACTAGATGCCCTTGTCCCAGGTAGCTGACCACTGGCAGTTGATAAGGGAAGTGGTGGCTTTCCTGGTAAACAGAAACCCACCTATGAGATTCCTGAGGAAAGCCGAGTTGAGGTTTCATTTGGGGGTCCTGCTCTGGACTTAGCAGGCTGAGCATGGTGATGGCTGGCTACATTGAGGATTCCATGGCCATCATAGTGAGAGTGACAGGAGCAGGCTCCCAGATGGCGATTACTGCAGTTAACACCCCTGACAGCATCTCCATCGGGCAGCCTGAAGCCATGGGATCAAACTTGCACCATCCCAGTTCATAGATGGAGAAACTGAGGCAGAGTGGCGGCGTTGGCAAGCTGTTCCTTCACAGTCACACAGAGGAGACAGAGGCTTGATTCTGTCTTCTCGTCCTGTGCTTCGTTGCAAGATATTTGATCACACTTCCTGGAAGAAAACCTGTTTCTAGTTGTTGTGTGACTCAGCCCTAGCACACACTTTTAATTCAAGAGCTTTCTGCACGAATACTGTAAACAGGATTGAATAAAGTCAGCCACAGGCCAAGAGGTGGAGCAGGTTAGCAGACAGGGAGTGGACATAGGAAGACATAGCGGGTAAGAGGAAGTCAGGAGGATGGAGAGAGAGACACAGGAAGTAGAAAGGAGGGACAATCAGCTTGAGGGGGTTTTGAGAAGGCATAGAGTAGGAGAGCTTTCCTTTGGGGATGTCGGCTGTGGAGGAGGGTCAGCTCGGTGCTTTCTCTGCTTCTCTGAACTAGCAGGCTTTCACCCCTAGCACCTGGTTCCCAAGTCTTCATTGATAAAATTGCCCACTTGAGATTTTGTTAAAAACCAACAGTGCTTTCAGTTGCAGGGATAGTTCCTTTAAACTGCTCTAGTGGGTGTGTATGTGTGTGTGCGTGTTCATGCATGTGGGTGTGCTGTGCATGTAAGAATATGCACGTGTGTACTGTGGTGTATTACATATGTGCAGGTGTATTTGTGTATGGGCATGAGTATGTGTGCCTGTGTGTACAGGCATACCTGTACGTGTGTGCATGAGTGTGTGTCACACCTTTATGTGTGTACAGGTACACCTGCATGTGTGTGCATGAATGTGTGTGTGTGTGTGTGTGTGTGTGAGTATGTGTGTGTGTGAGTGTGTGTGTGAGTGTGTGTGCGTGAGTGAGTGGGTGGGTGTGAGTGAGTGAGTGTGTGTGTGTGTGTGTGTGTGTACACGTGCACACGTATGTACCATCCATTCATGGTGTATAGAATGTTCCCTCCTCTCCCTCTGCTGGATTGGGAACTCCAACTTCTATCCTCTTCTTTCATTGATCCACAGGAAAGCCACCGGCCATCCACCCACTCCACCACCAGCCTAGGGAATAAATGCCTCTCTCTTCCTCTGAGCCACACAGCCTGGAGAATGTGTGAACTGTGATCTTTCTTTCTATCTTGGTCTTGTGGGATCTCGACTTTGTTGTCTGTTTAAATTCCGTGATGATCAGGCTGGCGGGGCTTGTTTCCCAAGGCTAGCCCTTGAGTCCTTGTCTCCCAGCTCCACATTATTGCTCCAGTTCCTTCCTCCCCTGTGAGGTGCGTGTCTTTCTTCTGGATTTTAAAAACAAGAGGATGTTATGGTACTAATCTTACTGCTGCCCTCCCCCCACAACACACACACACACACACACACACACCGTGGTCATGTGCTGGCCCTCAGACACTTTTGATAGGATGGAAGCTTGAGACAATGAGTCCTCCAGTTAGAATGAAATTAGTTAACTGGGGCCATGCCCTTGAAGGAGGTTGGGTTCCCACTCCCTCCCCTGTCTTTCTCCTCAGCTGTCTCCTCTGCCACAAACTCCATCCCCTCAAGAACACCTCCCCCCCAAAAAGCCCAAAGGCAACAAGGCCACTCAATCACAGGCTGAAACTTCTGAAATTGAGTCCACATGACCTTTCTCCTTTAGGTTGTCTACCTCACGTGTTTCATTACAGTACTGGAAAACTAACTCATGCAAGCTTCCAAACACATCTTCACTGGAACGCAAATTTCTTCCTTAAACAACTCAGTATGGTGATTCAGTTGGCTCTACCGTGTTCCTCTCCTGACTTCATTTGGAACAGAACACATAGCTCCCTGGCTCTCTGCCCCCTACGTCCCTGTAGACAGCCGGCTGCCATTCCTCAGTAGCGGGTCTGTCTCCTTGGACTCTGCACAGAGTTTCTCTGTTTTTGCAGCTCCACATTTGCCTGAGGCAGGTTTTCATTTCATCCGTCCTGCTCAGGATTTGTAGACATGATTAATGTAGGAAGAGCTACAGGCTCTGGGCTGAAGGGACTACGTTTGCTTAATAGCATTAACGCTATCATTAATATTGGTTATAATTAATAAACAGAATAGCTAAGGACTTACTGAGTGCCAGGAGCTATTGTAAGAGCCTTTATAGCCAACTTTTTTTAACCTGCAAAGACCTCATGAGAAGAGCTAAAACACAGGTGAACTCCCTGCAGGAGGGGACTGGGCAGGGGAACTTTGGTGCTGAGCCAGGCAGGTCATAGTTCAGAGCTTTCTCTGGTCCTTTACCAGTCCTGTGGCCCCTTTTTGAGCCTTAACTTCCTACTCTGAGAAACATGGTGTGGGCGGGCATGGCTCTGTGGGACCAGGACAGAGTTGGGGCTAGGACAACAGGATACCCATGTTCTCTAGAGTTGGGGTTGGTACCGAGCCCTGGCTCACATGGGGCTGGGAGCATGGGGAAGATGGTGGGTTTCTGGAGTGAGGGGCCTTCTGTGAACTGCCCGGAGGCAGTGGGGCACGGAGAGCCCAGGGCTCTGACATCCCGATGTCATCTGTGAAGCCTGCCACGTCCCAGCAGAGAGCAGAGGACAGAATGCCACCCGGAGCCTCTGTTCTCAGTGGAGCCAAGGCCATCTGACAAGACCCACTCCCACACGAGCATCTTCGTGACTTCTTAGTGACATGTCTGCATCCAGCTGACAGTGCAGCCGGCAGCTAATTGTCACCTGTCATACATGTGCACAAGCCAAGGGTCTCATTTCCACCCAGGTTTATGGAAGCCTAGTACCTTTTATTTGATGAGACCTCTCTGAACCTGTCAGAGACACATCATGTTTGGAAAAAGCATTTTTAAAAAAATATTCCTTTTCTGAGTAGATGTGTTTCCTTGTCTGGTCTGGGGCTCTTCATGTGTAGCAAAATAACACATAGCACTTCAGGACAAAAGAAGTTGCTAGGGGTAGGGAGTAGGAGAGATGAGTGAGGGTGTGTGTGTGTGTGTGTGTGTGTGTGTGTGTAGGATTAAGGGGCACAAGGGATAACCAGACACTCTGGGAACAGCAAGAGGAGACTACACACACACACACACACACACGCACACGCACACACAGGTCTCCTGGTAGCTGGACCCTGTATGGAAGAGGAGAGCTCTAGCTGTGTCCCAGTGTTCTTTGTGCCTGAGAGTCCTCTGCTCACAGGATGTGAAGCTCTGGAGGATTGGCAGGCAAAGATCAGCTTAGAAAGCCCCTCCCCCATCCCTTAGCTGCTGGAGGTCCCGGTGCTAGGCACCCGCACTGTCAGTAACAGGCTGGCTTGCTGGTGCCTTACTTCTTTTACCCACCCTACCACATCCCTCAGCCTCCTGGGGGGGGGGGGTGTTCAGGACAGAGCCTGGCACCCAGGGACTATCCGTGAGTGATTGGTTAGATGACTCAATCAATCTCAGTTTCTCTATCTAAAAGATGACTGTAGGGTCTCTTGTAACTTCCCTCCCCCCTCCACTTCTACGGACAATACAGGGCACACCTGCAGGCTAGGCAGGGCAACACAGGTGCACCAGGGCCCCAGCAGGGCTGGCCAGCGCACTGAGTGCCAGGCTCACAGTGCCTGCTGAGTGTGGGGGTGTGTGGCTATGGGAAGCAGGTTCTGCATACGGCAATGTGTCTGTAAATATCAGCAGATTATTCTCATTAGCATATGTTTATTGTCTGTCAAATGTATACATTATGCATTATTTCCCCAAAGAGCAGAAGCTGCCAAGAATCTGATGTCACCGACTTGTGTTCATTCACTGACTGGGGAGAGGAAGGACCGGTGGGATAGGGGAGAGTCTCCCCACAACACAGGCAAGTCCTGAGCCCCGGAGTTCTGGGAGAGACGGAGAACTAGGCAGAGAGAAGCCATCCCAGCCACCAGCTTGGACCTACATGACAGTCCTGGGATAAGGAATGGCTCCCTGCTCTCCTACCCGAGCAGCTCCAGCCAGGGCCCTGCAGAGGGAGAGTTCTGGACTCTGAACATACCTATCCTTCTAGACTTCTGAGCCCCAGTTTCCCATCTGTAAAGCAGAGGTGAAAGGATCTCTTTGCCCCCTAGAAGTAGGAGATGGTAGGCACACGCAGCCAGGGCTCCTGAGAGAAGGAGCCGCACTTATTTCTGAACTCCTAATCCTTCCATGTTGCTTAGGGCTGGGCAGAGTGGAAGCCATGGACCCATTTCACAGATGCACACAATGGCTGCGCTAGTAGTGTAAACAGCTCATGCACTAAGACCTGCACAAGGACACAAGATCCCCTTCCCAGTTTCATGTTAGATGTCATCATAATCCTATAAGGGACAGCCACGTCCCAGCTGGTGGGTGGGGCAGACATTCAGAGTGCAAATCTCAGGACCTAGACTTGGCTCTCAGCCCATATCCACATTCTTGGGATCACAAACACGGCTGCCCCTCCCTCACTCCACTCACAGCAACAGCAGACACCTACCTGGTAAGAGGGACTTAGGGATGGGTCCACGACCTACACAGCCAAAGGGCATGAGAAGAAATCTTCTGGTGGTGGAAGGCCTTCTGGGAAAAAAAAATTCTTTTTCAGTTTTGTCCACAGTTTCCTTCTCAACTTAGATGTGATGCCTGGAAAGGCAGCAGCCATCTTGCAACCATGAGGCAACAAGCTAAGGACTAAAAGCCAACACAGACCAGGATAGTAAGGCAGGACTAGAAAGAGCCAAGACCCGGTTTGACATACTTGAGCGCGTGGCCAGGCTGGACAGCCAATGCCGATTAGTGGTTATCAGGGAGCACTTATGTCTTAGATATGTCTTTGCTCCCCTGTTCATGCTGCCCAGCGTACCCCAAGTCAGGAATTAGTAATGATGTGCCGAGCACAGATGGGCCAAATGATGCCTTTGCTCATGCCACAACCGTTTGTCTGAGTACTGGGCTCTGAATCCACAGAGGAGGCTCTGTTGCATAGATCTTTGCAGTTCGCAAACATCCTGTGAGCAGAGCAAGGCAGTTGGATTCAGTTACCAAGATGCTGGTAATAGCATCATTCAGCGTGAAGGTGAAAGGCCAGCCTACAGTCTGTAAAGTGCTGAGCTGAGATGTAAGATTGAGTTCTGACAAGTGGGAAACTGTGGGGGGGAGGGGCATGGAAAGGGGGTGTGGGGGGCAGGGGGAGGGGAAGGGGAGGACAGGGACAAGAAGGGAGGCTGTTTCTGTCCAGGTGCCCAGAGCCTTCTCCCTTCCTCAGACACTGAACTACGTGGCTGGAGCTCTCTTGAGAGATTATCACAAGGAACCAAAGAATGACTGATAGCCATAGCTGTACCTGCACCAATCCCTGCCAGGGTATTCTGTAAGGGACAAAAATGATCAGGGGGTGTTGGGAGAGGGGCAGAGGGGGAAAGGAGAGGGACGTTGGGGCAAATGCTTTTCCAAATGTCAGCTCCCGCGTTCCCGAGGAAACTGAATTAAAGGCTCGTTACAAATGTGTTTTGCCATCAGAGCGAGAGATTCGTCTCCCCGAACGCTTTGCTCTGACAGTCGGCGTCAAAGAGTTTGACAGAACTCATTTCTCCATCAGACGTATGAGATCAAGGTAGCAACAAAACCGTTTCTCGAGGAGCACGGGGCTCACTTACCTTGATGGAAAGGGTGAGAATTCCAACGGGAGCGCAGGGCTTGCTGCTTACCGGTGCAGGGGGATGGATGCTGGCGGAGCTCAGGGTCATTTTTCCTCTGGAAATTTCTCCGTGTTTTAGTTGTCAGTGGGCAGGCATGGACCAGGCTGGGGGTGCTAGAGTACTCATCCAATGCTTCCACGACCTGGAGAAGCCAGCACAGCCTTTGCTACTCAAGTCTCTCACCCTCAGTCTCTCCTCCATCACTGATGGACCCTTTCCTGCTGTTCCTGGTTCCCAAGACACAGAGGTCCTGGGTTACTTGGTTTTGTCTCCACAACAATCATAAGCAACCCCAGCAACGTCCAGAGTGGCCTCACCCACTTTGACCCTCAGGATCACCCTCCATGGAGGTAATACAGACTAGGGGACTGCAGGTTTTGTGTATCCACAGGGATTTATGGTGGCACATAGTAGGCCTTCAGCTGCTGGTTGTCTCCAGGAGGCTGTCTGGGTGGAAGGTCTCTGGGTCAGTCTACTCTCTGCTGTTTTATGAGTGGTGGGTGGAGACCCATCCTCTGCAGCTGTTTGCCTTGACTATAACAAAATGCCCAAGGGAGCTATTTACCAGGAAAAGAGGTTGATTTGGGTTCCTTAGGGAGATTTGGTCCTGGTCCCTTGGCTGTTGGGCGGTGTATGAGACAGCAAGGTGTCCTAGCAGAAAGCATGTAGGAGTGCAAAGTGGCTCGTAGACAGCAGACAGAGGGGAGCAGGGAGCTGGTATAACCTTCAAAACCACAGGTCCTACAACCTGCCCCCTATAGCTTCTTCCTTCCTTTCATTGCCTCCAACAGCACCATCCATGTCTGGCTCCATCTGTGGCCACAGACTGTGTAGTTCAGTCACCTTCTGGAAGCTCCAGTACAGCCCTCGGGGGACACTTCCAGTCTAAGCTCCCACAGCTTAGAACCATAGCCTCTGAACCAGGCACCCATGGGTTTGAGTCCACCTCCCCCACTGGCTTGCTCTGTGTCTCAGGATGGCTGTCTGTCCCTCTCTATGCTGCAGCTTCCCCACTGGTAACATGGAGGATACCAAACTTGAAAGCCAAGCATGGGTGATGTTCTCTAACAGTTAAGGAGGATGGCAGTGACCGTGATGATGACAGCAGGGGACACTGGCACAATGGGTGTGGTTAGGCGGCATCGCCGGGATGATGGTCATAGTGGTGACCATGATGAACATGGAGATCCTTCCCCTGAATGCATGGTCACCACAGTCACAGCAGCAATGACAATGGCACCTTGGGCTCTGTCTCAAGTTCAGGACCACCCCGCTATACTTGCTGTCCTCTGTGCCCCGCCAGGACCCTCAGCAGCAGCACCCCATATCCTCAGTGGGGAGCAGCAGGCAGAACTGAGTCTCTACACCCAGGAGTGATAGACTTCACACTTGACCTCAGGTTCCCAGGGGGTGACCAAGAGCAGTTCCAAAGTCACCATGGTTCTTCTGGGCTAGTGATGCTTGAGCCTTTGTTTTCCCTCCTCCGTGCCCCTTCCCCAGGCTTCTCTCCCTCTGCCTGAGGCCATGCCCCGAGCCTCCCTTTCTCCCCGTGGTTTCCTTCTCACTATTACTGGGGCAGAAGTTCCCCCGCACCTTGTATCAGTGATCCTTACCTCCTGCTTTGTTGATTTGGGTGTTGATTTGGGCAATGTAAATACTTACATTATATCCAAGCATACAGGACCCTGTCTTGGCAGTTCTTGTCTTTGTAGTTTCCTGGGAGCCATGGAGTGGGAAAGAGGTCTGGGTTTTCTCTCAGTTCTGTGGAGTGGAAGTCAGTGGGCGCCATGCAAGTGGGAGAACAGGTGTGCGTTTGCCCTTGAGGAGGCTTTATGCATGTGCTTTAGAGAAGAAGACCAGAGATTGTAGTGGTAACCAGGTCACCCTGGGGTGGGGGTAGGGGGGTTCCTCCTCAGATCGGGAGCCCCTGTGAGTATCACCCATGTGCCAGGTCACTGGTGTCCAGATCACCAAGTTCACAAGGTGAACATTGGAGTGACATTGGCAAGTGACATTGGAGGTCCCTTCTCCTCCCCAGCCTCTCTGGAACAAGGCCTGAAGGACTATGACAGGGGTCTGCTTGGGACCTGGCCAGTCTGTTTGTTCTGGGACCCCTGGAGCCCCCCCTCCCCGCTTTTCAGAGCAGCCTCACTCCAGGCAACAGTTGTCCAGCAGAGCAGGAGGCCAGGAGCACCAGCCACCTATGAAGAAGGACAGCCAGGAGAGGCAGACATGGGATGAATCAGGTCTATGAAGGAGACAGGAGCAGAGTTGTGGTGTGATCACAGCGGCCATTGCTGAGCAAGGCAGAGCAGGAAGGCCAGCACTTCCAGGGTAGAATCTCAGTTGTCTTCCCACAAGCCAGGAAGTCACTTGTCCGAGGCATGTGACCAACAAGGGGTGGGTCCAGGAATTCAACCTAGGATGCAGTGGCTGCCGACAGAGCTCCTGCTCACAGCCAAGGTGTCATGTTGGCAGCCCACTTCCATCACCTGCCAAAGCCAGCCCTGTCCTGACATAAAATCCCAGACCATCAAAACTGAGGGGACGCTGGACACTGTTAGCCCCGAGTTTCTCGTTTTGGTGGCTTCTGGCCACATACAGGGGCTGAGTCCTTGAGACGTGGCATAAGAGTTTAACATGGAAACCCCTGCATTTACCATGTGTAGGATTTGGCCGTCCCTGGGTTTACTTACCTATTCTCAACCACAGACCAAAAAAGGATTACATGGAGCATGTCCATTAAAGTATTCAATATAGGTAATTCCTGAGTTTCCATGTGTGCCCTGCTTTAAGTAGAATCCTGAAATCTCATGGGAATCTTGTCTGTCCAACCATGTTGGAAATTCTTCCTTTCTCCAATGTGCCCCCAAGGTGTATGCTACCTCCATCAATTAGTGGCCATCACAGGGCTTGAGTGAAAGTAACCCTTCTGTTACTTAATAATGGCTCTTTGCGCCACAGTCCCACCGCTGTACTTTGCATTGCTGGACAGACACCACAAAGAGCATCTCTCCATGGAAAGGTCAAGAGGAGGGGAAAACTCCACATGAGATCTTCAGTGTGGGAGAGTGAAGACAGCCCATTGAATAAGTATTCTCTGGAATATTTTGATTTAACTACTCTGAGTAGCAGTGGTCTTCTGCAGACCAGGATCAGTCTGGGATTGGCAACTATCTTAGAAGAGGATTTGTTTTTATATTGAGAAATCTACTCTATCTGCAAGTTAGCCAACGGAACCAAAAATACCCTCCCCATCCAAGGTCGGCCCCCTCCCTGTCTCGAGAGAGACTGCTCTTGAAGAAGGTGAGATTAAAGGATCCAACTGGCTTACGTGGGAAGATGACTCCTACTGTGGTTTGAAAGTCAGATGTCTCCCAGAGGCTCATGTGTTTAAACACCTCGACCCCTTCTGGTGGTACCATTTACAAAGTCGCAGAACCAACAAGATCTTTTAGGGGAGAGAACGTTGACCTCACTGGTACTATACGCCATCACTAGAGTTCAATTCGTGGCTTAATTGACAAATTTGGCTTGATCATAGATCTGAATGCACACGGGGAAACAGTAAATCAGGGACTGGTTAGCAGCAGGTTCAGGGGCACTGGGTATGTCCTGGTTAAGGGCCCAGGTGTGTCCCCACAGGTCGGGGGAACCACCCCAAGGAATATGGGGTCACATGACATGTTGAGCTAAGCAAAGATGCTCTATAGGAACCTGCATGTTTTAGCTTTGTAAACGAGACAACTGAGAAACTTGAGATCCTCCTGTGACATCCTCCTGAATATTCTCCTGTCCCCAAGCTTAGGGTAGGCCTAGAGCAGGGAGTAGCGGAGGGGCTGAGTGTCCAGCAGTCTCAAAGGCCCAGTCACAGCAGGAACGGAGCCTTCGAGGAACGTGGCTGCTAGAAAAGGCTGTGTGACAGAAGCCTGTGAAAAATGAAGGGACAATGGGAAGAGGGAGAAAGGAAATCTATAACTCCCTCGGGGAGCAAGAGCCTCCATTTGTCAACTTCTCCTTTCTAAACGTCGCCATGGACATGAGGGCTCCTGAGCTCTTGATTCTGGACGTGATGGAACTGTTAGTCCTCAGTCGGCAGGTCACAGAGGGAAGGGAAAGGCTTGAGCGCCGTCCAGTGTGTCAGCAGTGGCCCAGAGTGGCCAGAGCTGCAAAGGGCAAGGTCCTGTCACCGGGCTGAGGGATTTTTCAAGGCCATACAACTCTGGGTGGATGTGCAGGGGTCAAGGGGCAGGGTTTGGGAAGTGTCTTAGTTACTCTGCTATTGCCTGGAGAAAGAACATAACCGAAAGCAACTTGGAGAAGAGAGGGGTTTACTTCAGCTTATAGGTGTGGTCCATTAGGAAGAGAAGCCAGGGCAGGAACTGAAGAAAGTGAGGTGATAGAAAAACACTGCTTACTGGCTTGCTCTCCCTAGGTTGCTCTGCCTCCCTTCTTACACAACCTAGAGCCACATGCCCAGGGGTGATACTACCCACAGAGCTCTGGGCCAGTATGCGTCGATCATAAATCAAGAAATTCCACTAGGCAGATCTCTGTGAATTTGAGACCAGCCTAGTCTACTTAGTGAGTTCCAGGACAGCCAGGGCTACACAGAGAGACCCTATCTCAAAATATGAACAAACAAATAACAACAACAAAAAAATCAAACTTCTCCTTTCACTTGGCACAGTCCCTCCCCTTTTTCTCCAGACTCGTGGGTTCCTTGAAATGCCTGGAGTCTCCACCTGTGAGACCCACCTGTCAGTTTCTGAATCAACACACCCTCTCAGCTGCCACAGGGGCATTGCACTCACTGTCCTTGTGGCCTTGAGGAGACAGCTCCACCTTCTGTGGGGCAAGTGGACCATGCCACCAGACAGAAGCAGGTTCAAAAATCCCCCAGGAAATCTCATAATTGAGAACAGCAGGCACCGGAATCAGCTTCCAGCCAGGCTCTACCTGAGACATGTAACCACGACACCCCACGGAGAGGACCATGACAGCGAGTCACACAGGGACAACACCTGAAGTGTTGTCCCTAGTATACAAATAGAGCATCCCTAGTATCAGACTGAGCCATCAGGAACCATTTACCCGTGGTTCCCACCCTCCTCCCAAAATGTTTATACAGACTCCATCCCCATGGAATAAAGTGCACGAGTTATTTCACCAAGAACCATCTGAGGGTGGCTGTTTTATTGAGCTGTAACTCTCCAGGGAAGAGTTCTCTCTCTCAAAGCATTCATTGCTGAACCTTGGCTCTGCCCAGCAAGTGGGGCTTAAGCTCTTACTGCAGCTTGCCACGGTGGCTACAGGCTGTCCTTTGCTGCTGGTTGCAACCACATCCAGACACTCACTTAGTGGCTCCAGATACCACTTCTAGCTGCTTGCCGCAGTTAGATGCTACTGCTGCCATAGCCCTGGGGCTACAAAGGTAGTGGTAGCTGGAGAGATCCGGATGCCTGCCCCACCCAGGGTTCCCCTCCAGCTAGGCTCAAGATCAAGATCACGTCCTGTCTCCCTGTAATCCTAGTGCTGTAGACGTGGAGACAGGCTGATCCCTGGGACTTGTTTACCAACCAGTCTAGTTTATCTGGTGAGTTCCAGATTGAATGAGAGGTCCTGCCTCAAAAACACAAGGTGGGAACGTCCTGAAGCTTCTAAAGCTGACCTCTAACCTTCGTGTGCACAAGTACACACACACACACACACGGTAAGGCTTGCTTAAAGGCAAGACACACAACCGGGAGAGACAAAGCCACCATGCGTAGGATGTAGGCTGGCACACAAGTGTTCCTGGTATTGAAGCGATGCTGGTTTTATAATTAACTGGTCCAGAGGGAGAGCTGTGCTAACATGCCTCTCATTCACCTGAGGCAGGATCTCGTTACACGGCGAAATACTTCTTTCTGGAAATCAATGGGAGCCCATGGGAGGAATTACTAGCTAAATAATGAGAGCAGATGAGTCAATAGACCCCGGTGAGCATCTGAGGGGAGGCCACAACACTCCTGATTACAGGGCCAAAGACACCACATTGATAACACATTGACACTGAACTATGGAGAAATGTGCAAGGTCTTAGAAAAGCGAGAACTGACATGACGGCAGACAAGCTGTCTGGGCTGTATATTTTCCATTCACAGAACTGAGTCTGGGGCACGCCTCTGCCAACCATCTTAGCCCTGGGCTGAACCCTCTCTGCTGGAGCTATGTCTCCCCAAGGTCTCTTCCTCAAACTGTTGTGGTCCCTGCAGAGCACGTTTTAGCAGTTGACACAGCAGTAGCTGAGTGCCCACTACCTCTCCCACAGCATGGCCATGCCGGATACCTCCAGAGCACTCTTCAGTTTGCAAAGTTAGATGAGACACCTGCCCTGAGTGAGGGCTTCAGAGTCAAGACCCTTGAGACCAAATCTCACTTCCACCACTTTCTAGATGACTGGGCAGGGTGTTGCCCTTGTGTGCCTCAGTTTCCCCATCTGTAAAATAAGACTGACAGTGTCCCCATTGGGTGTCTGTGGTGTCTGTCCCTGGAAGTCACATGGTATAAAGCTCACTGAGAAGAGAGTCCTCGGTTACGCCAGAGTTCTGCGGCTTCCTCCCATTTTACAGAAAGGAAAACTGAGGCACAGAGTGGGAAGGCCAGGTGCTGCAGGGCCAGTGCTGTCACCTCCTCTCCACTGTCTCCTGGCTGAGGAGAAAGAATATGAGTAGCATGGGACTCCTGGCTCTTGTCCCTGTGTGTGGAGCCAGAGAAAGGGGCATTGACACTGGGCACACCCCCAGCACGGGTCTGAGGGCTGTCATGGCACACCAGGACAACTCGCTCACCAAGGCAACCCCCTTCCCTCCTTGCAGCAGAGATGAGAGTCCAAAGTCCCACAGATGGCAATGCCCAGTTAGCTCAGCACCTGTCATCCATAGCTGTTCACTCCCTAGACCCTCACCGAGGGCAGTCTGTCACAGGTAAAGACACTGAAGCTTGGGGTGGCTGTGAGATCCTCTCAAGGTCCCACAGAGTCCACCCAATGGATGCCATTTCTCACCCTGTGACAAGGTAGCTAATCTCTCCTCCATTCCCTGTCCTCAGAGCCTTGGGTCGAGGGGTCGATTGCGCTGCTGAAGGAGGGACATGAGGGAACAGGAGGGTAGGCTGGGCCGGTCACCTCTTGATTTCTGCAGTTGCTGGGATTGTTGTTGCTTCCAGTTGCTGTGTTAAGCCGGAGATCCTCATAGGAGAATCTTCATCTCTCTCTGATCTTGGCATCGGCAGAACCACGTATCCACCTCAGAAGTAGAAGCTCCCCTCTCACAGGATTGGGGGGAGAGGAACCTCACACAAATGGATGCTTCTTCACCTCATTATCACTCCTCCTAGGGTTGAAGGTCGCATCAATAACTCCTTCTCGCCTCTAGCCCACTGCAGAGCTGTAGCCAGGCTTCCTCCCCAAAATCAATGATAAAGCCAGCTTCTAAATTCTCCATCGGCTCAGAGTTCATAAACCAAAGCCTTTTATACACTCCTGCTCCGCTAGCAGAGGTCCCGAGGAGAGACCATCCTGGAGTCTCTATTGCCCTAAACCCTACCCAGGGCTAGGGGAATCAATAGGGCCACCTGCCTTGCTCAGAGAATGGTGGTCCAAACCAGCAAGCGATTGTTGTCCCAAATGCCTTGGGCCTCGCCAGTCTGGTTCTACCCATGGTGGGCACTCTTACCTAGGAAAAGCCCAGAAGCCAAGGCAAGAAGGTCTCTGGAGAGTAGAAAGGCTTCCTGGCTTAGAACTTCCCCCAGGAAGGTCTTGTTTGGCTCGTACATGTCAAGTTGCAGGGACATGCAGTACTTGAGCTGCTCTCCTCCATGTTCATGGGTTTACAGTCAGGCAGAAGTGGAGCACAACTCCAGGTTCCCTCCCGGTATGCAACATTGTGGCAACGAGGGAGTCATCCTCAGCTCTCCCCTTTACCGCAGCCACGTACACCATTCAGCCACGTACACCATTCTGGAGGCCGCAGAGGGACCAAGCTCAGGCTGGAGCTCCTGTGTTAATGTTCTCACCACTGATACAAAGCCAGTGGGTTTGAAGCTAAGGGTGTGCGCAGGGCAGGTGCCAGGCCTGAAGACCCCATGTCCTGGGATACTCTCCAGCCCCTTTACAGTGTGCCTGGCAGGTAGGGGACATCAGAAGCTTCCGTACTTCACAGCAGAAACTGGCAAACGGCCCCCAGCCATGGCATGTTTCCTCGGGGAAGAAGGGAGTCAGGAAGCAGAAGCCAGAAATTAACCAGGAACTGAGCATATGGGATGTGCTAAGATCTTCAGTGGTGTTTGCTGTGCTGCAGTGGCCTTCCTGGCAGTGAGCTGACCCAGGAGACAATCGCAGAGGGCACTTGAGAGTCCAAGAATCCAAGATCCAAAGTAAGGGAGAAGGTTACCTGAGAGTCTAATGAACATCACTCCTCAGTGGATCCATGGGTAATTTGAGGCTGTGTGTGTGTGTGTGTTGTGCATGTGGGTATGTATATCTTTGTGTGTCTGTCTGTCTGTCTGTGGTGTGTTTGTGTGTGTGATGTGTACATGTGAATTTGTATATCTGTGGGTGAGGGGAGAGAGAAAGAGGGACACCCAACAACACACAGCAAGAACGTGCTCTCTGAAGAAGCAGATCCAGTCTTTCAGAGCACACACCTAAGCAAAGGATGGAGACGACGGTGCAGCTGATGGAGCAGGCTGAGGCTCAGCGAGGACATGGAGTTTACCCAGTGATGAACTCAGAAGAGAAAGGAGGAGTTGGAACCAGGTCTGAACACCATCTCTTTGTTTTATTGAATAGGATCTCGTGTTAGCCGAGGCTGCCCTCAAACCGGTCATATAGGAAAAATGATCGTGAACGCCTGATCCTCCTGCCTCCAAAATGCTAGGATGACAGGTGTGCTCTACTTGGCCCATTCGAGGATTAGAGAGAACACCGCCTGCCCAAGGATAAGTGCAGAATTGACGTCATTCCCGGGGACTCAAAATGCCACTGTCATCTAACTGTCGCAGCAGAAACTTCAGTGCTCAATAGTGATAGATCTCAAGTGTCACTCACAGTGAGTACATTTACAAACTTACTTGTGGTGTCTATTCGAAAAAATAATAATAATACCCCTCGTGGGGACGTGGGGTGGTAAGTTCTCGTGTCCTTGATCTATAAAACTTGTAACCCATCAAACATTTCTTTCCCTGATCTCTCTGCACCTTATTTCCTGAGACAAGGTCTTACACTGATCCTGGAACACATCGATGCTACTAGGCTGGCTGCCAATGAACCCCGGGAATCCGCCTGCCACAAACCCACACTACTGCAAGCTTTTAGCGTAGATACTGGGGATCCAAACTCAGGGTGCAAGGCAGGCGCTGTGCTGGCAGCTAACTGTGCAGCTCCCACTTTTTCCTTGACCCCTCACACCTAGGAGGGAGGAAATTCCGTAACTGCAGCCCACAGTCCCACAGACACGTGGAATGGGATTCTTCCTCAGGCTCATCCTTCCACGCCACTCCGAAGAGCTGGAGGGCGGTGGGGTCTGGGCCGGCCGGGCAGCTAGGAACTCAGGACACAGCTGACTGGGGATCCCCTGCAGAGGCAGCCTGCAATCCCAGCATTCTGGAAGCTGACTAGGAAGGACTGAGCCAAGTTTACAGGTAGCCTGAGCTACAGCGAGAGCCCAAGCTGGCTGAGGCTACACAGCAAGACTGTTTCAAAAACAAAAACAGAGGATTCTTTGAAGAAGAATCCTAGAGACAGAAGAAGAACTGAGGGAATCCCAGGCCCCAGAACCTACAGCTGCATTTGACCCCAAGCGCGCTAAACATTAAATCCGGCCTGATTAAAATAAATCTTCACACCGAAAGCTTTTCTTCCAACTCAGTCCCTATTACTAGCTACCGCATGTCTGGCTTTCAACCAAAATCACAGGAGATGACAAGAGGGAAGGAAAAATGTGGATAAGAAGAAACAAAGGAAGCCTAAGAACTAAGAGCGAGGCTCAGAAACCATGTAGATTTGAGAACTGTCGGCAGAGGGTTTTAAACAACTCCGATGGATGGGAGGGCTCCAGGGGAAAACAGGGAGAGAGCAAATGGCTGTTAATTCAGGAGATGGAGTCAGAGGAACCGAAGGAAAGGCTAGCACTGAGATGGTGTTGTAAAAGAAATGGATGCTGTGCACAGATTTATCAATAGACTGGGTGTGGCCATAGAGCAGAGCAGACGGACTTAGAGATGGATCCCGACGATGTTCTCCCACCCGAATGCAGGAGGCAGCGTGTGTGCTAAAGCAGACCACAGTCTGTAAGACCCCGAGGGTGTTTCAGAATACCTAATGCTCTTCCCCACATCTAGCAGAGCCAAAGGAGAAGACAGGAAAGAGGAGAAGCCATGACTAGCCAGGAATTGCCCAGGGTTCTCAGCTGAGAACCAAAGCACTCCCACTGATAAAAGATGGTCTGTGTGAAAATCGGTGCTAGGCGAATGGACATCACGTCTGGTTTTTTTTTGTTTTTTTTTTTTTTCCGAGACAGGGTTTCTCTGTGTAGCCCTGGCTGTCCTGGCACTCACTTTGTAGACCAGGCTGGCCTCGAACCTCAAACTCAGAAATCCGCCTGCCTCTGCCTCCCGAGTGCTGGGATTAAAGGCGTGCGCCACCACGCCCGGCTGGACATCCACATCTTTAAAAATGAAGCTGAGCACATCTCACATCAACCAATAAATAAATAAATAAATAAATAAATAAATAAATAAATAAATACAAACTACAGAAAACACAGCAGTTTCAGTAGAAAACATAGGTGGCTTTACTTTTGGCAGTGGGTGATGATTTGTGCATGCATGCTTATGTGCATTCGTGTGTGTGTGTGTGTGTGTGTGTGTGTGTGTGTGTAGGTAGGTAGGTAGGTAGGTATGCATGTAGGAGCCAGAGGTCGACACCTGGACCTCTCTCACTGGACCAAGCTCATCAATTCAGCAAGACTGGCTGGCCAGCAAGTCCTGTGTCCACCCGACCCCAGCTCCGGGGTTAGAGATGTGTCCCACTGCACCAGAGCTTCCTGTGGTTTCAAAGATGTGAACGCAGGTCCTGAAGCACTCATGACAAGCCCTTTCCTAAGTGAGCTGTGTCCTCAGCTCCTGCTAGCGAGTTTTATATACAAGATTAAAAGCCTGATTCGTGAAAGGAAAATCAATTGATGTTGGCCTTTTCCAAAATTACATTTTTTCCTGCTCTCTGAAAAGGGGTTAAGAGGATCAGCAGATAAGCCAATAGGCTGGGGAGAAAATATTCACCAACCACACCTGATTAAGGGCTGTTACTGTTATCCAAATGTAACTGTTGCAGTTCTGAGGGAAAAGGTATCCTGGCAGTCAGGAGCCAGGAAGAGCACTAAGTTACACATCACAACAAACAGCAGAGGAGAAACACAGAGGGTGGCTGCCTCTGCTAAGGAAAGAAGTAGCAGAGAACTGAGCTGGAAGTGGGCTTTAGATAGGGTTTCTTGGGGGTGGAGTTTTCAGGGTGGAGATTTGTGGGATTTCAAGGCAAGCCTAAGGCTCTGTGATTAGTGGGGTTTGAGGCTCCAGGATTGGTGGGGCTTGGTGAGTTTTCAAATCCAGAAGTGAGCTCAGACCTTTTACCCTACACAATCGTCAGCAGGAAAAATTTCCAGGGTTTGTACATGCCCAGGGAGAGGCACTATTAGAAGGTGTGACCTTGTTGGAGTAGGTGTGTCACTGCAGGCATGGCCTTAAGACCCTCATCCTAGCTGCCTGGAAGTCAGTCTTCTCCTAGCTGCCTTAGGAACAAGATGTAGAACTCTCAGCTCCTCCAGCTCCAGGTCTGCCTGAATGCTGCCATGCTCCCACCTTGACGAAAATGAACTGAACCTCTGAACCTGTAAGCCACCCCCGATTAAATGCTGTCCTTATAAGAGTTGCCTTGGTCGTGGTGTTTGTTCACAGCAGTAAAACCCTAACAAAGTCAAAGTCTGATGACAAAGTAAATAAGCTGGAGGGCAGAACTGCCTTGGGGGTTTAGAAGCTCTCACCACTCTTGCTGAGGACCTGGGTCTGGTTCCCAACACCTGTGTTGAGTAGCTCCCAACCCTATGCAACCACAGCTCCAGAAGATCCTGGTGCCCTCTTCTGGCCACTGAGGGCATTGCATGCACAGACCCAAAATCCACCCTCCACAAATACACATATTTTTAGCATTAAAGGGATGGTTCCTTGTTTGTTTGCTTTGTTTTAAAGAGGAAGCTGCATGATCCAGAGCAGAAGAACTCTTGCTCGCACCAGTGGGCATGTGAGGTGGGCACAGATGCTTTCAGGACATTAGCATGTAGGCCAGCAACCACACCTCTATGTCGTCACTCAAATGACCTTAAATCTTCTGTCTACGTGAAAGTCTACATTCCAGTATTTACTTATAATCTCCCAAAGCCAGAAACAGCCATTCTGTCCCTACATTAAGCAAAGCAGTGAGCAAGTCGCTGTACGTACCTACCATGGAATATTACACAGCAATGAACATAAATGCTCTATCAAGATGCAAAAGAATATGGATAAATCTTCTGTATGTTTTGCTAAGCAAAAGAAGCCAACCTGGAAAGACTGTGTAAGGTGCAGCAAACACGGCATTTTGGGTAAGGAAGCTGTTGAAAGGGCTGAGAAGTCGTTATTGCCTGCCCAAAAGAAAAGTGGATGAAGAGCAGGAGTCTTAGGTCTTCCGTAAGATTCATGTCTTAATGGAATTTTATTCAGCAGTAAAGAAACTTGAAGCAATGACATATTTTTAGGAAAAATAAATGGTTTGAGCTGGATGTCATTCTGTTAAGTGAATAAGCCAGACTGGGCGACTGGGCAAATGATGTTTATCTCAAACATGGATCCTAAATTTAAGGGAAAAAAAAATGTATGCCGTACAATAATATGGTGACAATTACCTATATTCCTTACACTTAAGAAGCAGAGACAGGAGGATTGTCACAAATTTAATTCTGGCCTGGTCTACATATTAAGCCCCAGGCCAGCTAGGACTACATAATGAGACCCTGTCTCATAGAAACTAAATAACATATGTGTAGACATATGCCTGTGCACATACATGTACAAGGCACGAGATTACAAAGGGGATTCTGAGAGGGGAGGGAGAGATCTTAGAGAGGAAGGAGAGATCTTAGAGGGGAGGGAGAGATCTTAGAGAGGAGGGGGGATCTCAGGGGGATGAGAGAGATCTTGGGGGGAGAGATCTTAGGGGGAGGGAGAGATCTTAGAGGGGAAGGAGAGATCTCAGAGGGGAGGGGAGATCTTAGAGAGAAGGGAGAGATCTTAGAGAGGAGGGGGGATCTAAGGGGGAAGGGGAGATCTTAGTGGGGAAGGAGATATCATAGAGGGGAGGGAGAGATCTTAGAAAGAAGGGGGGATCTTAGGGGGAGGGAGAGATCTTAGCGGGAGGAGGAGAGAGGGGGTACTGGAAAGTATTTGACACAGAAGAATAGGAGAGTTTTGTAAAGAAGGGAAGTTTACTGACAATACTGGAATTTTGGTTTCTAAAAACAAACACTGAAACACCACAAGAATATGTTTTTGTTTCAATCCCACTTGCAAGGTGTGATGGTTTGTATATTCTTGGGCCAGGGAGTGGCACCATTTGGAGGTGTGGCCTTGTTGGAGTAGGTGTGACTTGGTTGGAATGGGTGTGTCACTGTGGGTGTGGGCTTAAGATCCTCACCCTTGTTGCCTGGAAGTCAGTCTTCCACTAGCAGCCTTTGGATGAAGACATAGAACTCTCAGCTCCTCCTGTGCCATGCTTGCCTGGATGCTGCCATGCTCCCACCTTGATGATAATGGACTGAACCTCTGAACCTGTAAGCCAGCCCCAATTAAATAGTGTTTTTTAATAAGACTTGCCTTGGTCATGGTGTCTGTTCACAGCAGTAAACCCTAACTAAGACATGAGGTATGGGGCTGTTTCCCATTGTCCACAGTAGCTGACATGATTTGCCTTGTCCTTTGGTGGGGGCGTGATTTTACCAGCTGCAGATTTTTTTTTTTTTTTTTTTTGTGACTGTGTGACTTTTAATTCTGGGAACTTTTCAGAGGGTATATAAATGTTAGGGCCCCAAAAGAGGTGGTGGGGTATTGCTGGAGTGTCTTTTGATGTTATTTGCCGTGGTTTGTTAAATAGTCTTGTGGGAAGAAGAAACAAGAAGAAATTAGGTATCCTGACAGCATAGATTAAACTTGCCCCAAGGAACTCAATACTCCAATCAACAACAATAGTCTAATAATAACGCTGCCCTCTTCTGACCCCTGATTTCACTCAGGGATCTTTCCTTTCCTCTCTATTATCTTCTTTTTTTTTTTCTTCTAGTATTAGGGGGTTGAAAAGATGGACAGTAAGGAGTGGGGAGCCAAGCAGGAGGGGGAAGGGGCACAGAGGAAGCATATGATATAATGATGCATGCCTGTGAAAACGTCCTCATGAAACCCATTACTTTGTCCGTTAACTTAAAAAATAATTTTTAAAAATTCCTGTAGCAGTGGCTACAGGACGATACCCACTGGTCTTGTAGGACAAAGACCAAACCCTAAAGTGTGCCAACTAATAATCATCTAGATGAGGAGAGAGTGGTGAGGAAGAAGAGCCTTTGATGTAACAATCTGTGTTGCAGATGTGTGAAACTAGGGAAAGGTTTGAAGGGCCAGGGCAGGAGGCAAAGCCTTCACTGTGCTCCAATAGCAAAGCTGCTTCCCACAACCGGGGTTGGGGGAGGGCTTTGGTGTCTGGTGTCCTTATGAATCTACTGGACTTGAGCAATTAGGTAATGCCGGCAGGATATGGGAGTGCGCTCAGCTCAGTTTCTCCATTCTTACACAACTTGTGATCCCCTGTCTAGGGAATGGTACCGCCCATAGTGGGCTGCTGTTCCCACCTCAGTGCTGTCAAGATAATGCCAGAGGCCAGTCTGATCTAGGTTAATCCTCACAGAGACTCTCCGCATAGGTGATTCTAGATCGTGTAAAGTTGACCCTCTCATCCCAGACATGAAGCCACTGCAGTGTTCTTGTGTACAGTCACTGTTAGCAGAGCATGGTGCCAAGTGGAGTTGCCAGCTTGGGTGTTGGGTCCCTCTTCTGAGACTGATTCCCACACTCCTGATTTGGGCTCTGGTACTCAGAGTTTCTAGGGAGGGAAAGAGGGAAAACCCCTAGCTTTTTTTTTTTTTAAGAAAAACTTAAGAAGTTTATCACCAGTTCATTCACCCATTTGGGTGAGCACAACCCAAAATGAACGTCAGTTCCTCTGGGCACTGCCCTCTCTGTCAGATCTCCTCCCAAGGACACCATGAGATGTCTACTCACTGAAATGGTAAGTTTTGCAAGAGAATTTATTCACAGGGTGGCCAAGCATGGAGAGAAAGACTCAAGGCTTGGCTCAGCCTCCCCCAAACACTGGGCTCAGGACTTCTTAGAGGATAGAGAAGCTGGTGATTTCAGTCACGGGAAAAAGACTGGAAGTGAGGCCAGCTCGGCCTGTCTTCATGCTTTCTGTTCCACGTGTTCAGACAACGTCAGTGTGAGCTAAGGATGGAGGGCTTTACCTCCTGATGTGAAAGGTCACCTGCACCAATGAAAAGTTTGAACAAAAGTAGCCTTCAATCTCCCAAAGGTAACCTAGGCAACCGTTGTCCTCACGACCCGCACTTCGGAAGTGTCACCCAGCAGAACTAGCGAGAGACTAATAATAACTCGTTTGGCCCCCGAGAGAGACAGAAGCAGTGATTTTCAAAGCCAACTGACAGCAAGCGACACTGGAGGCCTTATTGGGGTCTGGGTTAGTTTCAGAACTACCGGCAGCTTCACAAGTTTCCTGCCCTTCAGCAGCCTCCGCAGCCACAACACAGAAGCCACAGCAGCAATTAGCCCGCTGCCGCTCTCTGCTTTCAAACACACGTGGACTTGGCCATTTCTGTACACACATTTCCCAGCTCAAGGCTCGCCAAGGTTGGGGGACCGTAGCTGATAAGGGGCTAAAAGGTGAATATATAGGGGTTCACTTCCTTTTGCTTCCCCTCTGGGATCATGGCCGAGGAAGGGGACCCTAGGAGCAAAGGTCGGAGCTTTAGATATAGCCTATACTGTATGTGCTGCCCGCCCCCCCCCCCTCACTGCTGGGACTTTCAACGCTGTTATAAGTTTTTACATTAATTGAATAATTCATTTTACACTAATTAATTGATAAAGTAGTTATCGTGCTGTGATTAAATACAAAGCTTTGTGCATGCAAAGTCAATACGTTAGCCCTGGAGCTGCATCCCCAGCCCTTCGAGTTTATTTATTTATTTATTTTGAATTTTCCAAACTTTGGTGACTCCCAGTCGTAGGGGGGCGGGGGTGAAAACCGATGGCATCTCTTTGCTGGGGCACGGTAGAGTCCCAGATTTCCCTGAGAGAGAAGAGACTCTGTCTCTCTGGATGACATTTTGTCGTCGTTCCCCCCCACTCCAGTCCCCAAAAGACCTTGTCTGTTCACCTTGCCCTGTCACTGAGACCCACCCCCTTAAGAAGTCCCAACAATATTGCTCAAGCATCATTGGAATTCTGTGACCTTCGCAACATCTACAGAAAGCTCTCTCCCCCTCTGCCCAGCATGCCCTGGGAGCACAAGGTTCTTCCAGGCTCCTCTCCACACCTGTCCTGGTGGACAGCTATGGTCAACCTCCGACCTTAGAAATCCTCAGCTTCCTAGGCCTTATACACCACTCATGGTCTTCTTCAGTATCATTCAGGGAAACTGAGGCATGGATAGGTTCAATTAAAAATGCAATGTAACAGAACCAAAGTTTATTGTCTGGAAAAGGAATAGAAACGGAAAGGGGGAGCCGTAAAAAGAGGGTCAGAGAACAAAACAAGACGCATGCCATAGAAAAGGGAAGTCACCCCAAAACTTGAGATGCTCAAAAGGAAAACTGGATGCAGAATGTGGTACCAATAAGCTCTGGATTTTAGACATACCTAGCGCATTCCTGGATTAAATAAATTGTAACTATCAAAACCAACCCCAAAAGAAAAATTTAAATTCTCAGAAATTTAAAAACCACAGAAGAAATCGAGCCAATTAGTACAGTTTCTCACAAACTGTACATGTGTGTGTGTGTGTGTGTTAGTGAAGGTTTCCATTGCTGTGAAGAGACACCATGACCAAGGCAACCCTTATAAGGGAAAATAACTAATAGGGGCTGGCTTACAGGTTCAGAGGTTCAGTCCATTATCATCAAGGATGAAGCATGGCAGCATCCAGGCAGGCATGGTGCAGGAGAAGGAGCTGAGAGTTCTGCATCTTGATCAGAAGGCAGTTGGGAGAAGATTGTCAGTCACATGGGCAGCTAAGAGGGGGGTCTCTTCTGCACAGGGCAGAACCTGAACACAGGATCTTAAGGCCCGCCTACATAGTGACACACTTCCTCCAGCAAGACCACACCTATTCCAACAAGGCCACACCTCCTAATAGTATCACTCCTTGTGGGCAAACATTCAAGCACATGAGTCTATAGGGGCCAAATCTATTCAAACCAGTAATTATGATGAGAATTCTGAAGGCATAGCTATTTGCTAACAAAACCTTAAACCAAGGTCAAACCAGGAGCAGAAATTGCAAGAGCAGACTCATTTAAAAATGTAAACGCCAGTTGCCTTTTAAAACTTAACAGGGAGGGGCGGGGCTGCAGAAACTGTTCAAAGGGTGACAACACTAGCCAGACAAGTCTAAGGAGTCAACAACCATCCCCCCGGAAGCCATTTTTAAAAGCCAGAGGTGGTAGCTGGCTTCAGGAGAATGGCCCAGAGGAAGCTCATGGCCAGCTAGATCACACAGCACTGTGACAGAAACAAGAAAATCTACCCTTCAGCCAAATACTCCTTGAAGGTGTCCTCTGACCGCCAGATCTGTACAATGGCAGAAGTGCGCATGTGGATGATTGTGAGCCATTATGTAGGTTCTGGGATGCAAACCTAGTTCCTCTGCTGGAGCAGGGAGTGCTCTTAACCAGCAGGCCATCACTCCAGGTCCATGAATAAACATTTTAATAATCAACATGAAGGGCTGGGGACTAGCTCAAGGGCTACAGTATTGGCCTAGCATACACAAGGCCCTGCACTCAATATCAGAACTATAATTACTTTTCAATTAATTAATGTAAAATTAATTATTCAATCCATGTAAAAAATGATAATGGCGCTGAACACGCCAGCGCTGAGTGAAACAGGTAATTGATCACAGCGGCTTCCTTTTGCCTGAAATATGGTACTCGGTGAGCAGAGATGTATTTGGGAAAGTAATTTGTCACATTAGGGAGTCTTTGAAAAACAGATGCTCATCTGAACGGGTGCAGAAAAGATGGTTAACCAAACTGTCATCCATTCAGGCCCAAACTCCAGCAAGCTTGGAGTGACTGAAGCGGAAGGTGTTCTGCAAAGAGCTGATCCCAGGAAGGAGGCCAGGGTGATGATCACCACCAGCGGGTCCTCTCTAGAGCAGAAGGAAACAAAGGGTGTGTGGCTTGGGGAAAGGGAGGCAGCGGGCATCTCCTTGGGATGCCCGAGTCCACAGAAAATCAAAGCGCTTTGCAAATGCTCACCAGGCTTGTGAGCAGTGTATGGAAACAAGGATGAGTCACAGAAGGAAAATTATAACTGTTCCAAAACAAAGAATGTAGCTAACGAGAGTCGTTGAGTTCCCTAAAGAGAAAAATGGCTGTTGATCTGTATGGGCGTGGTAAGGGGGTGTGCTGCTCTGCGCGTGGCCGATCTCCCTGTTCCTCTCGGCTGAGGATTTCCTTTCTAAGGGAGAACCAATGAGCTGGTTCACAGGGTAAAGGCACTTGCAGCTAAGCCTGACGCACCTGGATTCAATCCCAAGACCCCACACGGTAGAAGAAGAGAACCAACACCGGCAGGTGATTCTCTCGTGTCGTAAAGTGCACTAAGTGCATGCGTGCATCTGCAGCCCTGAGGACACACACACAACAATGTGATGATTTCAAAAGAAATAAAAGAGATATAGTGCCTGCTGACTGGCAGGTTTGTATTTTCTTTTCTTTTTCTTTTTTTCTTTTTTTTTTTTTTTAACAATTTTCATTACTAAATAAACCACTAGGCTTGCTATTTTTTTTTTTTAAGATTTATTTATTATATGTAAGTACACTGTAGCTGTCTTCAGACACTCCAGAAGAGGGAGTCAGATCTTGTTACAGATGGTTGTGAGCCACCATGTGGTTGCTGGGATTTGAACTTCGGACCTTCGGAAGAGCAGTCGGGTGCTCTTACCCACTGAGCCATCTCTCCAGCCCGGTTTGTATTTTCATAACGTACTTTCCAGACCGTGTCACACTGTGCCCCCCCTCCCTGCCCTCCTCCCACCACTCATAGCTTGGAGGGGGAAGCAGCCTGTCAGATGCAGTCCAGGGGTTGGGTCTGTCTTGGTTTCCAAAACCCTTGCTTTGCACTTGCTGGTCTTGGGGCTCTTTGTCACAGCAGCTATGGGGAGAGTCACTGAGCCTTGTGCTAGGAGTCAGGGCACAATGACATGGCCCAGTAGCTACAGAGCTTGTCTTCACAGACCCCCTGATGCAGGAACATCCGGATTGCCCAGCCCACACCACTGGAGGACCTGTGCACTGCCCATCTGGGTCTTAAGTGTCCACCAGGGTTCAGGACTGCAGTAACCGACCTGACCCAGCAACTGAGGCTGTGGAATAGAGAGGAGGGAAGACTCTGGGGAGCTCTGAGGACAGGACTGCCAGGTCCATGGTCTCTGAGCCCCACTCTGTGCTCTGCCATCTTGTCTCCTCTGTCTCCTCCTCCTTTCTGCAGAGCAGTCTCCATTTCTCCCCCTGCATCTGGGGTCTGCCCATTGGGAATCAAAAGCTGGCATCAGCCACTTCCTGCTCCTTGACCCTGAAGATACTAGAGAGCCTTCCCTAAGAGCCCAAAGAGGGACCCAGGCTGGATAGATTGTGCGTGCGCACACACACAGCAGATGCCCACTCACAAACAAGAGAGAAATGTCTTCAGGGCTGCAGAGCACACAGTAGACAGTGGTGACAACAGAAGTGGGTAAAACCTAGAACAAGCTGTCCACACAGCAGTGTGTTTTCTCTAGGTGACCTGCTTGACTCTAACAATAAGAAAGCCCTGGATTGCACAGGAGCAGCAGAAATAATGGTGAATGAGTGGAAAGGAAACAACAGGGGCCACTGCTAGTTAAAACTCAAGGACCCCACTCTCTGAACACTCAGCGCTGATGGAGGCAGAGGAACTGACTGAAGCAAAGGGTGGGGAATGTTTGCCAGAGGAGGCACTCCCGAATGCCCAGCAAGTGCCTGACATATTAGTCCTACTGTGCATAAACAAACGAAAGCATTGAGTGTAGGTAGGAATACAAAGCCTTGGTGGAAAGAGCGGGTTCTGGCCTCACCCAGACCCGAGCAGAAATCTTTCTGATATCACACAGGATCTTAGGAGTGTCACGGCACAACCCCAGCTTCAGTTTCCCTATCTTGTAAGCAATCTGCCCCATAGGCTGATGCTGATGCTGAACTGAGTGAATGTACCCAAAACGCCGTGGGGGACACAGGACGGCAAAATGGCTGCTGTTGCTTCTGCTTCTGCTGCTGTGTTTAATTTGGACATGACATGGCCCAGTAGCTACAAAGGACTTGAGGACCCAAGGACAGAAATAGGCACAAAATTGTGTTTGCTTTGAGTCAAGGTCTTGCTGTTTGACTCTGGCTGGCCTGGTGCTCACTAAGTAGCCCAGGCTGGCCTGGTGTTCACTAAATAACCCAGGCTGGTATCAAACTTACAGCAACTCCCACCCCCACCCAAGACTCCATCTCAACCTCTAGAATACTAGGATTATACATCTGGCTGGAGGCAACGTATCTAGCTTGAGCATGTTTTAAATTTTAGAAGTGGGACAGTTCCACCCCTTGCAGTGACAGCAATATACCCCTAGTCCCTAGCATACCCATATGGGGAATTTGTATGCTAAGTCCTGAACATTCCTCCCAACCATGTGATGGTGATGGTCTCATGTGTGTGAGGGTTTCATGGTCACATTCCCTGCCCTTGTAGTCTGAGGACCCAGAAGGTAGGCAGTCACCTATGTGTTCAGGCAGACAGGCCACAGTAGAAGTAGATCCAGTTAGTACGCAGATCATAGACTTCAGCCTCCAGGGCCTTGAGAGATAAATTACTACTTTTTTTCCCCCTATGGAAATGAGTAGCCAAATATGTTCCCTAAGATGTAAAGAAATATGTACTAGTAAAAATTAAAGGGGAAGGCTGGAGGATGCTTAGACAAGACATGCTTTCTGTGTGTCTTCTTTTATCTTTCTGTGAGATAAAACTCACCAATAAGCAAAAGCAACCTGAGAAGAAAGGATCTTTTTCCCCATACATTTCCAGGTAGCCGTCCATTTCTGAGGGATCAGGGAAGAAACTCAAGCAAGACAGGACCCTGGAGGCAGGAACTGAAGCAAAGTCCATAGAGGAGTTCTACTTACTGGCTTGCTCCTCATGGCTTACTCAGCCTGCTTCCTTCTACAACTCAGGAGCACCTGCTTAGGGATGGTGCTACCCACAGTGGACTGGATGCTTCCCTGTCAACTAGCAATTGTGAAAAATGCCCACAGTCTCATCCATAGACAGTCCGGTGGAAACATTTCTGAAGTTCCTCTTCATGGGTAACTAGCTCTAGTTTGTGTCAGTTGGCTAAAACCCTTCAAGACCAGGAGGTGGCAGTACACACCTTTAATCCTAGCATTCTAGAGGCAAGGGCAGGCGGATCTCTGTGAGTTCGAGGCCAGCCTGGTCTACAGAATGAGTTTAAGGACAGCCAGGGCTACTCGGAGAAATCCTGTCTCAAAAAACAAACAAACAAACAAAAAACAACCAACAGACCAACCAACCAACCAATCAACCAAACATACAAATAAAAATCCTAAAAAGAAAAAAAAATCAGAATGCTGTTCAAGCACAAAGACCCCCACCTCAGTTTGAACCCAAAACTCACATCAGAACAAAATAAAACCTGGCCTGGTGGTACAGACACTTGTCATCCCAGCAACAAGAAGGAAGAAGCAGGAGGGACCCTGGTGCTCCATAGCCGTGTAACCGATTCAGCAAGCCCCGGGTCTCCAAATATCCTGAGGCTGACCTCTGGTCTCCACGTGCGCACACACACTCAAGCACACACATACACATGCATGCTCACACACACACATAAGCACACACATAAACATACGCACAGAATAAAGGTAGGGATTTGGCCCTGGGGCTACCTGCCGCATGCTTGTTCTGGGAGCACTATTCTCTGGCACTACCCTGTGGAGGAGGCTCTGGGCCGTCCTCCTGAGAAATCACTCATGATGCCCCAGAAACAGCTGTGAAGAAAAACAGGGGAATAGAGACAGGTATTCCAAAGGATGGTTCCTCTGATTAGGGAGCTTGGGAACCTGGGGGTGGGCAGTGACAAGAGACCTGTCACCTGCCTGTACCTTATGATTGAATACAGTTCCCGCATTTCCCAGCTGAGTGGCAGCCAGGGCTCCAGCTGCATGAAATTGGATGGATAAAAGCCGGTGCAGAGGTCGCTGAGACCTTGGTTCCCTGACGGTTTGTCACCGGCTCTCCCAGTGCATTAAGCTGCTGAAGTCGATAACGAAACAGATGGAGGATAAAAGTGGAAAGAGATTGAGGACCCACAAAAGTTGTTCCTTCCTCCAGAGTCTCAGGATTCTGACGTTTCCAGGAGTAAGACCACCAGGGAGGGATCTCTGCAAAGGTGAGGAGGAAACACCAGGTCACTTGTGGTAGAGTCTGAGGGCTCCATCTCGTAAGCCGAACACCTACCATGTGTGTAAAAACATTTCTAAAGCCAAAGTTTCGAAACGTGAAACATTTCTGGCTTCCGGTAAGAGATGGTCAACAGAGACCTCTGTCTTCTACGGTAAGCTTGGTGTCATGGTGGGGGTGCCCACTCCTTTCTCTGGCTACCACACCCCCTGCATCAAGGTGACACTAGTATTCAGGTTATTTCACAGGAATAGGGAAGGCTCAGAGGGACCAGCCACTCCTGGGGGCCTGGACAGTGGAAAGGTGGGCTTGGCACTTCTCTAGGTCTGGCTGTGTCTAGACTTGGCCCTGTCGCATTGTTTGGCATCTTGGTGACTTAACCAGAAGACCCTAGATGAGAGGTCTGTGCAAAAGTCAGGCTGCTGAGACTGCGGGGGAAATCTGAGATGGTACCCTTGATACCTGTTAATGGCACCAGCAAGGTCATCTCCTGCAAGAGGTTGTGTAGCTCAGTGGGGCGACAGGTGGGAAACACCCAGTACCACCCTGGAGTGCCATTCCTGTCATTAATGATGACCTATTTATGACAGATGCCTGGGAGCTTGGTGTTCTTCCTCCTGCTGGGCTTTTCCTTCCCTCTCCCCAGACCCCCCCTCCCACCTCTCCCTTCCCCATTCCCCATTCCTCCC
This sequence comes from Mus musculus, assembly GCF_000001635.26. NCBI lineage: Eukaryota > Metazoa > Chordata > Mammalia > Rodentia > Muridae > Mus > Mus musculus. The sequence goes on along the minus strand of NT_187023.1, from coordinate 2,498,185 downwards.
TTCCTCCCCCCTCCTTCCTTACTCCCTCAGTCCTTTGTGGTCTCAGCCAGTGCTCTGGCCCTGAAGCCATAAAAGTGGCTCCTTCACACACTCCTGGGACCCATATTCCAGCAGTCAGTGAGCATAAACTGGGAAACCCACTAAGTGGGTGAAACCCTTTTGGGCTGTGAGGAGGAAATGCAGGCAGGGGGAGGGAGGCTATGAGAGAGCGGCGATCTCTCTGAGAAAGATCTTGTCATTGCCTGAGTACAGACACGGTGAGACGGACCAGGTATTGTCCCCACTAGCTGTCCAAGCCTGTCCTGGCACAGTGAAGTCCCCATGTGTCCCAACTCACTCCACAAGCTCCTGGAAGCTTCTCTGTACCCAGCTCAGTGATACCCCTAGGTCATTCTCAGCTGGCTTTCTTTCTTCCTTTTTTTTTTTATTAGTTTATTCTCTCATATGCTACATCCCAACTGCAATTTCCCCTCCCTCCTCTCCTAGTCCATTCCTCCCCTCCCTCCTCCCTATCCACTCCTCCTCAGATTCCTTTCAGAAAAGGGCAGGCCTCCCAGGGCTATCAAACAAACATGGCATATCAAGACGCAATAAAACTAGGCACCTCCCCTCATGGTAAGGCTGGACGAGGCAACCCGGTAAGAGGAAAAGGGACCCAAAAGCAGGCAAAAATGCCAGGAACAGCCCCTGCTCCCACTGTTAGGAGTCCCACAAAAATGTGAAGCCACACAACTATAACAGACATGCAGAGGGCATAGATTAGACCCATGCAGGCCCCTGATTGTCAGTTATGTCTCAGTGAGTTTCTAGGAGTCCAGGTTGATTCCCTGGGGTTTTTTTGTGGTGTCTTTGAACCTTCTGGTTCCTACAATCCTTCCTCCCCTTCTTCCGCAGGACATGTCAAGTTCTGTGGGACAGACTTCTGGGGACAGAGCTAGGATCTGAGAGGACAGGGTAAGCCAGTAGGAGGCAGGTGGGACGTGGGAGACTCGAGACCCAAATGAGTTTATGCTTAGTTCTCAGAACTGCTTGGCCCCTTCCCAGCCGTGGTGTGATAAGGCTGGTCAGAGGATTGCCAGGATGAAGCATGGTGCAGGTATCTGTCTTTACTTGGTCCAGCCTAGACACAAGGATAGGGAAGAATACTAGAGAAATGGAGAGTGAGTGGGCTGATGGGGCGGCGAGCTACATCTGCCTGCCTGGGTGCAGATCCTGGAGAGAGAGAGAGCCAGGTCCGGAGGCAGAGCCGCTGAGGGGGCATGTAGGGATACCTCCTGCTGGAGCAGCAGCCCCATCTGCCTCTTCTCACACAGGATGGATGGAGGAGCCCTTCCAAGTGTGTCTGTATGTCCCCCACAACTGCACAGAGTTAGCGCCACCACCCAGGCTTGTCACACACCTCCTCTCTTCCTCTGATGACATTTGAAGTGAACCTAACTATAAATCCTGTTCTTTGTGTCAGAATAGAACCGCGCCAGATCCTCTAAGTCGCCCTGATGTTTTGGGGCCGGGTTTCAGATCAAACCTTTCCACAGGGCAAGGGCCGGGATTTGGCTAGAAGCACTAAAGGCTTTCCAGTGATCTGTGCAGATGCATTTCGACTTTCCTGCCCCTCCCTGACTGGGGAAGTCCCTAGAGCAGGGTGCTGTGTGACAATCCCAGGCTGAAGGTGAAAGGGTCTCAGCAGGAGGCTCCTAGCGCCCCCACCCCAGGCCCCTTCCACCCCTGTAGCTGCACCCCACACCTAGATACCCCACAAACAGCACACTGCTTCCCAACACTGGAGGCCTCCTCTGGCTCCCAAGCTCTCCTGCAGGCCGGTCCTTATCTGGGACATGCTTCCCACCTCTATGTGAGAACAATCTGACCTCCCCCAGCCTGAGGATGGAAGGTGGGAGGGGAGAGTTGTCCTCTGTGCTGATAGGTCTATGCAAAGAATGAACACTCTTGGTGAGCTCAGCCCAGCACAGCATGGCTCAGCACAGCCTGGCCCAGCACAGCACAGCACAGCACAGCACAGCACAGCACAGCACAGCCCAGCCCAGCCCAGCCCAGCCCAGCCCAGCCCAGCCCAGCCCAGCCCAGCACAGCACAGCACAGCACAGCCCAGCACAGCCCAGCACAGCCCAGCACAGCCCAGCACAGCACAGCACAGCCCAGCACAGCACAGCCCCAGCCCAGCACAGCACTGCACTGCACAGCACAGCCCAGCACAGCCCAGCACAGCCCAGCACAGCACAGCCCAGCCCAGCCCAGCCCAGCCCAGCCCAGCCCAGCCCAGCGCAGCGCAGCGCAGCGCAGCGCAGCCCAGCGCAGCGCAGCGCAGCACAGCACAGCACAGCACAGCCCAGCCCAGCACAGCCCAGCACAGCCCAGCACAGCACAGCCCAGCCCAGCACAGCACAGCACAGCACAGCACAGCACAGCACAGCACTGCACTGCACAGCACAGCACAGCACAGCACAGCACAGCACAGCACAGCACAGCACAGCACAGCCCAGCCCAGCCCAGCCCAGCCCAGCCCAGCCCAGCACAGCACAGCACAGCACAGCACAGCACAGCACAGCACAGCACAGCACAGCACCCATCACAGTGTACGCTTCACCATAGCTTCACCTGCCCAAAGTCTCCCAAGGTCAGTGGAGGGGCTGAAGTAACTGACTGGCCACACACAGACCAGGCCTGTCTGTCCACGCTTGTCCTCAAATACTCTCTTGACCCCAAAGAAGGACATGGTTCTTCCATTCCTGACAGAGCCAGAACAACCTCCATCTCTTCTCTTATCTCTGTTGGTCTGTCTTCTCCTTTCCCTGGCTGGTCTTTCTTGGTCCCTCTGTGTCTTCTCTTCTGCCTTAGTGAACTGGGGTGGGTGGGGCTAAGGCTGGGCCCAAGGGTCTGGAGAAAGACAGGTGCTCCTAACCTAGAGTCCGGCTGGTCCCAGGGACTTGGCCACTGTGATGGGGTCAGATCACATACACATGCACACAAATATACGCACAGGCACTCGTACGCACACAGGATAGAGGCAGGTGTTAGTAGGGGTCATTTGACATCAGCAGAGAGAGACAGTCAGGCAGACTCACCCTTGGGGTGGTGACCTTCCCATCCTTGAAGTACAGACCCTTGAAGTGAGGTTTCTCTGTCATAGGCAGAGATGACTGAAGCCCCTCCAAGGCTGAAACTTCAATTCCGGGATACCTCTTCTCTGTGCTGTGTGTCTCGGGCTAATACAGGCTTCCGCATCCCTCAGCAATGCCTTACTTCCCAGGTTCTTCGGTCCTCTGAGTCTCTGAATGTGCCTATGGTGCTCAGAGTCTGTGAGTCAAAGATTCCATCTAGGCATGTTTGAATTCACCAAAGAAGCTCAAGTTCTGAGAGCTCAAGCAGAGGAGGGTTGGACAGATGAGAAAATTCTCCAAAAAGAGAAAGAAGGTTCCAGATCTCCCATCTTAGCACCCGCAGGAGGAAGAGGTTGGACCTAAAGTCTCAGATTCCTCTCAGCATTAAAATATGAGGGTTCCTGGGAGTCACTAGTCCTGTGTCCTTCCTTGTCTGTGTACCTCAATCCTTCCACCCATGATCCCACAGGCTGAATGGATCGAATGGAACCAGAAGCCACTGGGGGTGAAGTCCGCGGACTCAGGTTTGCTGGTGGAAAGACTCGAAGCGATTCCGTAGTTTCTGTAGTTTCTGGGCCATGTCCCTTGCTGATTGGAGTTCTTGAGTCATGGTATCAACAGCTTAGGGACTGGAAACATTAAGCCACTGTCATTCCTGGACTGTCTGACCTCCTCAGGAGTACCTGTTCTGCTGCCAGGCATCCAGGACCCCACAGTGTCAGACCCACTGTGCCCTTCTGGGTTAGAGCAGGGCTGTCCCCTGGAAAGGTATCTGGTTCCCATAGAGAAGAAGGACCTGTATTTAGGAGACTCAAATAGTCCTGGGTCCTCTAGGGCATCCAGAGTTCCTGCCCCCAGGGTAGCCTAAGCAGTTCCTGAGATGAGGGTTGGGGCTTCAGGGCTCCTAAAGTCCATAGACTTGACCACCAAGGGTCAGGAGCTCCAGCAAACACCCAGCTGCCTTGACTCCATCTCCTGAGCCCCCCGTGGGCTGCAGGGAACGGGCAGAGGCTCCAAGGCTGTGCAGACCTAGCTTCAGGTCAGTATATCCAGCTTGCTGTGTGGGTCTTGGGGTGCAGTGGGCAGCACAGCATTCTCATCTCCAGGACCCAAGAAACAATGGCTCTGTGCTGTTCCTTCTATCATTTCCCACTTGAATGAGTGTGGTCCTGCCCTCCTCAGATCAGGAAGCAGGTCTTCTTTGACAAGGCTTCCTGTACATGTATCTAGAAGGGGAAGAGAGCTGAGTTGCATCCATATAGGGGAGTCAGCTCCTCCTTCTCACTGCTAAGTGGGGAGACCCCACATGTGTGACTACAGTGAAGGAGGCAAGCTCCAGGAAAAAAAAACCTAAGTCTGCCGGAGCCCCACAGAAAGCCAGGCATCCTATGCTGTGCGTGCATGCATGTGTGTGTGTGTGTGTGTGTGTGTGTGTGTGTGTGTGTGTGTGTGTATGTATGTGTGTGTGTGTGTGTGTGTGTGGTCACTCAACAACATTGGTTGGACACCTACTGTATGCCCCGTATTGCTCTACTATGTCAGACACAAGACAAAGATCCCTGTCCACATGGTGCTGAGAATAGAGTCGGGGCCATTAGCCTCCAAGCAGCAGGTACAGACAGAAGTAACTGGAACTTTGGTCAGGGCTCAGCATTTTAAAACATTAAAGATGCCACTTCAGGAAGCCCCTTTGAGAAGCAGATTGGAGTGGACAAAGGCATTCCTCTTTCTACATCATCTGAACAGAGAGGGTGACCAACTGCCAAAGGTCACAGGGCAAGAGACAGGAGTGGGGACCCTCCCACTCCACACTGGAAAGGAGTGTCCTCCCTGACCTACCACTTTCTACACCCCATGGATTATCATTACTACGGTGGATCTCTTGGCCCACCATGACAAGGCAACTAGAATTCCTCACTTGCCCCAAAAGGAAGCAGAACTCTCTCCTGGGAGCAACTGTCAGGATTCAAACTCAGGTATGTGGGGATGAAAAGTCTGTCATTGGCCATGAGTTGTCACTGGAAAGGACTCCAGGAGCAGTCCCAAGATGGGGTCTCAGCCTCGTGAGAGCCTGTGCCCTTTCCAGGGACCTGAGATGATGTTGGATCTGGGTGTGAAGTGATGCCTTCAGGAATCCAACACTAGCTGCTTCTGCAGTAGCGTGACTCACTATAGGAGGACCAAGAAGAGACCTCCTGAGCCCAAGCCACAGACAGATCTCCCTGGCTTAGCATCTGGGCTCAGAGGCCTTTGATCCAGAGTCCAGATCCAGCCCCTCTGATGTGAAACTGGTGCCTTGTGAAGCCATATCCCATCAGGGGGCAGATCAGAGCCGGGAGGCCTCATTACTGGTCTGACCTATTTTTCACTCCCCCTTGCTGCTAGCTGAGGTGGCTGCTATAGTAACAGCACAGGCAGAGGGGATGGAGGGGACAGAGGTAACCCCTGGGACACAGTTCTCTACCTAAAGAAGTAAAGCTTATAGACCACGTGGGGCCCTGAAGCCTGGACTCCCTGCTTCCCACCACAGCCCTGGGGCCTGGCCTGGCCTGGCCTCTCCCATCCCTCTCCTGAAGGCTCCAAGTCTACCACTGACCTAGACACTGCTCAAATCTGTCAGTGCTGACTCTGTTAAAGGACTGTGGTGGCAGAAATGTGCAGGGCTGTGTGGCTCATTACTCTGTCGCCCATTTCTACAGTAGTGGCTTTGCAGGAAATTTGTCTTGAGTGACTCTGTGTTGGGTCCCAGTGTGGACGCTGGGCAGCGTTGTGACTACTTGGGACCAGAGACAAGTTCAAACTGGAAACTCACTTATGGGAGGCCACACCTTCCTAGTGGAGCATCTCTGACATTGGGTCTTCCTGGTGCTTGAGTCTCATGGAAAGTCACACTGACAGTGTAACTGTGTGAACTTACTGTCTTCAGGTGCCAGCATCTTAGGACTTGGGTATCCACTGGGAGAGGCATCCAGGTGCCAATGCTCACAGATTCAACGGACCACATCAAATATTAGCGCGCAGTCCGCTGTATGAGAAACTGCCTGAGATCTAGTGCCCACTCCACCATACCATGTCATCTGAGCCCCTTTTCTATTCTGTATTCCCCCTCCCCCTTGTCTTCCTCCTCCTCCTCCTCCTTCTCCTCCCTCTCCTCCTCCTCCACCTCCTTCTTCACCTCCTCCTCCTCTACCACCATCACCACCAGTTTGATCATTAAAGCTGGTTTTGGAGTCCAGCCCCAGGCTCTTCCCACCTCCAGCCCCAGGCTCCTTCCTCATGCCTAGCCTATAGCTGGTATCTTAGAAATGGCCTCCTCGGTAAGTCTTACAAATCATCATGCAGCCTGGGTGCCATGTTTCGGAAGCATGTTTGTATTAGATTCCATCAGCTTCATCTCACAGTGACATCAGTGAAGGCCAGCAGAGTCAGACATCTCCCCACCCCCACCCAGCTCTAGTCCCAATCTTTCCCCTCAGCCAGCTCCTTCCAAATCTCTCTGTCTCTCTTTTTATGTGTCTGTCTCTGTGTCTATCTCTGTCTCTCTCTTTCTGTGTCTCTCTGTGTCTGTGTCTGTGTCTGTGTCTGTGTCTGTGTCTGTGTCTGTGTCTGTGTCTGTGTCTGTGTCTGTGTCTGTGTCTGTGTCTGTGTCTGTGTCTGTGTCTGTGTCTCTCTCTGTCTCTTTCTCAGGGCAATCTGGGTCAGGGCCACACAGAGGCTTCTCCTTCACTGTCCCTAAAGAAGGCTTCATTCAGTTCTGCTCTAAGACACGTGTATGTATGTGTGTTTCTCTGTGTGTGTGTGTGTCTGTCTGTATGCGTGCATGCATGAATGCATGTATGTTCACGTGTGCATGCATGTGATGGCCACACCTGTTGTGTGGCAGGACTGGGAAAAGCTGCTGCCTTGCTGTAGGTAGGATGAGCCCAGGGCCACCTCAGCTCTTTCCAAGCCTGGCTGTGAGAAGGAGGAGGGGCTTGGAGTCAGAGAGGCATGGCATGGACCACTCAGGTCCTCTTCTTAGCTGTGTGGTGATGGCGTGACTCGCTTGACATCTCTGAGTGTCTGCTTCCTCTCTGTGAAATGAAGGCAAACTCGGAACCACTGTGAAGACTAGATAAAGCCGGATAAAGCCATGGGTGTGGACCATTCCTTTGGCAGGCTCTAAAACAGAAAGCAACCTCAGGAAGAGAGTGCAGCACTGGCATTCAAGATGTCCACCCTGATCGCTTCATTAAACGTCTTTCTCACACAGTCTTCATGTCTACAGCAGACACTGTTTTGGGGTGTCTCTAACCAGTTACCTGTCAAACCACCTACGCTGCAGAGCCTGCAGAGTCGGCAGCACAGAGCAGACCCCAGGGAACTGCAGGTTGATAGTTAGGACCATTTCCACAACGGGAGGCAAGACAGCTCAGTGGAAAGTGCACTGGCTGCCAAACCTGATGACCTGAGTTGGATTCCCAGGTCCTAAATGGTGAAAGGAAAGAACAGACTTGTACAATGTCCTCTGACATCCTCCAAGTACATGGTATAGTGCACTCTTGAGCATCCTCACACACTAACATAAGTAAAGGTAAATTTTTTTAAAAAAGACATTTCCGTGAGCCCAGATCTTCCCGCCAAGCCTTTCTCCTCCCCCAGAGACTACCATTTCTATGCTTTTGGAAGACAAATACAAACTCTTCTGATGAGTTCAATGAGACAGGAGGTATTCATCAAAACAAAACAGAACGAAAAAAAAAGGCCATGTGTGAGAGAAGGGATGGGTAGATTTGAGTCCCTCCCCACAAAGAGATTCAGTTCACCCGATGTCACCGTGGAGAAACGGGCAAGATAAACCAGGGTGTGGAAGCAGATATTTTGGCATGTTAGCAGTAAATGGGCCCACTCTGAATATGTGAAGATTCTAGAACGACCCTAATCGAAGGACTTGAATCTTTGAATTGGGGTTTCAAGAAGAAGCCTGAATGGCTCATCAGCGCCTGCGAATATGCGCAGCCTCATTAGCAATCAGGGAAGTGCAAATGGAACAGCAGGAAAAGAATCCACCTGCTGACTGGGCAGGGTGGAGGCTGGCGAGGTGGGGAGGAAGGGCCTCCCCCCATTGTGTCCTGGAAACAGAAGCTCACTCTTGCAGACTAATTCACCATTGTCTTGTAAAGCCTACCAAGCAGGCCCCCTCCCCTGTCTTGCAGCAGCTCTGCTTCAAGAGTATACCCCCAGAGAGCCTCCTGTACATGAGTACCGGGAGCCTCAGACAAGGATGTTCGTGGTCACTCATTTGCAAAAACACGAACCTAGTATCCACCCCAGTCAATACTGTTGAGTGAGTGAATCCGACTTCCAGATAGGTATGTGGGAGATGCTGCATCCAGCCTTGCAACAGCACTAGACACTGGCTCTGTGCTCCTCCCATATAAGATGCCCCTTGCACATATAAGCAACCCAGATACAACCCCTGGGCCTTCACTATGGAGTCCAGGCCTATCTGAAAGCCAACCGTTCTGTCTTTGGAGGCAACGGGAGCCCTGTAGCTGGGACCAGGTGTCTGTTATATGAAGGATGGGGCTAAGGAGCCCAGGGGACTCTGCTCCATTTCCTCTGACCTTCCTGGGACCAGGCTTATAGTTGATCAGCATCCTGATCTTCTTTCAACTCGCTGGCATGACAGTGGCCCTGGGAGAAGCAACAACAGCCATTCTTCCCCTCGGGGCACCATAATCCCCAATCCACAGGCAGCTCCAGGGTACATGACCAGGGTTCAGACCTCTAGTATCTCACACTTCAAGAAGTCCACACACTAAAGAAACCCATCATCAGAGGCAGCAGCTCTAGGCTGAAAGGAAGGGAAGGCTTCTAATGGCGTCTGGGCACAGAGTCTGCCAGAGCAGTCTCAAGGCACCAGGTACCATTTTAAGGCAAATTCTAAGGTGGATAGCAACCAGCTCAGTCTACCAAAGACAGGCTGTAGGGAGGATGTGAGCCCCACCCACTCCAGGCTTATCTCTGATTTGAAACAATATTCTAGTAATAGATGTTCTACAAGGGAAGAAATGGACGTCAGAACCAGGCAGGAGGCAGGGGTGGCAAAGTGCTTGCCATACAAACATGAAGACCTGAGTTCAAATACCCAGTACCCATGTAAAAACCCACACATGGTAGCTAGTGTCTGGAATCTCAGCTCTGGGGAGACTGGGAGATCCCTGGAACTTGCTGGCCATCCAGTCTGGTCTCACTAATGAGCTCCAGGTTCAGTGAGAGAACTTATCTCACAAGATATTTGACATTGACCTCTGATCTCCACACACCAGCATGTTTACATGTGCACATACACGAAAGAAGTATATAAAGTATAAATAAATAAATAAATAAATCGAAAATTTTTTTCATAGCCCAACCCAGATTTAGACCCTGATGTTGTTTTTTCCAATCCACCTGTATGGATTATATAATCCAGGAATAGAAATCTGTAGGGGTAAAATTAGCAATTTGTATCCATATTTTATTTCTCCCCGATCTTTTTAATAAGCACTTTAACAATGTGACTGTCTGGATGGAATTTTCCTGTTTAGTGGCCCACCATATTCTCATACCAAAGCCACTTTACCAGTCCCCATGGTCAGGTGGATACATGGTATGACCCTGTGCTCAAACCTCTGTCGTCTCTACCTCTGGTCATTTTCTGAAGGAAGTTGGCCTTAGGGTCAAGGGGCACAGACATCTGCATTCTTTAGACTCTATGTGTGGCAAGCCATCCCTGTGGGAAGCTGGCTTGGCCCCTCCCTTGAGGTGTCTACATGGAGTCTCTCACTCCAGCATCATCCTGACCCTTTGCTGATCTGCCCTTGGGAAATACACCAGGGAAGCTGATACGCAGATAAATAGTTGTATTTATCTGTAGGCACTTTAAAAAGTCAACATAATTACTCAAGTTCCATTAAGTTTAATTTGCAGCCAATCTCACATCTAACAGGAAATAGACAGGGTGTTGAGTGGAGTGGAAGAGGCAGGCTGGCTCTTAAGAATCAGAGAGCAATCGATGGCCTGGCTGGGTAGGCAAAACTGGGCCTCCAGAGGATGGCACTCTGCATCTTCTAAAACAACAACAACAACAACAAACTTTAGAGGCAGGCAGATCTCTTTGAGTCGGAGGTCAGCCTGATTTACAGGGCAAGTTCCAGGACAGCCAAGACTGTACAGAGAAACCCTGTCTTGAAAACAAAACAAAACAAAAACTCTTTTACTTGAATTTAATAAATTTAATGTGCATAAATAGAAATAGGACATAGAAGAGTTGAATGGCTTTATAAAAACGTGACTTTAAGATGTATTTCTATTTTAAATTATGTGTAGGTGTGCATGCCTGCGTTTCCATGAATGACGCATACCAGGAGGACAGAAGACTGATACACCAGGCTGGAGTTACAGACAGTTGTGAGCCACTTGACATAGATGCTGGGAACTGAACTAGGGTCCTCTGGAAGAGCAGCAAATGTGTTTAACTCCTGAGCTCTCTCTTCAGCCTCTTCCCCATGGCTTTTTGAGATCCAGTTCCACGTAGCCCAGGCTGACTTCAAACTCTCTATGTAGCACAGTGTGACTTTGAGCTTCTGGTCCTCCTATCTCCTCCTCTTCCTCCTCTTCCTCTTCTTCATCCTCATCCTCCCCTTCCTCTCCCTCCTCCTCTCCCTCCTCCTCCTGAGAGCTGGGACCACAGGTATGTACCACACGCCCAGCTTATACAGCACACTCTGCAGACTGAGCTCAAGTGCGGTTTCATGGGTGTGGATGGTCAAAAGGTGTTTAAGCTAAAAGGAATTCAAGATTATTTTTCCATGACGATTGTGATTAATGCCGTTGTGCTTTAAGAAGTTCTGACTGCACCCAAAATGATGGAGAGTCACATGACCCCCTTCCTGTCCTAGTTTCATGCTTAGATCAGCTGTTCCGCCTCAAATTGATCTGTGCAGGTGTGTGGGAATGTGTCTAGAATCATTTCCCTGGGACCACTCGGGTGGTGGAGCAGTTTGTTGAAAAGGACAGAGCATGCGTGCGGATTCTTTGGGTCTCTGTCTTCTGTTCTGTAGACCAAATGTCAATTCTTACTTTGTCTTTGCTGCTATGATTTCACCATCCTGAATCAGCTGCTGTAGATCTCCCAAGTTCTGTTGAAAAATTATTTAGCGAAAAATTATTCTGTTTAATAAAATAATTTTAACTAGCATGTTTTCTCTCCACTCCAAATTGGGGTTTTTGTTTTTGTTTTTACTCAGTATTTTGCCTCCCACAAACTAGGTGTCTTGTTAATTTTCCATTGTGATAAAATACCCTGGCCCCCACCCCCCCCCAAAAAAAACAACTTAAGAAGAGGGCTTGTTGGACTCACACTTCCAGCGGGGCACAGCCTGAGATGCTGAGAAGAAGGACAACAGGTGGGGAAGGAACTGCACAGGAGCAAGAGGCTGGTCCCCACTCAGGAGTAGGAAGTGACCAGCAAGTAGAACCCCTACACAGTTTCAAGCCACGCCCCAGGGACCCACCCCTCCATTTAGGCTCCCAGGTTCCACAACCTTCCAAAAGGGTCACCTGCTGGTGACCAAGCATCCAAACATGCTGTGGGAGGGTGCATACCAGACAAGTGTCCTGCCCCTGAGCTACAGCCCCAGACCTTTGTAACTTAAAATTCTTTCACATCTATTCATTTGGAATGTGTGTACGTGTGCATATATGTGTGCACGCACTGTGTATGCATGTGTGTGACAGGTGTGTGTGTAAGGTGTGTATGTGTGTGTGGCAGGTGTGTGTATGTGTGTGTGTGACAGGTGTGTATGTGTGCCAGTTCTGTGTGTAAAATGTGTATGTGTGTGTGGTAGGTGTGTGTATGTGTGTGTGTGTGAGACAGGTGTGTATGTGTGCCAGTTCTGTGTGTAAGGTGTGTACGTGTGTATGTCTGTGTATGTCCAAGGCAGGGTTGCGGAGTCTGGGGGTGCACATAGAAGCTAGGAGACAATTTGAGGGACTTGGTTTCCTTCTCCCATGCAGGTCCTCAGGTTGCCTCAGGAGGAAGCAAGCTCCTTTGCCTGCTGAGCCATCTTGCTGGATGCCTTTGTTCAGTGAGACAGGATCCTACTGTGAATCCAGGCCGAATCATCCTTCTACCTCAAATAACATGGGTTTTGAGGCTAAAAAATTTTTTCTTTTAAAAATACTTTTACTTTTGGTGTTTTTTCCCTGACCCCTCCACCTTATTCCAGGTCCCCATCCCCAACCCCAACCCCCACTGCAAGAGGCTGGTGTCATTAAAAGACCAGATCACACCTCAGTTGCCCACAGCCCGTTTCTTCCCACTCCTTACAGTCTTGTTAATAAAAGAATTTAGAAGCAGAAAATAAACAAGTGAAAATATTTTACACTTTATTATTAGCCTAGAGTGGGAGCCAACATTCTACCCTTGTACAGGGACAGCATAAATATAAATACTTCAGGCTTCAAAGATTATTCTCTCTCTCTCTCTCTCTCTCTCTCTCTCTCTCTCTCTCTCTCTCTCTCTCTCTCTCTCCTTCCCTCTCTACTTTCCATTACTGTAACAAAGTATTTGAGATAGCCAAGTAATGAAGAAGGAAGCTTTATTTACATCAATTTGGGAAGGTTTCGGTCCATGGTTGGCTGGCATCATTGCTTTGGGCTTGTGGTGATCCAACGCACCGTGGATTGGGAATACGATGTAGTTAAAACCCTTATCCTAGGGCAGGATCCAAAAAAGAAACCAAAGGAAAGACACCAGGGTCCCCCAAGCCCCTCCCAGGATACACACCAGTGACCTGACAGCTCCCACCAGGCCCCGTCTCTCACAGGTTCACCACTGCCCTTTGGGGAAGGATATACTGGGAGCTGAGCCTTCAAAATACGGCCTTCTAAGGAACATTCCAGATCTAATGCAAAGAGAAATCTGTGAAAAACAAGCTTTGGCTGTATCTAATAAAAATGCACTCCCAAACTCGGACACTGGATTTTGTACAATTTCATGTATCACAAAGTATTACATTCTGGATGTTGGCCCAGATTGGACTCATAGGTCATAGTACAGCCTTAGGCAGAGCAAAGCCAATCCATTTCTGATGACTCCATTCTCACAGAAGTTCATTACACCCACCCGTGATGCTACAGAGCTAGAGCTATAGAGCTGGTTAAAGCCCCTGATATAAAGCTCCCTCCACCCCCTCCTCAGTGAATGGCTGCCAGTGGTCCACAGGGCTGGGCAGATCTTTCTCACATGAAGCTGAAACCAACCTGTGTCCATGACCGTGCAGTCTGTCATCTTGGCACACATTACCACTCCCCTGGCCAAAGAAACCTGGCCAAGCTTGTGGCCAGCAGGGCTGGGAGAGCCAGATCCTCACACAGGCTCAACTCTAGGAGAGTTATTCTAGCTACCAGGCTAGACCACCACTGGTAATGAATGCTGCTCTTTAATGCTACCGTGGAGACGCGCCCCATCCTTAATCTGCTGCAGTGTTCTTAGGAGAGAAAATGTTTGCTCCAGGAACTCCCAAGGCCTTTGGAAACTGCAAGATCAACACTAACTGCCAAGGCAGCTCCAGCCTTAACCTCCCCTGCCCAGCCCAGGCTGGGGGCTCAGAGAGGTAGCTCTGTGGGGCACTTGTCTGGAGCTCTGGAACCCTGGGTCCTGTTTCCAGCCTCTTCTGGCCTAGAGAGACAGTAGGTGGAGAGAAAGAAAGAGAAGGGGGGCATCCCATTAGAGGATGTTGCAAAAAAATATCCTGAGTACAGGGTTCCTTTCTACCTTAGACCATTTACTTCCCAAATGAAAGACACACACAGCCTTATATATTTCAATATGCCTTAAACAGCACGGCTGGGCAGCTGCCTACTTTCCATGCTGTTAGAATCTACTTTCCCGTTGATAACCCCAAATTCTCACTTACTATTTGCTATGTTCCATCTTGGCTGCTTTAAACCCAATTGGGCAGCCCTCTTGCCACGTTCTCTTCGCCCAGAGGCCATGGTGACTCTTCTTGCTTCTCTGTCCCATGGCTGCTCTCTCCTCTCTCTCTTCCTTTTAGGTCCCAAGCCTGGGAAACCTAGACTCTGCCTATGTCTCTTCTCCCCAGTTCTTGGCTGCTGGCATTTTTATTTACCAATCGGAATTGACAGGGGGTTGGGTCCAAATCTTGGAGGCCAGCACTTAGCACTACAATAAAAGGTAGATGACAAAACTTCAACAGAGACCGTCCTCACTCCTCACCTCTGGGAGCTGAGCTCTCCTTAGAGAACTGAGCACAGGGACCAGACTAGGGCTAGTGAGTCTGGGTTACACCCTTAACCTCACTACTTAGAGTTTCTGCATGGCAGTTCCTGGAAGGATGCCCTGTTCCAAGGTTGGGGTTGGTGGTGCGTATCTTTGCTTCTTACCAAGAGAGCAGCACACCTTTGGCTGGAGTCCAGAACTCTCCCTAAGCCAGGATCCTAAGCCAGCTCCTGGTCAGGTTAGCAGGAATACTACTTGTTTCAGTTTCTTGGTCTTACTTTTGTTTTGTGTTGTTTTGATTTGTTTTTTAAAATTCTGTGCTTATGTGTGTGGGTTTGTCCACATGAATCCAGTGAACTACAGAGGCTAAAGGGGGACGTTAAACCCCCTGGAACTGGAATCACAGGCAGTCGTGAGTCATCCAGCATGGGTGGTGGCAACCAAGCATGGGTTCTCTGTGAGCATGGTACAAATTCTCACCTCTAATTTAAACCAAATTCTGGCTGTTTGCAGAGAGATGACCTTTGCCTCCATCCAGTCTCCTGAGACTCCTCCGGCTTTCTTGTTCCCAATCACATTCATTGGGTAAAGTGATTTCTTTTATCTGGGGAGAGCAGGCACTGAGAAGGTGGGGTGTCAGAGACCTGGTGACTGGGTCAGTAGAAGGGGCCATTGATGCCCCAGGCCTTCTCTGCTGCCACCTCTACTTCTTGCTCCCTTACTAAGTCAATGTCTGTCTGCCTGTCTCAACAGTACCTCAGAATCTGTCTTTTTTATCCTGTCCCCACTTTCTTGTTTTGGACTCCTGTGGTTCTAACCATACAGGGGGGCTAGCTATACCCTCTCTCTGCAAGGGGAGCTACCCAGAGAGCATGCATTAACTAACTACATGGAAAGATCATGTGACACACACCAAGCCACCTTCCAGGGCTGCTGGGACGGAGAGAAAAGCCTTACAACTCTGTATGCCCTAAGTTTGGTCAGGCTGAACCTGGAGTCTGAGCAGCAACTCCCTCAAATGGAGAGCAGCTGGAAGGCCTAATCATTCTTGGCCCTCTCCACAATCCAGACCGGCCCTCTCCTCCCTCCCCGAAGACCTGTTACAGAGAATCTCTGGCCCAGACATCTGTTACTTCTTAGGTTCTGGTCCAGTTCAGCACTGCTACCATCTGCTTCCCAGCAGCAGGTCCCTAGTTTCCAGACCTGACCTCTTGACCTCTCTGACCTCTGACCCTGACTACATAATCCTTACCCAGTGGCAGGCACTGTCTTCACACCTCAAACACTGGCATGCCTTGACCACCAGGACGCAAGCTCTTTGCCCCCCTCATAGGCTCCACAGAGCCCTCCCATAGCTCTCACACTCACACCAGACCCAGCAGAGACCACAGGGCCCCTGTGACCTGGCTGTGGGGCCTCAGCCTGTGTGTTTCACCTTTTAGCATCAATCTTGCAAGCCTACCGGAGTCCTGACTCCGTGCCACCCCCTTCCCAGGCTCTTCTGCCCCACCCAGCCCTCTACACAGGTTTGTTCCAGCCCAGGGCTTTTGTTGAGCACACTCTGTGCCCAGCCTTGGGCTGTGGCTTAAAATGACTGCCTTACTCAGCACTCCCAGTGACCCTGGGGTAACTGTCCCATCCTGTAGTTAGGCAACCAGGATTCAAAGACCAAAGCAGGCATCCAGAACACTTGGTCAGGATGTGGCACAGATGGGATAAGAACCCAGGGCAACTGTATAATATCACCTGCTTTCCACCCACCTGCCCAGGTGAAGGATCCCTTCCAGTCTAGGTTATGAGCTCTCTAAGGTTCTCACCCTAGTGGCTGCCAGATTGGAGCCCAGCACATGTCACACAGTTTGCCAAGGTCTGCAAACTGAGGAGTAGGGACAGCATAGTGGCTGCCGGGACCCTCCCTCCTCTGCCTGTCGCTCCTACCACTTGATCCCTCAGTAAGCAAAGCCTTTAAACCAAAAACAATTTTACACTTCATTTGAGTTAATCATGGAAGCTCTTTCTAGAAGCCATCTCCCCCTAATTGTCTGCAGAAAAGCAAGTGCCTGCCTAGCAACCCCACCTCTGTCACAGAGCCCTGGAGCCACAGAAGGTGGTGACAGGTAGGAGGGGCTGCAAACCAGAAGCTAAAGACTGTCCAGCTGTGTGCCCACCGACCTGGGTGCTGCAGTACAGCAGGCAGCACCAATGGCTCGGTCTCCCCAAAACACACCACACGAAAGGGAAAAGACCACATTTAAACAAATCACCAAGCCAGGAGTGCCAATGAAGACCTATAATCCTACTCAAGGAGCTGAGGCAGGAGGATCCTGTGTTTAAGACCTGCCTGGGCCACAGGATGAATTCAAGACCAGCATGGACAACTTAGTGAAACTCTATCTCACTAAGGAATAAGCAAGTACATAAATAAACAAGAAGTTTCATCAAGAACCATCAAGTTAGTCTTGAACTGTAAACAAAGACATCATCACAGGACCCCATTTTAACCTAAAATTATTCTTGTAAAGGCCTCATCTCTGAATTCAGAGTGAGCTACTTGGGGTATAAGAGCAGTCTGGAATGCCAGTCAAAGACAGCATATGCCTAGGGGCTCAGTTGGTAGAGTATTTGTCTAGGTTGCATGAGACCCTAGATTCAATCCCCAGCACTATGTAAACTGTGAATGGTGGTGCATGCCTGTAATCCCAGCACTTGGGGGTGGGGTAGAGGCAGGGGGATCCTAAATTCAAGGTCATCCCCAGCCACACACCAAGTTTGAGACCAGCCTGCAACACATGAGACCTTGTCTCAAAAAAAAAAAAAAAAAAAAAAAGATGAGATTGGGTGATATGGCCACAGACTGTCTCACAAAAGAAATGAAAAGCATATACCCTGAAGAACTGAGCACATTGCCCCATGTCACACGTATGGGAGATTCACAGACACTGTACTCACTGTAGTCAAAAATGACAGCCTGGAGCCTGTCTTTGTAGAGAACAGAAGATACATTGTGGAGATTGACCTGGACCAGCAAGGCCTTCTTCAGTGACAGGTTCCTGAGAAAGAGGACCAGGAGATGAAAAGAAAAGAGAAGATAGGAAAGCTGGGGTCAGGAGGTCTCGCACAAGCTATGTCTTATGCCAAGAATGTTTATCAGAAAGTACAGTTTTCAGTGGGAAAAAATGGACAGAGTTGGCAGAAAGTGATCATATAACAGGACAAAGTCAGCGGGAAGCTACTTAAGCAGCATGCACAAAGGGACCACAGGGTATCTCAAGTGCACCACAGACCACGAGACCACAGACCACGTGTTAAGAGACCTTCAGATTGTTAACCCCAATCTCTCCTGGGGAAGAAGCCGGATCCTTAGAATTCAAGCCCACAGCACCCCCAAAGCCCCTGGCCCCGGGGTTTTACTGGTCCTTCCAAGCACACTCCTAGCTTTTGAAAAGGAGTTGTGTTCCTTCATTCATCAGGGCCTAGGGAAAGCCTTGGATTAGCCTGGCTCCCACCAGAAGACAATGAATGGAACAGAATGGCATGTGCAAGCCCACCCCAGAAGATGGGTATGAGTACCATCAACACAGTCCACAGGAAGAAAACAAGGCATCATGTTCTTTACAGTTCAAGTAATATGAGCTGGCCTGAAATGATAGAAGCTGGAATCTTGAGTCCCTCTCAGAGTGACAAAGCAGCTTTCGGGGGCGGGGGGGGGGGACCATACTGAAGCTGGATCAGAGAGTTGGCTGCATGGGGATGATGAACATGCAGCTGGCTCCTAGTTGTCCTGGTTTGGGTGTGCAGTTGGTCAAGTCAAAGCTCTCTCTGTTACTTCCTTGTGGATCTGTGGTCAATGAGCTGTCCACTGCTGCTGGGCCTTCTGTGATGGTGTCATGACATGTCGGTTAGTTGTCATGGGAACTCCCAACTCTCCACTATCAGATTATCTTGGGATCATTCCCACCTCTGTAAGTTCATCATGATGGAGAGAGTTAAAGCATTTAAGGGTGTCGAGAGTCTCTGTCTCATGCTTGCATTTGCTCTTGTTGCCTGGGGTACATCTATCAGCCAGCCAAGGTAGAGGAGGTAGATTTCCCATGCTTGGTGGAAGGAACTGGGTCCCACATCCTCGAGTACAGACTCATAGAGGGAGAGATCTGAGGGCATGGCAGACACATGTGAGAGTTCTGCATCACACCTTACATGGTTACACTCTAACATCTAAAATGCAACAAACAACAATTATGGAAGGCAGTTGGGTCAGACGATGACAAATGGGTTGAATCCTGGTGGTTCCCAGCTTTCCATATATTCTATTCCAACCAACAGTTGGGTGAGCACAGGACAACCAATGGATTGAGTCGTGAGGAGATGACTGGGGAACTGGGCTAAACAGAGGGTGGAGACATAACTTGTCCTGGACTCTGCTGTCGCTTGCTGCTGGGTTTTTAGCACCTCGGACAGCTCCCTGCCATAGCTTGCTGCTGTGTTTCAGAACCTCGGACAGTTTCCTGGGTGTTCTTTTCACAACCCTTCCTTTCCCTGGTTCCTTGATTTCTGGAGAGAATTCTCTGGTTAAATGCAGTTCACCCTTGCTGCCAGAAATGAGGGTATAGACTCTGGGACCTTAGGAAATCAAGAATTTTCTAGCACGAAGTCTTTCCTGCCCCATACAAGCTGTTCAGGGACAGACAGTCCTCAAGAGAATGTATTTATAGATCACTTGGCAAATCCGATGAAATGATAAAACAATAAAGTAGAATTATATAACAAAGTTAATCAAACTAATTTAAAATTTAAAAGATACCAGACTAGGTGGGTTTCGCTGGCCTTCTTTATGGCTTAGAGATGAGCAGAGCAAGGTGTAGTAGGCAGCTGGAAACTGAGACCCATCTTCTTCTGACGTCTTGCTCCATGTTTGCTTGCATATTGTCAGTACCCCCATCCACTGGGACTGGCCCATTGGTACACTGTGCCTCCCACACTGC
Organism: Mus musculus; assembly: GCF_000001635.26. Lineage (NCBI taxonomy): Eukaryota > Metazoa > Chordata > Mammalia > Rodentia > Muridae > Mus > Mus musculus. The sequence continues at coordinate 2,478,815 of NT_187023.1, read as the reverse complement.
TTCAGATACCTACCATTGCTTGGTCGCCTTTACTGTTACAGCCCTTCTCTTTTGGGGCTTGCTCACCCTCAGGAGAAAAAAAAAATTTTTGGCCATTTCATTTGGCTCATTCACTGAAGAAAGGATTCATGAGTTAATAGCTCCAGCCATGGCTGGATTCTTCCTAGAGAATCAAATGCATCTTTCCTGAACATGGATTTTCTGGATTTATCCTGTGTTGGCAGCATCACAGACCATCTATAGGAGGAAAACAGCCGCAGGACTGTCTGCTTGCACCACCAAGGCCACAGGCCCCTTTCCTGGAAGTGTGAGCATGCTGCTGCTATAACTCTCACTGAGCTCACATGCATATACTTTACACACTCACAGGCACTCTTACATGAGCTTATGTTTTCACTTACATTTGCACTCAGACACCCTCCCCCCAAAAAACCATATTTGCCTGTGCTCACAAAACATTCATGTGAGTTCACATCTCTATCCCACGCCTACACTCAAACACTCATGTATGTATTCATAAGCACATGTGTGCAGATGGGCATGGGCGAACATGGGTGTTCTCATAGATCCTGAGTCCACATACAATCACTCACACACCTATGCTCTCACTCTTGCACTAAATCCTGACTCACACTTATATGACCACACACTCTCACATGAGCACATCAGACCCACAAGTACATGGGTACAAAGACACATGGCACTCACAAACACAGCTGACCTTGAGCAATCACTCACTCAGTACCACCTCTCCCCCAGCAGCCACAATCCTTAGGTCCTGCCCCATCCCGCCCTCTCCTGGGAGTGAACCCTAGCATCCCTGGGAGTGAACTGAAACCTTAGCCCCAGCTCCCATCTCCTCCTCACTCCCTGCTCCCCACCCCCCTGCACTCTCCCTTTTCTTGCTCTCTCCTTTTCTCTGCAGTCCCTCGCCCCCACCCCCATCTCCTGGCTTGTACATCCCGCTCCACCTTCCACAGCTAATTAAATGATAGCATGGAATGTTTCTCATTTGCGTTTGGCTCTGAAGCACACCGGAGCGTGTGCTCATTAGGTGGCCCTGCAGAGGATGAGCTGTGCAGGGCTGGGAGCGCCAATTGCCATTCGCAGCCCATCCTGGAAGCCATTAAGTATTCACCGGAAAGAATCAGAACCCAGAACCCGAATTCCTGGGTTAGAAGGGTAAGTGTAGGCAGGAGGGCCACACCTGAGGACAGTCCTAGACTGTCCCAGGTTCTGTGCTGTAGCTAGGGCAGGAGGGAAGAGGTATCCTTGGTCACAAATGACCCCTGTCACTGACAACAGAGCTTTGGGTGTCAAAAATTCCCATCAGCTCTAGCTAGAGTCTGACTAAAGCTCTTAGCCCAGAACTCCTGGGGTGCCAGGTGCAGGGATCTCATTTGTCCTACAAGAAAACCACAGCTGTTGGCCAGTGGAGTCGCTGGGGAGTGCAGAGCAGAGCTCTCCAGGTGTGTGCTGCTGGGATTGGTCAGAAACTCCTGAGAGCCACCCCAACATCACTGATAGCCTCAGCCAGTGTTTGTATCCTCATCTTGGGGCCTAATGGTAGCCCTTGGGGCCATGATGCAAAAACAGGTACCAGAGGCTTCTAGGTACCAAAGGAGGAGGTCAGAAAGGAAGTTGAGAGTAGACCTAGAGCACAGATGCTGCTGTCAACCCCTGTGAGGTGCTGGGTGGCAAACTGATGACTACATCCAGTCCTCACAGCAGCCAGGGGTAAGGCTGTCATCCCCAATTTACAGATACAGAAAGTGAGGCTCAGAGATGCATGTAAGACTTTGAACCACCAAGGATCAGACCTGAAGTCCGTGTCCCCCCCCCCCCCGCCCCACTGCCCCTGCTTTGAGGAGCAAAGTCAGCTCCCACCCAGCACTTACCAGTGTTAATTTACCCCCGCAGCCTCAGTGTTCTAGCCATTGCCTGGAGCCTCCTGTGGCCCTCTCTTCTAGAACCTCGCAAAGAGTCTGACAGAGGCACGTTCCTCGGTATGTTTTACAGACAAGAAAACTGAGTCAGGTCACTTCTTCAAGCGCAGAGTCAGCACCAGGCAGAGGTTGGGCTCCACAGCCAGGGCTCGGAGCCACCCTCAGCTTCCCTTTTGAGCTCACTGCCTGCCCTTCTAGTCTTATGGGAAGTGCCTGGGAAAGGGAGGCACAATCATTCATTACCAGAACGCCACCTGCTCACCGCCCTGTAGCCAGCTGTGCACTGTGCCCCCTACCCAGTCCTGATAACAGCATTTTCAATTATTATAATTATCACCTGAAAAATTGGGTCCTGGCACAGATAATAAAAGTGAAAGTCAGCCCCTCCCCCCATCGCTCCTGACAGCTCTCCATCTGCTGGTGAGTCTTGTAGCCCACCTGAAAACAGGGCTGGTGAAGAGGGTGTTCCCACAGAGGGAAGACTTAGGGTCAAATGGATGTATGATACCCTGAGGGTGAGGAGTGCGTGTCATTGAACATGAGTGTCTATGAGGGTGCATGACTTTGTATACACATAAGCATGAGTACATGTTTCAGCATGTGTATGTGTGAATGTGTGTCTGTATGTGACATGTGTGTATGTGCATTGGATACATGTGAATGAGCATGTGTGTCTAGACATGCATGTAAGCACATATTCATGTGTGTGTGTCCATATGGGTACGTATGTGTATGCATGTATTTCTGTACATGGGTGTGTGCTTATATATGAGTGTGTCTGTGTGTATCTATATGAATGTATATGTGTGAGCGTCATGGATATGTATGAGCATTTGCCTGCACATGACTATAGGTGTGTTGATCTGTACCTGAGTATGTGCATGTGTGAGCATGTATGTGCATCTGCATGTGAGTGTGTACATAAATGTGTATGTCGGTATATGTGTGTCTATTCTTGAGTGTGTGAGCATGTATTTTTGTATACATGTGTGTATTTGTGCATGAGTGTGTGAACCTATATGTGTATTTCAAGCATTTCTAGACATAAGTCTGTTTGTCTCTGAATGTATGTGCATGAGTATGTGGGTAAGCACGTGTGAAACATGAATGTGTGTATGTGTGCATACATGTTCTAACTCAGGACAGCTGTGATATGTGTACATACATTTTCTAACTCAGGACAGCTGTGATATGTGTGCATACATGTTCTAACTCAGGACAGCTGTGATTTTCTGCCAGAAACTGAACCTGGTAGTCGCTCAGGTGCTAAATATCAGAAGCCATGCAGCAGGTACATTTCTTCTAGATGAGCTGTCCCTCCTCCCACCTATAAGCCCCTCCTCAGCAGTCCTTCCACCCCCGAAGTCCTCTGCCTCCTCAATCCTCCCTTCATTGGCCCACACTTGAACTTCCAGAACCAGGGGCACTCCTTCCAGCCTGCGTGCTAACAGACCGCAGCCCAGGGTTCACCCGAGGAAGCCTGCAGCTGGGCCTGGTCAAGCAGCTAACAGGCTGTGGCTGCCTCATCTGCGGAGCTGGAGGGCAGAAGAGTGGGAAGGAGGAAGAGGACCGGGGAAGCCTGGCCAGGCTGGAAGGGAGGCAGGCACGGCTCTCACAGTGTAGGGTGTTCACACCAGAAGAGTTCCATTCCATTTCCTCAACAACTGAGGCCTAAAATAGGGCAATGAACCCCTGAAACTCACACCAACGTTAGCAGAGTGGAAACATCCAAACCACCAAGCTGAGAAATAAAGTGGTTATCTTAAAGGAAAGCAAGCTGGTGAGTTTTCGCTGACAAAAAATTTTTTTAAAAAGTAGGCGAGAAGAAGCGACCACCGCTGCCTTCAGACCCTAACTAATCTGAAAACCTGGTACTCATGAGGATAGTGGGGGATGGGTGCTTCTCTCCTCCCGCTCTGGTCCAGTCTGGTGTCTGCAGTGTCTCCTGCTGGGTCCTCTTCTGCCCCTAGCTTTCCCCATTGCCTCAGCAGTCACTGTGACGATGTGAACGTCCTACGGCATGTCTGTCTGCTCCAAACTCTGTCTGTCCCGTGGATTCCTTCTGCACCGAGGATAATCCCAGAGTCCCCATCACGGCCCAGCCATTGCCTCTTTTCCTAAACAACCCCCACATACCTTCACTAGTCTGTGGGCTTCCTGTCATTTCTAAATGGTTCCAAGGTCTTCAAGTTCACCATTCCAAACTGGAACACTTTCCCCTTGCCCTTGCCCTTGACCCTTGACCCTTGACCCTTGACCCTTGATCCTTGACTCTTGACCTGTGTCTGGCAGCTCTACCTCATGCAGAATCTCTGCCTGGTGTCAACTCTATGCAAACCCCAGAGGCTCCTCACAGCTCCTCACTGCCCTTGCCTGGTTGATTTCCTGCCCGTCATTCCTCTGAGAGTTTCAGAAGTCATCCGGCTTATTGGCTCATTGTCATGTCTGTCATGGGTCTCTCTCCACTCCCCATGAAGACACTCACTTCTTTGGGACTGTGATCTTGCCTTGCTGTGTTCTTACTGCTGGCACAGACCTCAGGCAGAACTGGTGAGCCCCTTTCGTGTTCTCTGGCCTGGTGGCAGAAGGCAGGGACCTTGACCTCAGCCTCCTGGTCTATATAACAAGAGGCATTGTGGGCAGATCCCTGCTGCTGCTCATCTCCTCCTTGGATGAGGGGCAGGGCCTGGTGCCCAGAGATTGCCCTACCTCTGTGGGAATCCCCTGCCTCAGTGGGAATCCTCCTTTCTTTGACTCCATCCCTCTGTGTCTCTCCTTGTCACCTTGGTCCTTGATCCTGCCATCATCTTGCTCCAACAGCAACTTGGCTAATTTCTTGGGCCCATGAACCGCCCAATGGGGAGGCTGGGAGGGTGGCCGCTTCTGCTCCATCACTCGTCCTAATGCATCGTCTGACACTTTCAATTTATTTTTCAATTCCTTCACCATCAGAAATGACGATTAAATTCCCAGCGTAAATGCTGCTTTACCAAACTGAATTAATCACAGTGAGGAGGGGCAGGCTCTACAGCCCAGCTGAGACGCAGGCAAGACCCACATGTTTTTATTGGGGTGGGGGACGGGCTCCAGGTCCTCTCTGGACAACCCATGTGAAACCTCACTGGAGGTCACCCAGTACACAGACCTCTGCCATCTTCAGCCTCATTCTCTTCCGGGTCTGACTAAGGGAGGAGGCAGCCCAGGGTCATTGCTTGTCAGAGCAGACCCACAGGCATAGGCCAGGCTTTTTCTGACCCACCCATGCCCTGCCACACATGTGGGAGTGTAGTCCCAGACTTGATACCTTTTTGATTGCATGTGTGGGGCCAGGGCTCCCTTAGACTCAGCACTAAGTACCCAGTGATCTCAGAAGGACCCAAGGGGCAGCCTCATATCCCACCTTCATCAAGGCCACAGCAGGGCCATGCTACTCCCCACCAGCAGCCAAGTTCCACCTTTCTCTCCTTCTACCCTTCCTTTCCACCCCAGCCACACCCAGCCCCTCCCTGACCTCTATGTTCGCTCCCTTTTCTCCCCATGCTGACACTTAGCCGACTCATCCCCAGTAGCCTGGGCTCAGCTGCCAACACTCCCCAGCTCCAGGATCCAACCCCTGCTCTCCTGAAGCTTCTGGTCCCAGGCTGGTGTCTCCCACCACCACCACCACCACCCAACCTCCTCATACTTCAAGTTTCCTACCTTGACACCCCTCACCGAGAACTTTCCTGCCCCCTCTAAATTAGATTCTCCCTCTCAACCCATTTCCTCTCCTCAGAGCACTTAACAAGTGTTAAGACTGCACACTAATTCCTGAGTTTGTTTAATAGGCTCCTCGGGGAAGGGACTTCAGCTGGCATGCTGAATGTTGCAATCGCTAAAATCCAGCCTTGGAAGCTGAGGATGCCCAGTGCCCATGAAAGGCAGGGGGTGGCGGGGAGGACCACCAGTCCCTCCAATCACCCCTAAGTGGCCTGCACATCCTTCGCAGGGCCTCATTACAGATGGCAGGATGGGTGGCTGGAAGGTCTTTGTAGGGACCCTTTTTAGAGGCTTGTGCACGCCAAGGAGAGAGAGAGTCTCTCCCTCTGCCCCTCAGAGCCCTCCTTGGTGTTGCCTGCCTGTCTCCTCCAGGTTGGACATGACTGTCACCATCTTAAATTAGCACCTACACTGATGGGGCCTATTGACACCTTGTGGAAGGATGGAGAAGCTCATGGGGCTCAGAAGTCTTCTAGATCCTTACCAAGCCCCTCCCCTTTGCAAGGTTGCATAAGACCTGACTAATTGACAGGGGTTGGGCTCGTGGGTCCAATCGTTTTTTTTCCTGATGGGTCGTCCTTGCCGCGGATAGGACTCCTCAGTGTTACAACTGTCTGCAAGTTGCTCAGGGGACTTCCCTGTAGTGTAACTGCCTCCAAGTCCCTCCTGCTCCTTCACGTAATCCCATAGCTTCATCAATTCTGGGCTTGAATGGTTCTTTATTGGCACTCTTGCTGTCTGGAATAGACCTTTTCCACAATTTCCCATAAATACATAAATAAACAGGTAATGCTTGCTGCTTCCCTGTCACCTTCAAGGCAGCCCCGGCAGACTTTGCTGCCTATACAGGAAGAAGGGGGGGGGGGGCAACTTTGTAGCTATTTGGAGCTGGATCCAAATGAGCTCTGCCAATTAACTGCACACCTGAGTATCCCCCCTCCCCGCCCCTGCCTCCCTGCCACAGCTGCATAGAGCTCTGTCTGTGCATCTGTCCAGGTGTAGCAGTGAGGACACGGCGGTGCACAGAAACCACAGCAGTCTGAATGGGGATATTTGATTACAAGAGTGACATTAATTCACTCTAGCCATGGATTGGTGAAGTTGCCTAATAAGAGCAAAGAAAAGAGTCTAAAAAGAGGAGCAGCCCAGACGAGGAGTAGTCACCACCTTGGGGCCAGAGAAACACCCAGAGAATGACCCCCCAGAGCCTCCTAAAGATGGTGTCTTGTGGCTGCAATCAGAAAAGTTGCAATGAATTCATGTACGTGAAATGTGCTGCAATGTGCCCTTTGCCAGACGTCCACTGTCTAGAGTAACATGGAAAACAGCCTGGAGACCAAACGCTGAAGACTCTTGGCCTTAACACCACCAGGTTTGGCTGCCACCCTGGTTGCTGCTGGCCGCTGTGCCCTGCAGGGTGGCCAAGGCAGGGGATGTTAAAGAAGCCACCTGTGTTTAGGGGCAGCAGGTGAGACAGCTACTCCTACTGCAATCGCTACGATCCAGAGAACACTCCAGAACCAGGAAGGAAACTCCCGTTCCAGCAGTGTGCCTCCTCTGCCCTCTACTGACTAGGTTTAATGTCAAGCCAACTGGAAAATGAAAAGTCCTTACAGAGCGAGACCCATTTCTCCGCTCCCTGGGCAGCCAAGCGTGCCTGGGAGCGGAGACGAAGACATTTGTAACTGGCATGGTGCACACCTGCTCGCCTTCCACAGACACAATTCCACACATAGCCGAACCCCAGCCAACAGAAAACAAGCTCTGTATTTCCATCTAACAAGAGGCAGCTATCTAATCTTACAAGTGGGCAAGATCTGGCTACAGATGGAGCAGGCACACAGTCCCGAGGCCCCTCTGCTAGCTACAAATTACTCCTCAAATTCAGTCACGCCCCACTGACTATGCTGCTACTGAAGACTCTATTGAGGGAGTTTGCTTCCTAGCACTTGTATAGAAAATGAAGATGGGGAGAGGGGGAGGGGAGAGTGGCCAGAACATATAAGCAAGCAGCAATATCCAGCAGGGAAATTGGGAGTGCTCAACACTGCCACAGCCCCCTCACTTGTCTAATTGGCCATGAGGCCTTCACCAGGATGAGCAGCTGCCTCCTGCCTCTTAATTCCATGTCACCTGTCCCCACTCTCAGCCCAAAGCTCTTATATTGGGCTCTCTAACTTCTGGAGGGACTCAGACAAGCACTGAGTACTGTTTACTGACTACTCTGAATGTTTGTGTGGCCCTGGTTTCGCTATGACCTCTACATAGGTACACATGTGCTATGAGACATAGCGGTAGGTCATGCTCCCCTTGGAAACAGTGACCAATCATTCCAGGTGGCAGAGGAACCTTTTTCCTGTCTGCTGGGTCAGCAGCATGAGGCCAAAGTGGCCAGAGATTCAAGTGTGTGATCCAAGGGACTAGGGAAGCTGAGGCAGGAGGATTGGATGTTCACAGTCTGTCTGGGCTACAGAGTGAGTTCAAGGCCAGCCTGAGTAGCTTAGGGGAACTGAGAAGAACAGAAAGGAGCTGGGGTATAGCTCTGGCAGAGTGCTTGCCTGGCATCCACAGGTCCCTCTGACCAATTCCAACTCTCTCTCAAGCAGGCACACTCACATACACAAGTGTGCACACATGGAGAGACTGGGCATGGCATCTTCCTTCCAATGCATTGTTGAGGTGTTCTCTGAGAATCAAGCCCTGTGACACAGCAGAACACAAACTGGCCACAGTGTGATGAGAAAAGCTGTCCCCAAGGGTGTGTGCTTAGGCAGAACAATGGCAAATGCCCACTATCACCCCTTTGTCCCCTGAGCCCAGCACATTCAGTGGCCTCCAGCTCAAAGCATGCTCAGTGTGTTGTGCAAGAGAGGACCTATGTCCCAGGGTCTGTGTTCTCCCTATGGATATCACACCAAGGCTTCATGGAGCCTCTACACTTGGCAGTTAAACCATGTGTATAGTAAGTGTGGCTGCTGCGTACTGGGTATATAGACTGTGGTCTTTCGAGCAAAGCAACCACCATCTTCATCAGATTGAATGTGGCTCCTTGTAAGAATCCATCACCATTGGGCTAATAAGTTGACTGTCAACACTCCCTCATAGCATGAGGGAGTGAGGAGGGTTACTGGGCTCTCACCCAAGATTGTGTCTGCTTCTCCCAGCTATTTGTACACAACCCTAAGTGCACGTGGAGTATACAGGCTGGGGAGGGTCAACACAGGGGACTCCGTCTATGTGGTTGTGGGGAAGTTTTCATCCATTCAGGGTGAAGTCTTTCCAGTGTGGCTGCTTTGGGTCACCCAAGCTCCTTTGGGCATCATGCTTTGTAAGTAAGCCCAATAAAGTCAATGGCTCCCTTAGGTGAACTTCAGTGAAATCATACTTTGGCTGGTCATTGGGACCTTACAAGGAACAGATCGATATTGTTTGCTTCTCCCTAGGGAAGGGATATTTGCAGTGCTGAGAGCTGGACAAGTGCTGCTGGCTGTTCCCCTTAGCTGTACCATGGCCAGGGAAAGGTCAATCCGAGCCCATAGCTTCTATCCATAAAGGAAGAGTGAGTCCCACCTCCTCCGTGATGAAGAGATCTCCCACAGTCTACCTACTCTGAGACAGTGAGCAGCTCCCTCCCAAGACCCTCCCAGACCCTCCCAGGCCCTCCCAGAAGTGGTCTAATATCAGGGTGTCAGTGGTAGCCTCTTCTGGTAGACAGGTCATCACTGTGAGCCAGGTCATCTTCAACAAGTAGCAGCCTGTGCTGAGGAGTCCCTGCAGAGCCTCTGCCCCTGTCACTACAACCCCTGTGTCCACGTAGACAAGCACAGGGTGGATGTGCAGAAACCGCTTTTGTCTGCTGGATTATCAGGTCCCCATCTCCAGCGAGGGCTTTAGTGAGTCTTCACATGAGATACAAATATCTTCCACAAATGTGGCCTCTCTGAGGTCTGGCCGCAGCTCCTCCCTAGGCTTCCACAAGTCGGTTGCAAAGTGCGCATAAACCCTGGTGGAGCCTAGCGTTCCGTTGGCTGCACTCACTAGAGAAGCAGTGGTTGACCAGAAGTTTCCCTCCACCACACCCTCTGTTATCTTCAGATCATCTGTTAGGCCAATGCCGGGATCCTCTGTAGACCAGGCTCTATGTCTCTCTTCCTTGGGGTCCCTGGACATCAGGACAGCCCAGAAGCATGCACAACATCTGGGCAGCAGATGTTGATTTTGGAACTCTGAGCTACCTGCCCATGGAACTTGCTTCTATCTTCCAGGCCTGCCCAGACTTGTCTCTTTACTTCCTCTATTTGATAGGGCTAGCCTAGGCTAAGTCTGTTCTGGGCAACATAAAGGCTGCACAGTCCCTTGATGTCCTGAGGTCAGCCTCTCCTGAGGTTTAGTAGCAGCTTGCAGCCAATCTTCAAAAGATGTAGTTCCTGAGGGAAGAGGTCCCAGGCTTGCTCCAGAGTCCAACAGGTGTCCCTGGAACTTGCCTACCGGTGCTGACCACAGTCTCTGTGTAGCACCTACTCTGCAGTAGGTGGAGGGTCAGTCATCGGAAGTGAATCAGTAGCTGGGAGGACAGTCTAGATCTGATGCTGAGCTCAGTGCAATACTAGAATCCCACCCTAGTGAATATGAGCTTTGAGCTACTGGAAGGTGTTTTCCCATCCTCTAGCTTCCATGTCTTCTGCATGCATCTAAGCACCTGCTGAATGCTGGCTGTGTGCTCCGTCCTGCATGCTGCTGCTCAGGTCAGTATGGACTAGAATGGCCTCTGTGGGAAGTCCTGACGGCTGGAGACTCTCTGGAGATTGTCATTGATACACCAGTGGACTCAGGGCAGACCCACAGCTTCTGCCTCCTCTCACACATGACTCGTGACAAAAAAAATCCCAGAAGATTCCTCAGGAAAGCAAATGCCCTGCCTGTGGTGAGAAAATATGAACCCATGTCACCTTTCCTCTAATTCACGGCTTTCCATTAGGTCACCTGCATATCCATCATGGTGAATGTCTCTTATGGGCCACACGATGGCCTAAGCCTGGGGACACAGCAGTGGATAGAGGATAAGTCATTCCATCCCTTCCACGAGTCTGGTAATGAGGAAAGATGATAGACTCATAAACAAACAAACAACGACAGGCTAGATGGACACATCGGTGGATGAGTGTGAAAGACTTCAGCAAAGCAGAGGCGCCATCAGGAGGGGCACTCGGAATACATAATGCCTGAACTGAAACCTGAAGCAAGCAGCAAGAACCCTGCTGTCCAGGAGCCAGGGAGGGGACACTCATGTGGTCACCTGTGTTGATAGTATTACATGGACTCATATCCACAGAATCTTCTTTAAGGAACTAAAAGATGATTTATTCTGGAGCCATTTTCAGGGACCATTGCTTGGAGACACAGATTTAGGTCACCCCAAGTTCTATGTTCCAGTTTCATGATTTTTCTTTTAAGTTTTACAGAAGAATAAAGGAATTTATAAATCAAGGCAAGTTATGTTAGTGGATATGAGAGAGAGAGAGAGAGAGAGAGAGAGAGAGAGAGAGAGAGAGAGAGAGAGAGAGAGAAATAGAGAGAAATAGATACAGCAAGATGGGGGAAACTTTTCTATAGGCCCAGATGCTAGCTGAGCTTTTGGGTTGGGTGGAACCCATTGGTCTGCTAAGTCAATACATATCAAAAGGCTTTCTATCTATGAGTCAGAGGATCTTAGTTCTGAAACAGAGGTGGGCAAGGAAGAGTTGTGCTGGAGGGTCAGAACTAGCCCAAAATATGGCCTCTGGACCTAAAACATTCGAATCTCTCACAGTGCTGAAATTCTAAGCCAGGCGTTTTTATTCAGAATTCTCTGTTGACATCACGTTGTGTGCACTCAGGGGCCACAGGTTATTTATGAAACGTTATGAGGCCTCTCACGGTGAGGAAGGCTCACTCCTAGCAGCTGACGTGGATGCGGTTGAGCGATGGGCAGGAGAGAAGTCTTCAGGGGCAAGGACCAGCGTGTAGAGAACAGAAAGAAAAAAGCTCCTGGATCGTATCAAAACTGTTAGTCAACGTGATCTGGGGCTGAATTTTATTTTATTTTTTATTCTCTATGTGTAACATAAAATTTATATATACACAAAAAAATCCTTTTTGTTTGTTTGTTTTTTGGTATTTCAAGGCAGGATTTCTCTGTGTAGCCCTGGCTGTCCTGGAACTCACTCTGTAGACCAGGCTGCCCTCAAACTCACAGAGATCTGACTACCTCTGCCTCTCAAGTGCTGGGATTAAAGGTGTGCACCACCACGGTCAGACCAACAAGCACTTGAGAACTACTAAGCCCACCACCATTGCCACAATCACCATCATCACCACCACCACCACCACCATCATCACCATCCTTATCAGCAGCAGCAGCAGCACCATTTTGCCATCACAGTCATCATTATTTATCATCATCTTTACCATCACAGCACCACCTTTCTCACAGTCATCACTATCTCCATCACCACCATCACCACTACCATCTTCAGCAGCAGCAGCAGCAGCAACACCATCCTCATCATTTTGATGGCTGTCATTCTGAATGTGAGTGCTTTCCACTCATCTGTTCCCTCTTCTGGAACCCTTCTCCAAAGAGTGTTGTGTGGAACACTGCTTCCCCAATGAAGCCACCCTGTGTGGGGGTTCTGGGCGAGCTGGGGAGCTGAGCTCTCTCTGGGTGGACAGTGCCCAGCATCATGCCCATCCCTCTTCCAAATCCCCTGCATCTTTACCAGACTCCACAGGTGGCTCTGACTGGATTCTGCAGCTCCTGCTGTCAGACCATATGTCCAGAGCCTGAGGAAGGTTGAAGGCAGTAACTACGACAACTGACACCTTCACAGATTTCCCGTGTTTGACGCCCACATTGCTAAAGAAATGCTCTGCAGTTCTGTTTGAACAGCACTTTCCAAGCACATGTCACCTCAGCCCAATGGGAACACATTTACTTTCCAGCTGCTGGACTGAGATGGCAGAGCTCTTGGTCACTTGTGTGGCCTCCTGGAGACTTCAGGCAGTGCTAAAGCTGGGGACAGTCACTTTGTGCCTCAGTCAGACCCCAGAGCAAACAGGCCTAGCTGCAGCAGGTGGGGAGGTATCCACAGGTATCTAGAAGGGTCTAAGTGGCTAGGTCTGGACTGACTTGCTGCTCATCTCACTGTGTGGAGGGCTGGTGTCTGCTGACATGTAGGAAGACTGAGGTGCAGGGAGGGCAGTCATGTGCCTCGCCCTTCCCCCACCTCAGGGTGACCAGCTACAGCCTTGGCCTGATACGTGTCCCTCCATTCCAGCCCCATCAGTTCCCTGCTCTGTCCCCACCTGAGAAAGCCCAAGGGGCCCCAGCCCAGTCAGCAGCCATGTGAAGCGGGGTTGGGGGGGACCTGTTAGAATGCAGATTCCCAGGACTCTGGAACCTTTCCTTGCATTAGCGGGGCTCATCAGCAAGTCAGTGCATAACTACGTTCCTGCTGGAAAGCCCTAGAACAATTATTATATCAGTTCCTCCTCAGCTCCTGTCTAAGATCTTCTCACATCTGCCAGGTCTAGGCTGGAGCCATCTACACTGCCCCTCTGAAACAAAAATCTGAGTTTGGGAAGAAACCCAGAGTCCTCCTAGTCACAGTGTGACTCAGCTGACCTCGGCAGGGGTTCATCACCCCATCCACAGTTCCAGCCAGCCAGGCCTTGAGCCAGCCACAGGGCCTCCATCCACAGCCAAACTTTGAGATTACCTGCCGGTCTGCCTACTTTTCTCCATTACAGTCCACGACGCCCCAATCCAGAACCCCAAGTCCTATGTGGCTGGTTCATTGAGAAGTTTAAAATGGCTGTTAATTTACCTCTTAAATTCCCTTTACTAGTACACTGGGGTCAGATGGAAAATCCTAGGAGCTGAGAGCCTAGGGTCTCTGAGTAATGGCGTTTATTGAAAGCTGACCCCGTGCCAGGCACACACCCATCATCTCCCTCATCAGACTTAACCTTCAAAGCAGCTACATGCGCATGTTGTTATCCTCGATCATCAGTGAGGAAACTGAGGCAGAAGCTCAGCTTTGCCCGCAAGGCAAAAGGTGGGCTCTGATCCTTCTATCCCAGGTCTGGTTCTGCCCAGCTCCCTAGCCACAGGCTCCTGGCAGCGACCTCTGCTGTGCTAAAAATGAGCCCAGGAAGTGAAATCAGGCCGGGTCCAGCGCGCACCTGCCTGCAGTGTGGGTGCCGCTCTGTAGATGCCCGGATCTGAAGGAGCCAGTCGCTAATCAGAGCCACTTGTCCTGCGGGAACCCCGCAGTGCACTCAGGATCGCAGAGCGCCTACTCTTTGCTCTGTAAATCTTCAAGGAGCCTTTGGCCAAAGCAATAACATTCCGACCTGAAAAGTTAAAAAGACTTTAAAATTATGAGCCCCAAGTCTGACTCGGGCCCTGTGTGAGGACAAGAGACCACGGTCACAGAGCAGAAAATACAGAGAGGGGAGTCAAGCAATTTTCCTTCCATCACAGCCTCGGGATTCCATTAACCTGCCTGCCCAGAGCCTGACACTCTGAGAAGGAGCAGGTGGGAGGGGCTTCATGGAGGAGCAGGTGGGAGGGGCTTAGCGGATTCCATGGTCACCCTGCCCTTGCTGAGTCCCAGCTTTGCCCAGCGGTGTCTGTCTCCTATAGTGTAGGAGCCCAGGGGTGCCCTGCTAAGGTCAAGGGGAGTCTCAACAAGTTGGGGTCAGGGCCACTGTAGAATTTTTAGCAGCACTCTTGAAGACAGCACACACACAGATGTATATAAAGGCTCAAAGAATACCAAGACTTCCCCGTGACAACAAGGCCACCATCAGGACAATATGCTGTTGACAGAACCATAATTTTTTCCATTCTCCAGAGCTGCCCATCCCTGTCATTTGCATACCACCTCCTGCTCTCTCAGATTTCTGTGCCTGCCCTGGCTGTGCCCCTCTCCTACTCAAACTGAAAGCCCGTCGTCACTATCACTCAGCCTTCACAAATACCTCGCACCCATGTCCCCCTTAGCTGTCACTAAAGATGGATATTGAAGGAGGACAAGCAAAAAGCCAAGTCTGCATGGCAGCCCGGGATACAAGCTCATCCCAGCTGTTTGCTTAGATGGGAAGGATGGGAAGGCAGTAGGGCCCACCACAGGGAACAGAAGAGAACTGGGACCCACTGCAGGAAATGGAAGAGAAATGGGGTTCACCACAGGGAGCAGAAGAGAAGTGGGGTTTACCACAGAAAGCAGAAGAGAACTGGGACCCACTGCAGGAAGTGGAAGAGAAATGGGGTTCACCATGTTATAACCTAGTGAGGAAACCCCCACTCAATTCCTGATTCAGCATGCACCCAAAAAATCACGAAGGACCATCTTGATGTAAATACATGAGGATGTTTAATGACAGAGCTCTGGACCAACATGCATCCCACACAGGAGATAACGGATGTGGGCCACGAGGCTCAAAAGCTCGGGGTTTTCATGGGGTAAGGGGCTTAGGGGTGTGGAATTCAGCATAGCGACACACTATTGGCTTATCCAAACATCAGCAGAAAAATTACATGTACGTGCAGGGTGTCAGAGTTCTGTGAGTTGTTGACTCAGTTTAGATAGCCCTGTTATGTCTTCACATTCCCCTTTATCTTATGGTCAAGATGTTCCCAGGAATGTTTTAACTACGGGGCATACTCAGGTTTGTTTTTCTTTTTTCTCAGTCCCAGGCAGCCTCTAGGCTCACAAACAACCAGCAGTTACTGAGTACTTTATATGACTTACAGGTCTTGAAATTTCATCTTTCTTTCAACCACAGGAAGCAGAAGAGAACTGGGACCCACTGCAGGAAGTGGAAGAGAACTGGGGTTCACTACAGGAAGCAAAAGAGAACTGGGACCCACTGCAAGAAGTGGAAGAGAACTGGGGTTCACCACAGGAAGCAGAAGAGAACTGGGACCCACTGCAGGAAGTGGAAGAGAACTGGGGTTCACTACAGGAAGCAGAAGAGAACTGGGACCCACTGCAGGAAGTGGAAGAGAACTGGGGTTCACTACAGGAAGCAGAAGAGAACTGGGACCCACTGCAGGAAGTGGAAGAGAACTAGGGTTCACTACAGGAAGCAGAAGAGAACTGGAACCCACTGCAGGAAGTAGAAGAGAACTGGGGTTCACTACAGGAAGCAGAAAAGAACTGGAGTCCACCACATGAAGCAGAAGAGAACTGGGGTCCACAACAGGAAGTGGAAGAGAACTGAGGCCCACCAGAAGTGGAAGAGAAAGCTCTGGCCCCTATGGGCTGTGGCTGTGGGGTGACTCAGACCCTGGTGATATGATCAACAGTGGCTCCTCATTGTCATGTGGAGATTCTGAGGATGGTGATAGTGATGTGAAGGTGGGGGGTGGGGAGCAGGGGGAGGCGCGGTGCATTCTGGGCATCTTGGTACCTACCAACACAGGAGCAGTGGATGGGTCTTGCTAAGTCCTGGTGCTTCTCCATTAGACGGCTTTCTAACTGTGGGAGCAGCCGTCAGCCCACCACGGGTGAGAGGTCAGAGAGTATAACCCTTTGCCAGGCTCTCCCACAAAGAAAACAATCTAAGGGCGCCTTAGAGGGGACAGTCATTGCTGAGGCTCATCTCCACTTTCAGCCTTCTGGCTGACAGTATTTAGCCAAGCATTCACATGTGGAATGGTGAGCTGTAAGCAACTTGGATGCCATTCGAGCTTGAGGACATTTCTTACAAAGAAATGGTGTCATTCATCCTGGCACAGATCTCCCTTTGAGGTTGGCTGAGGTATGGAGGTGCAGCCAGTTTCTTCTGGCTTTAAATGATGATGAGAGCAAGCTCGTCCCGCTCCTTTCCCGTCCTGCACCCTCTTCTAATGTTTTCAGGCAGGGAAGCTACATCCATGATTTACGTGGGACATTGAGCACCTTCCCAACCATGATAGCTTACACTCCTGACACCAACCCAGGAAATGGCCCCTGGTGTCTCCTGAGAATGTAGCAGAGAGCCAGAGAGCTGAAAGTCCAGAGCCTACAATGTTGGTGCTGCCTCAAGGAAATCAGCAAGAATATTTATCTTGGGCTAGGACAAGGAAGTAGGCTCAAGAGAAAAAAATCCAGCTGAGGAATGTATTCCTGGCATCTCGATCATCTTGAAACAGTGACCCTAGAAACAGTGACCGTGGGGCTTTTTTTTTTATGCCTTGTTTGTTTCTAAACTAAAAACTGACCCTGTTCCTTGCATGCACTTAGAATTGTATAAAAGCAGCTTGAGAAAAAATAAACTTGCTTCAGTGCTTGCTGGAGTCACACAATTGTGTTGTCTAATTGTCCTTTTGCTTTCATCCTCACTCTGTCCCTGGACACCCTGTTGATTGACTGAGCTGGCTTGGTCACTAAAAGGAGGGTGAGACACCCCCCCCCCCGCCCCCGGTCACTGTAAGCAGATATAGCTGTACACAGCGGCCCTGTGCCCAGCCTCAGGGGAAGTCCTAGCCTGTGATTGACATCCACACTGGTGTGTGGTGTGTGAGAGATTTCAGCAAAATGGCTGAAATGGGCGGGATACTTGCTTCCTCCACTTCATTCCCAGGGCAGACATCACTAATCAATCACTCCCCCACAGCTACTGCTGTCACCACCCGTGTCTTTTAAGTACTAGCATCCCATAGCGAAGGCACAGCTGCTAGTCAACTGACTTGGGAGAGCTGGCAGTTGTTGCTGGTGGAAGCAGTAGGTCCTGGGTTCTGTTTGAGCCCCATGAATCACCAGCAGGGTGGACCTGAGAAAGCACTGGGGTGACTCTGTCTCAGTTTTCCTACATGCAAAATCGAGTTAATTGATACAAATTGCCACTGAGGCAACTGATGAAGAAACTGCCTCATGGGCACATGGCCCAAGGCCTGCAGGACCCTGAGCCCCTGACGGCCTCTGGCAGTCACTTTTGTCACCAAAGCTGGGGCTGAGGGGAGGTCGCTGTGCTTCAATTGAAGGTCTGCTGTGGAACACCTTTGTGCTCTGAGGTAAGCCCCTGCCTTTCTGGATTTTGGAGAGAGGGGTCATGTTATCAGACTCTTTCCCAATTTGCCTAAATCTAGACCATTTTATTCAGCACAGCCTTTAAATTTTTCATTTTTCAAAGAAAACCTGCTCCCACACACCACCCAACCCCATCCCCACAACAGCACCCCCCACATCCTCTACCCTTCCCAGGCTCCACAGTGGACCCCCTAGAAGGTCACTGGCTTCCTGGGGCTCACAGGCTGCTCCTGCTGGTGATTTATGTAAATCTGGCTCTTATTGTTCAGGGAGTTTCTGTTCCTTTGAACTTCTAGGTGCCACAGTCATCCTGTCATCCTCGTTCCCAGTCTGGTTTCTAATCCTGATTTCCATGGTGCCAGCCTCTATGACAGCCTGAAAAGCAGGCACTCTTCATCTCCCTGCAAAATGCCAAGGGAACAGAGCCTAATGGGTTTATCTTGTGGGTAACCAGGGGGGCAGACCCACAGAAGCTCCAGAGGGCAGTACAGGGTGGGCTGGAGAGTCTCTGGGAAGCAGGGCTGTACTCAGGAAAGAAGTGTTCCCAAGAGGTCAGAGATTGGGAGCTGGGTCAGGGCAAGGCTGGGCAGCTGGGTTCAGGGTGAGTCTGGGCACCAGGGGTCAGGGTGAGGCTGGGCACCCGGGGTCAGGGTGAGGCTGGGCACCAGGGGTCAGAGTGGGACTGGACACCAGGGATCAGGGTGAGGCTGGGCAGCTGGGGATCAGGGTGGGGCCGGGCACCAGGGGACAGGGTGAAGCTGGGTACCAGAGGTCAAGGTGAGGCTGGGCACCAGGGGTCAGGGTGAGTCTGGGCACCCGGGGTCAGGGTGAAGCTGGGCATCAGGGGTCAGGGCGAGGCTGGGCAGCTGGGGTCAGGGCGAGGCTGGGCAGCTGGGGTCAGGGTGAGGCTGGGCAGCTGGAGTCAGGGTGAGGCTGGGCACCAGGGGTCAAGGTGAGGCTAGGCACCAGGGGTCAGGATGAGTCTGGGCACCCAGGGTCAGGGTGAAGCTGGGCACCCGGGGTCAGGGTGAAGCTGGGCATCAGGGGTCAGGGCGAGGCTGGGCAGCTGGGGTCAGGGTGAGGCTGGGCAACTGGGGTCAGGCTGAGGCTGGGCACCAGGGGTCAGGCTGAGGCTGGGCACCAGGGGACAGGGTAAGGCTGGGTAGCTGGGGTCAGGGTGGGGCTGGTCACCAGGGGTCAGGGTGAGGCTGGGCACCAGGGGTCAGGCTGAGGCTGGGCACCAGGGGTCAGGCTGAGGCTGGGTACCAGAGGTCAGGATGAGACAGAGTGAGTGGAGCCTACTGGGTTCTGGAACTCAAGCCATTGGCATTGCTCTTTAGTCTCTCATCTCAGAACTGTGAGCTGGGACCAATGTGGGGATCTGCTTTAAGATCAGAAAAACAGGGCTCAATGTGCCCATGCAGACGTGAAGACTCCTACCCAGAAGGAGTGGGTCAGCGTTAGCCACAGAAACCACCTTGCTTGACCCTCTCACATCAGTCATGAACTTCCCAGCATCTGCCTAAATCCAGAGCTACACCAGCTGCATTTCAAGGCCTAAGCCTTGTTCCTGCCTAGAGCCACCAGGTGGATAAACGGTAGCACAGAAATCAAGGACTGAAAAATCAAACCAGCAACCGAGACCATCAGAGAGGATCCAAGACACAGACCCAATAGCAAGCCTCAAGGTAAACCAGATCCCAGGATAACCGAACAAGATTCTAAAAGTGGCCATTGTAAAACATCTTACAATCACACATTCTCTTGAAATAAATGAAAAGAGAGAGAGAAGCTACAAGATAGAACCTAAAGAAATTATAAAACCAAGGAATACAATGACAGAAAGGTTTCAAACCTGCTGGATCATGGAGTGGAGGTGACACAACAGAAGCTGTAGACTTAAGGGCAAAGGATTCACCTCTGAGAGCAGAGGGTTGACTGAAGAATCTGAAGAATCACAGGTGATGTGAAAGAATTAAAAAAAAAAAAAAAAAAAAGAAGACCCACAGCCAGGTGTGGTGGCCACACCTGTAATCCCAGCTCTCAGGAGGTAGAAACAGGAAGATCACAAGAGTTAGTGATCGTCCTGGTACAGGGTACCCAGCACAGACGACCACTCAAACACAATCTATAGCCAACCAAAAGTCTTCAATCCAGCGGCTGGGACTACAAAGGCTGTTTTCAAGACTCAAGTATGTTCAGAATAACGGGTTTTTGAAGGCAAAATTAACATCCTAGCATCTCACTGGGCACTTGCAGGTGGAGGGTTTGTGCAAGCAAGCAGTTTAAGAGAAGCTGAGCTAGGTTGGTTGTGGTCTCTTAACCTTGGGTTCTTAGAATAGAGTTGGGTAGTTTCCCATGGCACGTCCCATTGAGGAGGTCAGATTCTAGTCAAACCTAAAAGGGCCTCCGCAAGAATACAAGACAGAGAATCATCTGCAGTGTAGCCTTGTCTCAGTCCTTTGCTACAGAGGAAGTATGGGGCCAGCTTATGCTACACTAGAGCCCATCTCAAAAAATATATGACAAAAAATAGGAAAGATTCAACACTGGCATTTTCAGGATCAAAGGAGGAAATGAGGAAGAGAACCAGGCTGTAAGAGTGCTGGAGGCATGGTGGCAGGCAAGGCTCCAGATTTGGTGAAAGACCTGTAGTCCTAAACTTCAGAGCAGAAACACAAATTATAAACATTTAAAAGGCCATGAAAGACACGTGCTTATCAGTTTTCTAAACTAAGGAAAGCAATCCTGAGAGGAACCACCCAGAAACCAGTAACACTGGTGTGTGGATATGGGGGTGTGTGGATATGAGGGTGTGTGGATATGAGGGTGTGTGGATGTGAGGGTGTGTGGATATGAGGGTGTGTGGATGTGAGGGTATGTGGATGTGAGGGTGTGTGGATATGGGGGTATGTGGATATGAGGGTGTGTGGATATGAGGGTGTGTGGATATGAGGGTATGTGGATGTGAGGGTATGTGGATATGAGGGTGTGTGGATATGAGGGTATGTGGATGTGAGGGTGTGTGGATATGGGGGTGTGTGGACATGAGGGTATGCATGTGCATGTGCCTTTGTGTGGGAACTTTGCCATAGTCATACAAGGTGGCCTCCCATTGGCCTGGAACTTTGACAGCTCAATAACCAGTCTTGAATGTGGTACATAGGCCTACATGCAGACCACACACATGCACGCCCATGTCTCTTCCTCTCTTCTTTCCCCATGTTGAACCACCTTGCCCAGTTTCTTGTGTGAATTCTAAGGATCCCTATGGGGATGGATCAGTGGTTAGAGCACTGGCTGCTCTTCTAGGGACCCAGGTTCAATTCCCAGAACCCAAGTGGTGGCTCACAACCATCCATAACTCCAGCTCCAGGAGATCTGACAGCCTTGTCTGGCTTCCAGGGGCACCAAGCATCCATGTAGTACACAGACATCCATACACAAAAGATAAATACAACTTTTTTTTCAAAAAGAACTCAATTATCAGGGTATCTTAGGGTTTTTATTGCTGTAACAAAACACCATGACCAAAAAGCAAGTTGGGGAGGAAAGGATGTATTCAGTTTATACTTCCATATCACTGTTCATCAGTGGAGGAAGTCAGCACTGGAACTCAAACAGGACAGGAACCTGGAGGCAGGAGCTGAGGCAGAAGCCATGGTGGAGTACTGCTTACTGCCTTGCTCCTCATGGCTTGTGTAACCTACCTAGAAGCTCAGGGATGGCACCACCTATAATAGGCTGGGCCCTCCCCTTAATAGGCTGGGCCCTCCCCCACTGGTCGTTAGTTGAGAAAATTACTTACAGCTGGATCTCATGAAGGCATTTCCTCACCCGAGACTCCTTCCTCTGATGATTCTAGTTTGTGTCAAGTTAGCTCACAAAACCATCGAGCACACAGGGCTTTCCTTAAATAATAACAAGCTACCACATAGAAATTTACAAACGTCTTCCTTCAGTAGAAGGTGATCGGGTCTTGGGAGCAATAATTCCTATCTTTTCTCTAGGGATTTGTATCAGATCTCTCTGAACCTGTTTTAGGTTTCCTGAAAGTAAGCCTGAAAGTGAGCCTTATCTGGATTACTTCTAAGAGGACAGACTGCTACAAAGCAAGCTTACGGTTGGCAAGATGGCTCAGTGGGAAAAGCACTAAACCACTTGCTGTGCGCGTCTAAGAGCCAGAGTTCGATTCCCAGATCCTACCGCTGGAGAAGAGAACCGTCTCTCAAAAGTTGTTTTCTACTTCCACCACTTATATGATGGGATGCACATGCGCCAAACTTCCGAGACACACATGCACACACACACACAGAGACACATACTCACAGATACACACAGACACACTCACACACAGACACTCACACACAGACACACACTCACATACAGACATACACTCACACACAGACACACTGACATACAGACACTCACACACAGACACACTGACATACAGACACACACAGACACACACAGATACATCACACACAGACACTCACACACAGACACACTCACACACAGACACACTCTTTCACACAGACACACTCACACATACTCCAAGTTTAAAAGCCAGCTTACTCTGGTGTTTGGCCTCTCTGTGGGTAACTCACCACAAACAGTTGGCTCCCACCGTGTGACACTGTTCACCATTTTTTGACACAGTACAGGCCTTTGCCAGATACAGCCACCCAATCTTGAACTCCAAGCCTTCAGAACCAGGTGCCAAAATTAATAGTATTTCTTCATAAATTACCTAGCCATCAGTATTTTGTGATAGAAGTAAAAAAACAGACTAAGTCAAAAAGAATTCTCCAACTTAAGATGTTTGTGTGTGTGCACATCTGTGTGTGTTTGAAAGAAGACTTGGAACTCTGGGAGGAAAGAATGAGGAACAGAAACAGAAATCAGAGAGATGTGTCTACTCTCTTCTCCCTGGTGAGTTTTATGCTGTATTTGGTGAGAGAAATGCAGATCATAATCCCATCTGACACCAAGACAGTGACATTGGGAGTAAAGAAATAGGAGCACGGTGACCCTGGCTCAGCAGAAGTGTATAAACTCAGTTGCCATCAGGCCAAGGCACCACAGGGACTGGACAGGATGTCCGTCCATTCACTAAACATTCCTGGAGAATTC